>NC_029794.2:41482966-41504280 GCF_000816755.2 Arachis ipaensis
TCACGTTCTTGGGTGCGAATGGATATCTTAGAAGAGAAATAAGAAGAATTGAATAGAAAACAGTAGTACTTTGCATTAATCTTTGAGGAACAGCAGAGCTCCACACCTTAATCTATGGAGTGTAGAAACTCTACCGTTAAAAATACATAAGTGAAGGTCCAGGCATGGCCGAGATGGCCAGCCCCCTAAAGCGTGATCAAAGGATCATAAGGTAATCCAAAGATGCCTAATACAATAGTAAAAGATCCTATTTATAATAAACTAGCTACTAGGGTTTACATGAGTAAGTAATTGATGCATAAATCCACTTCCGGGGCCCACTTGGTGTGTGCTTGGGCTTGGGCTTGAGTGTTACACGTGTAGAGGCCATTTGTGGAGTTGAACGCCAGTTTCTGTGCCAGTTTGGGCGTTCAACTCTGGTTTTGGATCCTTTTCTGGCGCTGGACGCCAGATTTGGGCAGAAGACTGGCGTTGAACGCCTTCGTTTTGAAAAAGATTTGATTTTTAAAATCTCAATTAATGACTTGATTCATAAGAAATCACAAGATATGATTCTAGAACTTAAAGTTTTAATCTTTCTTAACAAGCAAGTAACAAACTTCAAATTTTTGAATCAAAACATTAATTGATTATGTTATTTTCGAAAATTATGATATAAAATAAGAAAAAGGTTTTTGAAAATTATTTTTTTTGGAATTTTCGAAAATAACCATGAATTTTGAAAAAGATTTGAATTTTGAAAAAGATTTTGAAAAAGATAAGATTTTCAAATTGAAAATTTGATTTGACTCATAAGAAACAACTTGATTTTAAAAATTTTTGAAAAAGTCAATCCAAATTTTCGAATTTGATGAGAGAAAAAAAAAAGGAAAGATATTTTTTTTGATTTTTGAAATTTTTATGAAAAACATGAAAATTATGCAATGCATGAAATTTTTAGATCAAAACAATGAATGCATGCAAGAATGCTATGAATGTCAAGATGAACACCAAGAACACTATGAATGTCAAGATGAACATCAAGAACATAATTTTGAAAAATTTTAATGCAAAGAAAACATGCAAGACACCAAACTTAGAATTCTTTAATGCTTAGACACTAAGAATTCAAGAATGCATATGATAAACATGAAAAGACACAAAACAAAAAATCATCAAGATCAAACAAGAAGACTTACCAAGAACAACTTGAAGATCATGAAGAACACCATGAATGCATGAGAATTTTCGAAAAATGCAAGATGCACATGCAATTGACACCAAACTTATGATATGACTCAAGACTCAAACAAGAAACACAAAAATATTTTTGATTTTTATGATTTTCTAATTTTTTTGGATTTTTATTTTATATTTTTCGAAAAATTCTTTTGAAAAAGAAAATAAGGATTCCAAAATTTTTAATATGAATTCCAGGAATCTTGCAGTCTTAGTCTAAAGCTTCAGTCCAGGAATTAGACATGGCTCACTAGCCAGCCAAGCTTTCAAAGAAAGCTCCAGTCCAAAACACTAGACATGGCCAATGGCCAACCAAGCTTTAGCATGTAAATCAGAAACAGTAGCAGGTGGATTAACTCCAACTAGCTTGCTCTTGATAACAAATTGCAAGCCTCAGTCCAAATGAATTTAGACATGGCTTTACAGCCAGCCAGGCTTCACATGCTCCATGAAACACTAGAATTCATTCTTAAAAATCTTGAATAAATTTTTGAAAACATTTTTATTTTTTTCGAAAACAGATGAGAGATTTTTGAAAATATTGTTTTTTTTTGAAAAATTTTTGAAAAGAAAACGAAAAGAAAGTTACCCAATCTGAGCAACAAGATGAACCGTCAGTTGTCCAAACTCAAACAATCCCCGGCAACGGCGCCAAAAACTTGGTGCACGAAATTGTGATGTCCAGGCTCAAACAATCCCCGGCAACGTGAGCAACTTGGTGCTCTCACAGAAAAACACACAAACTCATAGTAAAGTCCAGAAATGTGAATTTAACATAAAAACTAATGAAAACATCCCTAAAAGTAACTAGATCCTACTAAAAACATACTAAAAACAATGTCAAAAAGCGTATAAATTATCCGCTCATCATCTCTCCACCCTTGATGTTGATTACTACCTTGATGGTAGTTGTTTTGACCTTGAGGAGGGTATGGTGGGCGGTTGTTGTAATTCACATTGACTACCACAAGGGCATGTTCCTCTTGGAGTTGATGGCATTGGTCAGTGTAATGTGTGGTGCTAGAGCACAAACCACAAATCCTAGGAGGGCCTTCAAGTTGCGCAACCGGAGGAGGGGCTTGAATGGCTTTGATGAAGCAGTACTCCCTTTGATCTCTTTGAATTTGTGTAAGGATGGTGGTCATATCCCCAAGTGCCTTGGTTAGACTTGCTTCGGAGGGGGGGGGCGGTTTACCACACCCTTAAGGGAGTTACTCCTCACTCTTGTGTGTTGTGTAGATTTGGCGACATCCTTTATTAAATCCCAAGCTTCTCCTTCCGTCTTGTTTTTTGAAAGGGACCCGCCACTAGAGGCGATAAGCAATCTTCTATCTTCCGCACAAAGACCTCCGGTAAAGTAGCTAATGAGCAAGCGAGTGGTCATTCCGTGATGTGGACATGACTCCAATAACCTCTTGAATCGAGACCAATACTCATACATGCTCTCTTGGTCTCTTTGCATTATGCCCGAAATCTCTTTCCGGATGTACTCGGTCTTCTCCGGTGGGAAGAACTTGTCAAGAAACTCTCTTCTCAAGAAATCCCAATTAGTCACAATATCATCCGGTAGCGAATAGAACTATGTTTTTGCTTGTGCTTCAAGAGAAAAAGGAAAGGCAAAAACCATGATGGCTACCTCATCGGCTCCATGCCTTCGAGCCGTAGAACAAGCAACATGAAAATCCTTCAAATGTCGGATGGGGTCTTGACCCGGCAACCCATGATACTTAGGAAGTAGATTTATCAAGCTATTCTTCAACTCAAAGTTTGGATCAAGGTTAGGATACCTTGCTTGTAACGGTTGAAGTATGATATCCGGAGCTCCTTACTCATGCATAGTGATCCGGCGTGCCTCTGCCATGTGTGGCTTACCTGTAGGATGCAAAGATGTATCAGTAGTGCTAACAGAAGAATAGGAAGTAGCGGACTCCAAGTCACTCTCGGTGACGTCTAGTGATTTGGTGTTTTCCTCAAGAGAGGCCGAAGTACTAGGCGTGTAGTCCAATCGCCTTCTAGCTTGCCGAGTGTGTAACAAAGTTCTTTCAATCTCGGGATCAAAGTTGGCTAAGCTAGAATTCGGTTGAGACCGAGTCATCAAACTTGAGAGTCATAGTACAAATGCAAAAGAATTTTAAACTATAGCTAAGTATTGAAAGAGAAAAATATCTACAATATTCACATATTCACATAACCAATATCAAGGCATATGTTGCAAGTATTCCCCGGCAACGGCACCAAAAATTTGACGTACGCCCCAGCGGTGTATTGGTAGATTTCCCTTTAATAACACCTCGTCATGAGTATAGCTCTACCAACAACAATCGTCGGGGGGGGGGTCAAATTTAGAAGAGGGATTTGGTTGTCACAAGTTCAACCCCAATAGAAATAACCGAAGTATTCAAACCTCGGGTCGTCTCACAAGGAATGGGCAAACATGTGCTTCGACATTGGTTAGAAATCCGGGGTTGTGAGTTATAAACATGAAAATAAATGGAAATCTTAACAAGCAAGTAATCTTAAATTGCAATAAACTAATTCAACCACCTAAGTAAAACTTGAGCAATTCCAATGAACAAGCAATATTCTATTTAATTCTACTTAAACCAAACAAGTAACTATAACTAAGGCAATTGAAATTGGAAATTGGGTTTCAAATATGAATGATAAAAACAACTCTTGACTAGGCATGGGAATTGGGATCACAATCCTTGTCCAACAACTATATCTTGACAATTATGAGGAACCAAGCTCATTAGTTCTACCCCCAAAGTCTTAAGTACGTGATATCTACCCCTAGACTTGAGGTATGTCAAATGGCTTTGGCCACATCAACCCATAAGTCCCAACCTACCTACTAATTAAATTAGTAGTGGGTTGACGTCAATAAGTATCAAATTAACCACCAAGGGCTCCGAAATCATCAAATCTATTAGACCCAATGACTCAAGTTTACCCAATTCCCTTGACCTAGGCCAAGAGTGGAAAAGACTACTCCATAATCAAAGTAAACAATTCATCAAACACTTGGTAAGCATTAATAAAAGACATGTTCAAAATAGCAATTAAATTGAATTCCACAAATACCCACTAAAAATTATCAACATACAATTAAGTAATCAACAAGATTAAACATAGAAATCATCAATGCAACATCAACAAGTCAAGATTCACAACATCCATGAAATGGGTATAAAATGACAATTGACAAGAATCATAAAACTATCACTAAATGTAAGCAAGATTGTAACAAGGAATTCAAATTTAACAATTAAAACTATAATTAACAAAATCCAATTCACAAATCAACAAGGGAAATCAAAATAGAAACTAGATCTAGAGAGGAACAAGGGTTTCTCTCTCTAGAATAACCAAAGAAAACAAAAACTAGCTAAAATTGTGTCCTAGTGTAAAATGAGTCATCTCTCCCTTTCCCCCTAGCATCCTTGGGTCTTTTCCATGCAGAAACAGCTTGAAATTGGGCCTCCTTGGCCTCAGAAATCGCCAGGCACGATTTCTCTTAATGAGGTCACGTGCAGCTTCCCACGCGTGCGCGCCATGCATGCGCGCGCGCCGATTACTTTCGTGATCCACGTGTGCGCACCAGTTGTGCGTGCGCGTCGATAGGAATCTTCCAATCTGCGCGGATGCGTCCATCCTTTCATGCCGCTTCCAGCCAATCCCATCCACGCGTGCGCGTGGAGTGCGCGGACGCGCCGATGCTACTGCTCCCAAGACTTCAATTCTTCATGTTCCTCCCTTTTTGTACATGCTTTCTCCCTCTCTTCTAAGTCATTCCTACCCTATAATTCCTGAAATTACTCAACAAAAATATCACGACATCGAATGGCAATAGAAGAGGATTAAAATATGGCAATTTCAAGGCAAAATAAGCATGTTTTTCATCATAGAGTAATATTGGGAAGTGAACACAAAACCATGCATTTCTTGTGAATAAGTGTGAGAAATATTGATAGAATCCCCCAAAATAAGCACAAGATAAACCACGAAATCGGGGTTTATCAGTAACTCTTAGTCAGGATATCAATAATTATCATATTTGATTGTAAAAAGTAAAAGAACATGAAATAAATACTTGTTATGCAGTAATGAAGAACAGCTTGAGGCTTTGGAGATGCTTTGTCTTCTGAATCTCTGCTTTCCTACTATCTTCTTCTTCATGCACGCAAGGCTCCTTCCATGGCAAGCTTTAAGTTGGGCATCACCGTTGTCAATGGCTACTTCCCGTCCTCTCAGTGAAAACCTTCCAAATGTGCTGTCACCGCACGGCTAATCATCTGTCGGTTCTCGATCATGCTTGAATAGGATCCATTGATCCTTTTGCGTCTATCACACGCCCAACACTCGCGAGTTTGAAGCTCGTCACAGCCATCCCTTCCCAGATCCTACTCAGAATACCACAGACAAGGTTTAGACGTTCCGGATCTCAGGAATGGCCGCCAATAATTCTAGCTTATACCACGAAGACTCTGATCTAAATCATGAGTCTAAGAGATATGCATTCAATCTAAGGTAGAACAGAGGTGGTTGTCAGGCACGAGTTCATAGGTGAGAATGATATGATTGTCACGGATCATCACATTCATCAGGTTGAAGTGCGAATGAATATCTTAGAATAGAAGCATGCGTGATAGAATGGAAAACAGTAGTAATTGCATTAATTCATGAAGAACAGCAGATCTCCTCACCCCCAACAATGGGATTTAGAGACTTATGCCGTAGAAGATACAATATGAAACGAGTAGAATGTCATGAGGTACAAGATGAATCACTAAGAGTAGTTTTTATAGTAAACTGGTGACCTAGGGTTACAGAAAATGAGTAAGCTAGGGTGTTTAATGTAAAAATCTACTTCCAGGGCCCACTTGGTATGTGCTTGGGATGAGCATTGAAGCTTTCATATGTAGAGACTTTTCTTGGAGTTAAACGCCAGCTTTTGTGCCAGGTTGGGCGTTTAACTCCAGTTTTTATGCCAGTTCCGGCGTTAAATGCCAGAATTCTTTGGGCCATCAAATCTCAGGCAAAGTATGGACTATTATATAAAGCTGGAAAGCCCAGAATGTCTACTTTCCAACGCAATTGAGAGCGGACCAATTGGGCTTCTGTAGCTCCAGAAAATCAACTTTGAGTGCAGGGAGGTCAGAATCCAACAGCATCTGCAGTCCTTTTTCAGCCTCTGAATCAGATTTTTGCTCAGGTCCCTCAATTTCAGTCAAAAAATACCTGAAATCACAGAAAAACACACAAACTCATAGTAAAGTCCAGAAAAGTGAATTTTAAATAAAAACTAATAAAAATATAATAAAAACTAATTAAAATATACTAAAAACATACTAAAAACAATGCCAAAAAGCGTATAAATTATCCGCTCATCATATCCCCATATTATCTCTGGGATAAGCTCGGCCTAGAGGCCTTTTGCATCATCTATTTTCTTTCTTGGAGCATATAGTATTACTTTATTTGTAGCCTCTGCTAACCCGTTTGTTTGTGGGTGCTCGACTAAGGAGAAATGTTGTTTGATTTTTATTTCCTGCAAAAAGGATGTAAATTTTTTATCGGCAAAACTCTACTAATGAGAAGTGTTGTTTGATTTTCAAGTTCTGCAAAAAAGATGTGAATTTTTGATCGGCAAACTGGCGGCCATTATCTGTGATAATGTGCCGAGGAATGCTGAATCGACAAATAATATATTTCCAGACAAAAGAAATCATTTGTTGTGATGTGATCTTGGCTAGGGGCTGTGCCTCGATCCATTTGGAAAAATAGTCAATTGCTACAACTAAGAATTTTACCTGCACTGCTGCTGTGGGGAAAGGGCCGAGGATATTGATAAACCACTATTTTATGGTTTATCTTGTACTCAATTAAGTGATTTTTATCAACTCTTTACCCACTTATTCATACTATTTGCATGTTTTACATTTTCCTTCTCGGTTTTGTGCTATGATTGAAAACATGCTTCTTTGATCTTATATTTGCTTATTATTAATCCTCTCTTATTACCATTAGATGCCTTGATATGTGTGTTAAGTGTTTTCAGAGATTACAGGGCAAGAATGGCTCAGAGGATGGAAAGGAAGCATGCAAAAGTGGAAGGAATACAAGAAGTTAGAGAAACTGCTAAGCTATCCAACCTGACCTCTTCGCACTCAAACGGCTATAACTTTAGCTACAGAGGTTCAAATGACGCGGTTCCAGTTACGTTGGAAAGCTAATGTCCGGGGCTTTGATTTGATATATAATATGCCATAGTTTTCCTGACGCTAGACGATGCAAATGTGTGATCCATGCGAACGCGTCGCATCTGCGAACTTCATTCCGTGCGGCCGCGCGGCCGCGTGGACGACGCCTCCGCGTCACTTGTCCGTGACCTGAACGTACCAGAATACGCAAGGGGCGATTTCTGGGCTGTTTTTGACCCAGTTTTTGGCCCGAAAAACACATATTAGAGGATATAAAGTGAGGGAATGCATCCATTCAGAGGGAGCTCGCATTTTTACTACTTTCCATGATTTAGATTTAGTTTGAGAGATGTTCTCTCATCTCTCTCTTAGGATTTAGGACTTCTCTTAGTTTGTAAGAGTGACTCTCGATCCAGGTTTTATGTTCCTTTGTTTTAAGCTTCCCTTCTCACTTTTATTTATTTATTCCAGTACTTGAGTTGATTATTTACTTTTATAATTTAATTTATGAATTATTCCATGTTACAGATTGTTATTTGAATTAATGATATTTGAGGTATTTCAGTTATTGATTGCTTTCTCTTTAATTTGTGTTACCATTGTTTCCCATCTAAGGACATTTTTATTTCAGTAATTTTATTTTTTCCCCTTTTGGTCTTGGTCAAGAAATCAGTAACTCAACATTATCAAACTCAACATAACTGATAATCGCTATCTTGCTAATTGAACTGAACTTCAATAATCCCAACTTTTTCTTAGGAAATAAATAGGATTCGAAGGTCAAACTAATTAGTCCCTTGACTTTCCTTTGCTTTAGTAAAGGTTAACTAAGTGGAATTTAGACTCAACTTTCATTATTGTTGAGAGAGATAATTAAGTTGGACTTCCAATTTCTTTTACCTTGTCAGAAGTTTGCTTATAGTATTTATTTATTTTAATTGTCATCTACTTTACTTGTCATTTAAATCACTTGCTTCTCACCTTCTAAACCCCGATTACAACCTCCATAACCAATAATAAGAACATACTTCCCTGCAGTTCCTTGAAAAGACGACCCGAGGTTTAAATACTCGGTTATCAATTTTAAAAGGGGTTTGTTATTTGTGACAATTAAAACGTTTGTAAGAAAGGTTGATTGCTTAGTTTAGTAACTATACTTACAACGAGAGTTTTTATAACCTCTGAACCATCAATCTTCGGTTCTTCAAAATGGCGCCGTTGCCGGGGAACTGCTAACGTGTGCCTTATTATTGGTTATTATCCTTTCAACATAACCTCGACCCACCACACTCACAAGCTTCTCTTCACCATTCGCCACCATATGATCCTTCCTTACCCCAGTACCAATCCAATCACTCCCAATCACCGCCACTTTCCTATGTATCATGCCCAAGTCTGGCAACCCGAGAAGCAGAGGTTCGCCTAAAGAAAACAGTAAATAAACTTCAAACAACCATTCGACAACTGGAGCAAGTAGTAATTTAATGGGTTTCTAGACGCTCAAATACACAAGGATCAGCCACAGCCCCATGTGAATAGTCTAACGAAGAGCGTAGCAGACAAGTGATGTTGCTGGATTGATTTGCATAGAAAAATAGGTGGCACACCAAACTTAGAATCTTGGTGTGTCACTTTTATGTAAAATTGATGCAATCATCCATGAAGATGGAAAACAGTTTGTTGCAGGGCAACACCAAACTTAGAATGTAATCATATGCCAATTGATTGAAATTTAAACAAAGCAAGGAGAAGAATTGTACCTACTGTCTACCTGTTCTTTACTTTCTTCCTTTTCTTCCAATTTGTTAAGAGAAATGACTTCAAAGGAGGAGAAGTTTCAGCTAGTGCCCCCTGTCTTGGTCTCTCCTCAGCAAGCTTCCTTGTGAAATTGGCTTGATTGATCTTGCTTGCTGGATCAGCGGGAGGATTGTTTGCAGTTGACCTTCTCATGAATGTTGTCCTTGGTGTCTTGGTCACAATCCTCTTCTTGGTGCTTTTGTTAATTGCCTTCACTTCTTGGATGTCAAGACATGGTTGCTGTGTGATTATTGGAGTGATTTCTTCATTCAGGGCCTCTTGTATTGGTGGTTCCATGAACTCCTCCTTTATGTACTTTTCTGCCTCACTTGAGTTTGGAATGACTTCTTCACTTTCTTGCTCCTCCACTTCCTCTTTTACACTCATCAATTGGCCTTCATTTTTCTTGCTCAGTGGTTCTAAGCTCCTCCTTATTTTCTCTACTTCTCCATTCATATTTTTGAAGACAGCCTCCTGCCTTTTTTCGAATATTTGTGCTTCTTTCGCATATTTTTCGAGCTTGGACTCAAGCTCACAGAGAATGTAAAATTGGAATTAAGATCTCAGGACCCAAGAGACTAGATAACCAAGTCTAGATCTCAATGCCTTCCTAGATCCAACAAGAGCAATTGCAAGAGAAATTAAAGAAAAGTAAATTGCAGAGAAAGTAGATGAAGAGCAATTAACAGAAAATTTGATTCAATTGAGCAGTAAAGAAAGCAGAGAGAAGTCTCAGAGGGAGAGTGAAACAGAACACCTTCAATTCTCCACCCAAGACTCAAAAACAAAGAAAAGAAAATTAAAGAGAACTCTCAAATCCTTCTGCTCCCTCGTGGAGCCAGCCTCCCCACTAATATGAAAATGATGCCTTATATAGGCTTTACAAAATGAAAATGAAATTCAAAACAAATTACAATTAAAATGAAATTCCTATTCTAACTATCTCTTGTGCCTTTGAGTGATGATCATGGGCCTTTGCTCTTGGTGGAATTGGGTTGAAAGAGGCCTTGGTTGATTGCTCTTGGAGTTTGAAGAAGAACCAAAGTGAACCAATTGAACCGGGTTTGAGGTTAGCCAAAGTTGGACCTAAAGTTTGAGCCAACTTTTCATAGCAGCAAACATAATTTACTGGTATGGACGTTGGTGCCAACGTTAGGGGTCTAACTTTGACCCTAACGTTGGCCTCCCTTATGCACATTTATAGGGCCAATTTTGTCCTCTTGTCATGTTGCCAATTTTATGCCCAATATAAACTATCATATATGGTTGGAAAGCTCTGAATGTCAGCTTTCTAACCCACTTGGAATCACTTCAATTGGACATCTACAACTCAAGTTATGATCATTTGAAGAGGGCATGGTCGCTGGCTTTGGTGTGCAGCGTTTGAGGTAACGTTAGCCCTCAAACGTTGGCGAAAACGCCAGTTCTGGAGGCTCAAATGTATTGTCCACCCCATACTATTATACATTGTTAGAAACCCTGGATGTCTACTTTCCAATGTCGTTGGGAGCACATCAATTGGAGCTCTACAGCTCGAGTTATACTCCATCGAAGGTGCAGAGGTCAAGTGGCCTCACTGCATGTTGCCACCATGTTCATTTATGCACATTGTGGGACAGTTTTCTCCCTCAATTTTAGTGTCCATCATGCAGTGTCATATATGCTTGGAAAGCTCTTGATTCCTACTTTCCAATGCTTCTTGAATCACCTCATTTGGAGCTCTGTAGCTCAAGTTATTCTTGTTGGAAGTATACCCCTTGTATGCCTTGTGGTGTGTGGCGCCAACGTTAGCCTCCAAGTTAGGGGGCTAACGTTGGCGCAAACGTTGGTGCCCAGGGATGAATTTGAAGTTCCAACGTTAGCCTTACCTCATGAAATGGCATGAATTCATATATGGTTGGTTAAATCCAAGGAAACATGAAAATCTACCCAATTGGCTTGCTTATGGCTCAAGAAAGTGCATAATTCAATTGAAAACAAAAGAAAAAGGCTAGTTAAAATAGGCTAAGATGACTTGTCATCACTAGGCGCTCAAATACACAAAGATCAGCCACAGCCCCATGTGAACAGTCTAATGAAGAGCGTAGCATGAAGAAGATACTAGAAACTCCAGTGGACAAGACAGAGAATGAATTCGTACTAAAACAGGTAGAAGAAGCTGTCATTGTTCAGGAAGAAGAGTTGGTTGAAGATCTAGGAGATGCTGAACCTCCATGGGAATCCAGAACTGAGGAGAACTCCGTCAAGGACGCTACAGTTGATGTTAAAGAGGATATTGTACAATCTTCAAGGCAAGTTGTTTATGAAGAATCAGACGGAATAACCCAGGACACAAATTCCCTTGATGATGATAGTCACAAGTCAAATTCTCTTAGTAATGAACTGGCATCCACAAGTAAATTCTCTGAGATCGAAGAATCTTCCCCAAGTGAATATGAAGACGATGCGGAGGTAGATTTCTCTCAACCTCCAATCTATGACTCAAGTGATGAGGAAGACATAGATGACTTTGACCAGGACACAGATACAATTGTAGAACCTTGCAAGGAAGTGGAGGAATTCACAGAAGAGCACAAGGGAGTAGAACTTACAGAACCACCAGAAACACCTACCCCAAGGCCATTACCACCTAATACAAGCTTCAAGTGGGTACAATCCTTAACCTATAACTTTACTTATTCACTTGAATATGGTTTGCTTGAAACAGATGGCCAGCTTAGAGCTCTTTGCGGCTTTAAGAGTAAGAGGGAAATGGCTCATACTTAGAGTTGGTGCACAAGGTTCAATAAGGTTCCACGCTTCACCTCGAAGTACACGGATTGGTATCATGCTCAATTGCATGGATCACAGAGAACGTTTGGTCACCATGGTGAGATTCCACTTTTTAAACCGCTCGGATGGAAACATATAGATCAAGACGGAGGCGGATTTAATAGCAAAGCTTGGGATCCTGGAATCTATTCTGACATTCGTCACCCCGGGAGCCTGAAAATTTGTCTGAAGCTGCTCAGAAGCTTTACATGCCTAGTATGGGACCCCGAAGGCTATTGGCATTCCAAGCACTGGTGGAGATTTTTGGACGAATTTAAACATAAGCCGCCATAGTAGGAAGCTCCTCCAATGTCCAACTTAAGGACTTTAACTAAAAGTGCTAGGTGGGAGACAACCCACCATGGTATGGTCGCTTCTTTTTCAATTTAATTCTTGTTAATTGCTTTCATTTTTTATTTTCTTTTTATTTTACTTCATTGAACCTGGAATCATGCATAGCATTCATGTTAATCATTGCATTCTGCATTTATCATACATTAAAAAAAAAACGCTATGCGACGCGACCGCATCAGCGACACGTCCGAGTCGCAAGGAGAGGGAAGAAAATAAAAACGAACAGAGAGTCACGCTGGAGCATGGCTGGAGGCGTGCCAATGGCACAAATCACCCCACGTGACCGCGTCATATGGGAATAATGGCCTCCCACGCGACCGCGTGCCCCATGCGGCCGCGTGACCAAGATTTCAACGTCAAAGTGGTGCACACCCGGAAGTTGTGCGAGAGTGGTGCTGGATTGGTGCTGAACGCATAATCCTTCCCACGCGGCCGTGTGACCCACGCGACCGCGTCATATTCCTTTAAAGCCCACTCACGCGATCGCATGCCCCATGCGATCGCGTCACTTAAAATTTGGCACTAATATGATTTTGAACAGAGAGTTGTGCGGGCGCGAGGCTGCCCTCGCGCCAGTAGCATAAACTGTGTCACGCGACCGCGTGACCAACGCGACCGCGTCATTCAATTTAAGCACAAGCCGCGCGACCGCGTGCCCCACGCGATCGCATCGCTTGCGCCGCATAGCTTATCCTAATTTGCCAAATATCTTATCTTTTCTCCCCCAATCCTAATTTTTCCTCCTTCTTTTCTTACTTACTTCTTCTTCCCTTCTTTCCCTTCTCATTCTTCTTATCTTTTATTTTATTTTACTTAATTTATTTGAATATTTTATTCATTGAATTTTAATTTTGTGCATATTTTTCTTTTCTTTTCTAAATTTATTATTTTACCATTGGTGTTCAAACGTTCTTATTCAACTGTTATATCTTTTCTGGTATTATCTTGGTGCTTATTACTTGTTTTATTCTGGTTAGGTAATATTATTTAAATCAATGCCAATCTTTTATACCTGTATTACTTTTTGCATTGACATGAATTTATATTATCTCTCTTTCCCCACTCTCTTCTCCATTGTTGCAATTTTGCACTACTGGTATGCCATGGCTTCTATTGTTTTCTCACTTACATGTTGAAGCTTCCATGTAAATGACACCCTTATCATTTGGCATTAACCCACCCATACTTCTTTTATTTTCTTATCTCTATTTCTGGGTTATTCTTCTTCCTTTTCTCTTTCAAGATGGCCACCCGGAAGGGAAGCGAAAGACGTTTTACATGGGGAGACAGACAAGTCCATCTGCACAATCCTTAGAGAAAAGCAACAGTTGAAACAACCCGTCCACCTGCAAATCTCAGCATGCACCGAGGACGGTGCAATCTTTAAGTGTGGGGAGGTCGATACCGATCTCCATGGGTTAGTCATTCTCTTCTCAACACCAATGTCTTATTTTCTTCATTAGTTCATTGTTGCATTACATAATAGATTGCATGTGTAGTTGATTGTTTGCATTTAAATACTACTTGGTTGAAAAATAATAAATTTCTTCTAAAGACCCTAATTTTGAAAAATCTCACTAATTTAAATTGAAAATTTTTACGTTAAAACTTGTTTGAGGTTGTAATTGGAACATGGTTTTTGAGCCAAAGAACACACAACCAGTGAGTGAGAGCTTAGGTTAATTAAAGATTCAATTTATAAAGCTCACTTAGCCATATATATACCTTTACCCTTACCTTAGCCCCATTACAACCTTGAAAAAGACCTCATGATGTTTGCATTGGTATATTAAAAATTGTTGATTGGTTAGATGAAGAACAAGGTTTAGAAAGCATGACTAGAGAAGATTAGAGTGAATAACCTTATACACTTGAGAGATTAGAGTGATATACACTACCAGTGAGGGTTCAATGCTTGATTCTATGTTCCCTGCTTTCATGAGCTGTCTTCTTACAAGTTTACTTGCTTTTTATTGTACTATTTGAATTAGTGAAAATTGGTTTGTATTTGTCTTGGAGAACTTGTTTACTTTTAAACCAAGTAGGTAGAAATATTTTGCATGTAGTTGCATTCATATAGCTAGGATTGCATTTCATACATGATGCCAAGGCATCTTAGGCTAGTTTCACTAGTATTTTTCTGTTAGTTTTAGTGGTTTTATGCATTTTCTTGAGCTTAAAGTAACCAAGAATGGTTAAAAGAATAACAAAGCAATGAACCATCCAAACAATATGATTTTGATGCAAATTCCATGAGTTTTAGTTATATTACTTGAATGCTATGAATGGAAGATTTCTCATGAAATTTTGCAAGACTTTGATGCAATTGTTTGGATGATTTCAGGGAAGAAGAGGCTAGGCAAGGAAGCAACAAAATCAATAAAGGAAGCTTGAATATCACATGTGGAGTTTAAGTTCCAGTTTAAGCCTAAACTGGAGCTTAAACGCCAGAATCATGAAGGCTAAGAAATGCTGGAATTGAAGTTTAACCTCCAGTTTAACCTTAAACTGGAAGTTAAACGCCAGAATGGAAGTCTCACCAAAGAAGCATGTCCACGTTTAACCTCCAGTTTGACCTTAAACTGGAGGTTAAATGCCAGAAGTGAGAAGAGCACCAAGGGGGGAAGTTCCACGTTTAACCTCCAGTTTAACCTTAAACTGGAGGTTAAACGCCAGAAAGGGGAAAAGCACCAGGGATCCATTTCCATGTTTAAGCTCCAGTTTGACCTTAAACTGGAGCTTAAACGTGTTCGACCAAGTTTCTCCTCCAGGGTTGCTTTCTCCATTTCCACGTTTAGGCTCCAGTTTAACCTTAAACTGGAGCTTAAACGTGTTCGACACCTCCAGGGCTACACAACTTAAGACTCAGATACTTACCCACACAGAGTTGAGCTAACCACTCAAGTGCTTGAGAAGCAAGCAACTTCATCACTCTTTGCAGGAAAGGAAACAAGGATCTTAAAACATTAAGCAACAATTAGGAGAAGAAGAAGAAATCAAAGTGTTTCCTGGCAACAAAGAGAAAACAAGAAATTTCACAAGGTGGTATTGTTCCTTGATAATCCTTTAAAAAGGGCAAACAAAAGCATGCTTGTTCTGGTTTAAACTGTAAATGTTGAATCTTTCTGGAATGTGAAGTTTTTAGTATATTTTTCTGTTTATTGCTTTGAATAAAGTGAACACCTAGATGTTTGGATATAATTCTGCTCTTTAATTCATGCAATTTAAGATTCCGCCATTTCAATTTCTTGTCATTTACTTTTCCCGCCAATTTTACATTCCGCAATTCTCATCTCAATCTTGATTCCGCTCAACTAGAACACACTTCTAATCCGAATTGCTCACTCAACCAATCCTTGTGGGATTCGACCTCACTCTATTGTGAGTTTTTACTTGACGATAACCGGTGCACTTGCCGGAAGGAATTTTGCCGATCGTGCAATTTCCTAAATCGTAGCATAACTAGTTTATGTGCATCAATACATCCTACCATTCCTCTTCATTTTTATAGCTTCTCTTGAGCATAGCATGAGGACATGCTATTGTTTAAGTGTGGGGAGGTTGATAAACCACTATTTTATGGTTTATCTTGTACTCAATTGAGTGGTTTTTATCAACTCTTTACCCACTTATTCATACTATTTGCATGTTTTACATTTTCCGTCCTGGTTTTGTGCTATGATTGAAAACATGCTTCTTTGATCTTATATTTGCTTATTATTAATCCTCTCTTATTACCATTAGATGCCTTGATATGTGTGTTAAGTGTTTTCAGAGATTACAGGGCAGAAATGGCTCAGAGGACGGAAAGGAAGCATGCAAAAGTTGAAGGAATACAAGAAGTTGGAGAAACTGCTAAGCTGTCCAGCCTGACCTCTTCGCACTCAAACGGCTATAACTTTAGCTACAGAGGTCCAAACGACGTGGTTCTACTTGCGTTAGAAAGCTAACATCCGGGGCTTCGATTTGATATATAATATGCCATAGTTGCCCTGACGCTAGGCTACGTGAACGCGTGATCCACGCGAATGCATCGCATCTGCGAACTTCAATCCGCGCGGCCGCGTGGACGACGCCTCCGCGTCACTTGTCCGCGACCTGAACGTACCAGAATACGCAGGGGGCGATTTCTGGGCTGTTTTTGACCCAGTTTTTGGCCAGGAAAACACAGATTAGAGACTATAAAGTGAGGAAATGCATCCATTCAGAGGGAGCTCGTATTTTTTACTACTTTCCATGATTTAGATTTAGTTTGAGAGGTTCTCTCCTCTCTCTCTTAGGATTTAGGACTTCTCTTAGTTTGTAAGAGTGACTCTCGATCCAGGTTTTATGTTTCTTTGTTTTAAGCTTCCCTTCTCACTTTTATTTATTTATTCCAGCACTTGAGTTGATTATTTACTTTTATAATTTAATTTATGAATTATTCCATGTTACAGATTGTTATTTGAATTAATGATATTTGAGGTATTTCAGCTATTGATTGCTTTCTCTTTAATTTGTGTTACCATTGTTTCCTATCTAAGGACATTTTTATTCCAGTAATTTTACTTTTTTCCCTTTTGGTCTTGGTCAAGAAATCAGTAACTCAACATTATCAAACTCAACATAACTGATAATCGCTATCTTGCTAATTGAACTGAACTTCAATAATCCCAACTTTTTCTTAGGAAATAAATAGGATTCGAAGGTCAAACTAATTAGTCCCTTAACTTTCCTTTGCTTTAGTAAAGGTTAACTAAGTGGAATTTAGATTCAACTTTCATTATTGTTGAGAGAGATAATTAAGTTTGACTTCCAATTTCTTTTACCTTGTCAGAAGTTTGCTTACAGTATTTATTTATTTTAATTGGCATCTACTTTACTTGTCATTTAAATCACTTGCTTCTCACCTTCTAAACCCCGATTACAACCTCCATAACCAATAATAAGAACATACTTCCTTGCAGTTCCTTGAGAAGACGACTCAAGGTTTAAATACTCGGTTATCAATTTTAAAAGGGGTTTGTTACTTGTGACAACCAAAACGTTTGTAAGAAAGGTTGATTGCTTGGTTTAGTAACTATACTTACAACGAGAGTTTTTATAACCTCTGAACCATCAATCTTCGGTTCTTCAGATATCTATGCCCCATTGGTTGAATGGCCAACTTACCTTGGAACAGTGTAGGAGTTCGGCTGGGAGATGTGTGATTGGACTGTGTTTCTAGTAGTTGTTACAGCTTTTAACTTTTGCTAGCTTGACAATCCTACCGTATTGTCGGCCAATATAATCCAGCTCTGAGGATTTTGGAAGACAGCCTTCGGGCTCCGAGGTGTGCACTACAGATCCCTTCATGCACCTCGGCAAGTGCAAGCTTGGCTTCTGTTCTGCAAAGACATTTAAGTAATGGGCGAGAGAATTCTCATCTATGATGCGTGCTCGTGGACTATGTCGGTAAAGATTTTCTCAATAAAGTTACGTTGCAAGTATAGTTCTATCGATAACAAGCCTCGAGGATCAAATTTAGAGAGGGATTTGGTTGTCACAAGTTCAACCCCAATAGAAATAACCGAAGTATTCAAACCTCGGGTCTTCTCACAAGGAATGGGCAAACATGTTCTTCAACATTGTTAGAATTCCGGGGTTGTAAGTCATGAGCAAGAAAATAAAATGGGAATCTTAGCAAGCAAGCAATCTTAAAATGCAATAAATTAATTCAAATAACTAAGCAAGACATGAGCAATTCCAAACTAACAAAGTAACATCCAATATGATTCTATTCTAAACTAAACAAGTAACTATAACTAAGTCAAGTAATTAAGAATTTGGGTTTTCAAATAGGAATGATAAAAGCAACTCTTGGCTAGTGATGAGCGGATAATTTATACGCTTTTTGGCATTGTTTTTAGTATGTTTTTAGTAGGATCTAGTTACTTTTAGGGATGTTTTCATTAGTTTTTATGTTAAATTCACATTTCTAGATTTTACTATGAGTTTGTGTGTTTTTCTGTGATTTCAGGTATTTTCTGGATGAAATTGAGGGACTTGAGCAAAAATCAGATTCAGAGGTTGAAGAAGGACTGCTGATGCTGTTGGATTCTAACCTCCCTGCACTCAAAGTAGATTTTCTGGAGCTACAGAAGTCGAAATGGCGCGCTTCTAATTGCGTTGGAAAGTAGACATCCATGGATTTCTAGCAATATATAATAGTCTATACTTTGGCCAAGAATAGGCGACGTAAACTGGCGTTTAATGCCAGCTTTCTACCCAAATCTGGCGTCCAGTGCCAGGAAAGGAGCCAAAACCAGAGTTGAACGCCCAAACTGGCACAAAAGCTGGCGTTCAACTCGAAAAAGGACCTCTACACGTGCAACACTCAAGCTCAGCCCAAGCACACACCAAGTGGGCCTCGGAAGTGGATTTATGCATCAATTACTTACTTCTGTAAACCCTAGTAGCTAGTTTATTATAAATAGGACATCTCACTATTGTACTTAAACCTTGTCTGTGGTATTCCGAGTAGGATTCAATGAATGAATGACTGTGACGAGCTCCAAACTCGCGATTGCGGGGCGTTAGTGACAGATGCAAAAGGATAGTAAATCATATTCCAGCATGATCGAGAACCGACAGATGAATAGCCGTGCCGTGACAGGGTGCGTTGACCATTTTCACTGAGAGGATAAGATGAAGCGATTGACACGGTGATGCCTCCGAAAACACCATTATCAATTTATATCTGCCTAACTGAGATTTGCAAGGTGACCATAGCTTGCTTCATACCAACAATCTCCGTGGGATTCGACCCTTACTCACGTAAGGTATTACTTGGACGACCCAGTGCACTTGCTGGTCAGTTACACGGGGTTGTGAACCGTGGTTTTGGCATCATGTTTTTGGCGCCATTTCCAGGGAAAGAAAGAGCAATGAACTTTACATAATTAAAGTGTAATCACGATTCCGCGTACCAGCTAGGCATGGGAATTGGGGTCACCATCCTTGTCTAATAACCATATCTTGACAATTATGAGGAATCAAACTCATTAAGTCTACTTCTATACTTGAAGCACGTCAAATGGTTTGGTCAACATCAACCCATAAGTTCTAACCTCACTACTAATTGACTTAATAGAAGGTTAGCGTCAATGGTTATCAAATTGACCACTAAGGGCTCCCAAATCATCAAATCTATTAGACCCAATAACTCAAGTTTACCCAATTCCCTTAGCCTAGGCCAAGAGTGAAAAGAACTACTCCATAATCAAGGTAAACAATTCATCAAACACTTGGTAAGCATTAATAAAAGACATGTTCAAATTGCAATTAAATTGAAATTAATAAGTACCCACTAATAATTATCAACATACAATCATCCAATTAACAAAATTAATCATAGAAATCATCAATGTAACATCAACAAAGCAAAATTCACAACATTCATGAAATGAGTATAAAGTGACAATTGACAAGAATTCATAAAACTATCACAAGATCTAAGAAAAATTATACTAAGGAATTCAAATTAAACAATTAAAACTAGTAATTAACAAGATCCGATTCAGAATTCAACAAGGGAATATCAATTAAAACTAGATCTAGAGAGGAACAGGGGTTTCTCTCTCTAGAAGAACAAAGAAAAAAAACTAGCTAAAATTGTGTCTTAGTGTAAAATGAATGATCCCCCATTTCCCCTAGTATTATTGGGTCTATTCCATGCAGAAACAGCTTGAAATTGGGCCTCATAAGCCTCAGAAATCGCCAGGCACGATTTCCTTTAATGAGGTCACGTGCAGCTTCCCGCGCGTGCGCGCCATGCATGTGTGCGCGCGGATTGCCTTTGTGATCCACGCGTGCGCGCCAAGTGCGCGTGCGCGCCAAGTGCGCGTGCGCGCCAAGTGCGCGTGCGCGCCAAGTGCGCGTGCGCGCCAAGTGCGCGTGCGCGCCAAGTGCGCGTGCACGTCGATAGGAATCTTCTGATCCGCGCGGATGCATCAATCTTTGCGCGCCACTTCCAGCCATCCTCATCCACGCGTGTGCGTGCGCGCCAATGCTGATTTTCCCAAAAATTCAAATCTTCATGTTTCCTCCTTTTGTGCATGCTTTCTTTCTTTCTTCTAGGCCATTCCTACCCTATAATTCCTGAAATCACTTAACAAATATATCACGGCATCGAATGACAATAGAAGAGGATTAAAATATGGTAATTTTAAGGCAAAATAAGCATGTTTTTCATCATGAAGCAATATTAGGAAGAGAACACAAAACTATGTATTTCTTGTGAATAAGTGTGAGAAATATTGACAAAACTCCCCAAATTCTACACAATATAAACCACAAAATTAGAATTTATCAAATCTCCCCACACTTAAACCAAGCATGTCCTCATGCTCAGAATAAAAAGACTAAAGATCATGGTGAGAAAGGGTTTATGAAATGCAAACTACCTAAGTGAATTCATGCAACTAATGTAAAATCATTTACCTACTTGGTCAAGGATAAATCTATCCTCCAAGAACACATGTGAACATATGGGGTGAAAATAGTATGTAGCTCATGAATCCTACCAAATTGAACATCACTAAGGAGTGCATATAACTTGCTAGATGAATGCTTGTGAAAGCCGGGAACAAAGAATTGAGCATCGAACCCTCACCGGAAGTGTAACCGCTCTATTCGCTCAAGTGTATAGGGTTCGTCGCTCAATCCTCTCCTAATCATGCTTTCCAAGATTTGTCTTTCATCTAACAATCAACAATTACTTAATGCATGCTTACAAGTATCATGAGGTCTTATTCATGGGTTGTAATCGGGCTAGGGTGAAGGTAAGGATGTATATGGCCAAGTGAGCTTAAAATTGAGTCCTTGATTAACCTAGGATCCCACTAGACACATAGAACAACCTATACAACTATAATACATTACCTAGCTACCCTTGAGTTTCACTTTTTTGCA
>NC_029794.2:41504371-41535245 GCF_000816755.2 Arachis ipaensis
ATATATCCACATATTAACTCACATTAATTTTAAGATCCTAAACCTTTGTACGAGTATATAACTTACTAACTTAATATAATCTACCCAAATTTCCCAAGTATACCCTCCTAATTGAATGACACACATCCTAACTTACCTAAGCTAATCAAGGATCCAAATTTAGGAACATTCATGGTTTTTCGCTTAGGGTTGTTGGTATGCTCTATTTAAGAACAAAAAGGGATTGTCATGGGCTTAAAATTGGTTAGCAATGGTAGATAAAAGGGTTAAGGCCATTTGGGAAAAGTGACTATTGAAATGATGGCCTTAATAATGTAAATGCATTCATACACAAAGTAATAGACATATAGAATCAGACAAAGCAAGGATCACAATCATAGAGAGAGAGATATGCACACAAGAATGGGAATTAATGGTTAGAAGATGTAACCATGCAATAGGCTCAAAACTTACATGCTTGTGTTCTTAGCTCAATCACTATGTTCCAAATTACATTCTTAAAGCAAGTTTACTGCAAAACAATTTTTCAAAAATTGGTAGGGTACCCCAAAACACAGTTTCTTGGGGAAAAAGTTATTGTTTTGACCAAGCAACTCTATAGAAACTAGCTATCATGCTAGGAGTATTTAAAAGCAAAACTAACTACACATGCAATGTACTAACAATGTACTAACTACTAAACAAAAGATAAATCCATGGGTATTGAAAGGAAGAAATTGTTACCCATGGAGATCGGTCGAACAACCTCCCCACACTTAGAAATTAGCACGGTCCTCCATGCTACGAACAATGCGCAAAGGGCGGTCGGGACCAGAACCGTCACTATCCTCTCCTTCAGAGCTTTCATCACTTGGGTTTGAGGTAGATGTGAATATTTCGGGCTCCACAATGCTAGGGGTAACACAACGCAGAAGCTTCTTGAAGTAAGTGTATCAGCGTTGATTGCGCCGCTCATATCTATCAAGCTTCTGGTGTAGATCTTCTATCCTCTAAAGTGTGGACCTATGCCGTGGTGGTGATGATGAAGTGGAAGGAATAGTAGATGGAAGGGCTATGTCAAGGCTTGGATTGTTCATGGGAAGATGTAAGTATTTTCCCCTTGGGACCACATCGCCCTTAACCAGAACTATAATCTTCATGTCCTTGGCTTCCCAAGGAACACCCGCAGCAGTAACTAAATCAGATACCAATGCTAAAAATGGCAAATTACCCCGGGCGTGAACTTGACTCATCGCTTGCTTGACAAGAAACGGAATGTTCACCGGCCTCTCCGTGAGAACACACCAAACAAGCAAGGCGAGATCCGCCGTGAAGGACAACTTGTGGGTGCTAGGTAGCACATAGTGGGATAGGATCTGGGCCCAAGCTCTAGCTTCTATAGTGAGGAAGCGAGCGTCAATGCTCTTGGGCCTCATCCGGAGTCGACCTTAGGTCCAAAATGTCTCCAGCTCAGCAATGACTCGGAGGATCGAGTCCCAACCAAATCCAAACTTCTCTCGCTGACGTAAGATTTCTTGGTATCCATCCATGTCACTCGGTACCAGTAGGACATTAAGCATTTGCTGAATTTCCTCTTCTGAAACTGAGACTTGCTTTCGGTGTATATATACCGATTGGAAAGAGGAGAGATGGTAGTTAGTGTAGAATTCTTCCACCCAAGAGAGGTTGATTTCCCTTGGTTTTCTCAAAAGAAACTCCCATCCTCGCTGTTCAATGCGGGGTAAATATAAGGAGCAACCTTGTCCGGCGGAGTGAGTAGATGCTCAGGATGATAGTTCCTGACAACCATGGAGGGGAACACAAGTTCACAGAAGCAGTTGGGGAACCTTGAAGAATCTTTTCCCGGTTTGCTTTTTTTCTTTCTCATCAATAGGAGCTGGTATCTTAGCCTTCTTGGATAGGGGTTTGGCTCCTACTGAAGAGTGTGCCTTAGAAGTTGATGTTTGGGATGCCCTCTTTGCGGCCGGTTTCCTTGGAGCTTTCTCCTTGCCTTTCTTGGTGACCATCCTGAGAAGGAAAGGGAAATAAGAAATCATTAAACCCAAAGAATCATTTTAACCAAAACATGCAATTGAAAGGTAGTGCCCAAAAGAAACATTGCAATAATCTAATCATAAAGACATGGGTCATAACACTTGGTATGGGATGCAAGAGGAAGTGAAGCATGCAAAGTGGCATGAGAAGTACAGTCTCAAGTATCCATAACAAAGAGCAAGTCATGTTCAATGAGTATCTAATCAACAAGCAAAGTAGACTCAATGCGTATAGAAGACAACAAGTGAATGAGGAGAAGCATCCAATTGAAAGTACATTATTAAAAGAAACCAAAATGGCATTCATGCATTTCCTCGAACACTTGGCGTGCAATTATCAAGCAAAGAGAAATTATGAGATACTCAATCAATTTAAAGCCCAAAATGAAACAACAATCATCATATATTGGCAAAGATAAGGAAAAAAATATGACAAAAGATCTATTAAAGAAAATTAAACTCAAATTCAACATCCATGGAAAAATAAAGGAAAAGAAAAAGTAGGCAAACAAAAGGTAAGAAATATCACCATGCAACTAAAAGAGAAACTAAGTAAAGCAATAATAAAAAAAATAATCTAACTAAAGGAGGAAATAATGTAAAGAAAATGAAAGAAAAGAAATGGAAGAAGTAGAACCTTGAGAAGTGTAAAAGAACAAGGTTGAATTTTCTTTTGTGAAGATGAGAAAGAAATAGGAGAGATGTAGTGCCACCGGAAGAGGTGGTTGTCGCCGGTGAGTGGCCGGAGACGGTGGTGGTGGGCTGTGGAAGGAAGAAAGGAGAAGTGATGGAGAAGGAAGAAGGGAGAAAGAAGATATAAAAGGGGATGAGAAAGAGAAATAGAACAAGTCGCGAAGCTTTAAAACTAATTCGCGCAACCGGCGCGCATGCGCACAGTGCGCTGGCGCGTCGGTGAGGTTTTGGCAAGGGACACGTGCGCGTCAGTGGCACGCGCGCGAGGTCAGTTGTGCCCCTGGCACAAGACTGGCACAAGGTTGGCATGAGTCTCTGGAATTTGTACCAGAGTTGGTTGGTGGCGTAGGCGTGCGAACGCACACCTTGCGCGGACGCGTGCCTTAAGGAATTTGCGATCGGTGCAGACGCGCGCTCCGCGTGGACGCGTCAGTTCTGGCACAAGAGTGGCACAAGTGTGGCACAACTCTCTGGTTTTTGTACCAGGGAGTCCACATATCGCCATCGGCGCGCGTGCGCACAGTGCGCTTGCGCGTCGATGGGTGATTTGCAATGGTGCGCACAGGCGGCAAGTACGCGGACGCGCAAGTGCCTGGCACGAGATGGGCATGAAGTGGGCATGACTCTTGCGTTTTTGGCCCAAGTGTAGGAAATGCACCACCGGCGCGCGCACGCACAGTGCGCTGGCGCGTCGGTGCCCAATTTTCCTTTCTCTCTTCTCTTTTTTTGTTTTCAACATAATAAGACCTATTCTAACACATTCTGGGTAGGTGCTTAACTTAGTAGCCAAAGAGAATACCTCACAATTTCATGCACTATAAAAAACATAGCATTCTCCCTACTTCAACAATTCATCCATACCAAAATGGTGAAAACTATATGAACATCCTATCTATTCACAAGAAGGATAAAACTAGCATTCCTATGCAATCAATCAATCATCAAAAAATCACAAAATTCACAAAAATTTAAGGTTACAAACTAGATGGTATATACAAGGAAGATCTTACCACGGTGGGGTGCCTCCCACCAAGCACTTTTCTTTAACATCCTTAAGTTCGACGGTTCGTCTCTTAAGCTTCCGCTCTCCTTGGTGCATCCTCCAATAGGAACACCTCTAGCTCTTTTGGGGGCTTGTAGCCATGATACTTCTTCACTCTATGTCCATTCACTTTAAAAGTTGCTTCACTCTTGGGATCAAACAACTCCACCACTCCATAGGGCTTTATCTCCTTCACCTTGAAAGGTCCTTCCCATCTAGAACGGAGTTTGCCAAGCATGAATCGAAGCCTTGAGTTGTAGAGGAGGACCTCATCACCTTCTTGAAAGTCCTTTTTTCGGATGTGATGGTCATGGAATGCTTTAGTATTTTCTTTGTAAATTCGGGCATTCTCATATGACTCGTTCCTCAAACACTCAAGCTCCTCTAGTTGTAACTTCCTAGCTTCACCCACCTTGGCTAAATCCATGTTGCACTGCTTTACCGCCCAGTAGGCTCGATGCTCAATCTCCACCATAAGGTGGCATGCGTTACCATAGATGATCCGGAAGGGACTCATCCCTATCGGAGTCTTGTAGGCCATTCTATATGCCCATAGTGCATCTCCTAACCGGAGGCTCCAATCCTTCCTTTGTGGATTGACCACTTTCTCCAAAATCCTCTTAATTTCCCAGTTGGACACTTCCGCTTGTCCATTTGTTTGCGGATGATAAGCAGTAGCAACCTTATACGATACTCCATAGCGCTTTAGCAATGCCTCTACCTTCCTGTTACAAAAGTGGGATCCTTGGTCGCTCACGATTGCTCGTGGCGACCGATAACGGCATACAATGTTATTCCTAATAAAAGAAATAATGGTATTGGCGTCGTCAAGGCGGGTAGGTATGGCCTCTACCCACTTTGACACATAGTCAACCGCTAACAGAATATACAGATACCCACTAGAGTTGGGAAACGGTCCCATAAAGTCAATGTCCCGTACATCAAATATCTCACAGAACAACATAGGTTGCTGAGGCATTTCATCCCTTTGGGATGTGTTTCCCGACTTCTGACACTGATGGCAAGACACACATAACCAGTTAGCATCCTTGAACAAGGTTGGCCACCAGAATCCACAATCCAACACCTTTTTAGTGGTCCTTTGTGAGCAAAAGTGGCCACCACATTCAGACGAATGGCAAGCTTCAAGAATTGGTTGGATTTTAGACTCCGGGACATATTTTCGAATTACTTGGTCCACGCTCCTCTTCTACAAGTGAGAATCATTCCAAATATAGTATCTAGAATCACTCCTCAACTTGTCCCTTTGGTTTTTCAAAAAATTGGGAGGGAAGATTTTCGCAACCAAGTAGTTCGCCATTGGGGCAAACCAAGGAAAGCTATCCGACACAGCATGCAAACTATCCAATGGGAATGAGTCATTGATCGGAAATGGATCAAATTTTAAATTCTCAATGCGGCTTAAATAATTCGCAACCAGGTTTTGAGATCTACTCCGGTCCCTAATCTCAATGTCGAATTCTTGCAAAAGCAAGATCCAACGTATGAGTCTAGGCTTTGACTCATTCTTTGTCAATAAGTACTTTAAGGCTGCATGATCCGTGTATACCACTATCTTTGATCCTAGCAAATAAGATCTGAATTTATCTAAAGCATGAACAATAGCTAGGAGTTCTTTTTCAGTAGTGGTATAGTTGGATTGTGCTGCATCCAGTGTTTTAGAAGAGTAAGCAATGACATAAGGATGTTTACCATCACGCTGTGCAAGCGCGGCACCTACAGCATAGTTTGACGCATCGCACATTATCTCAAATGGCAACGTCCAGTTGGGGCCTCGCACAATTGGTGATGTGGTAAGAACTCTCCTTAGCTCTTCAAAAGCTTTCACACATTCACTGTCAAACTCAAAATCCACATCTTTTTGGAGTAGGCGCGACAATGGAAAAGCAATCTTGCTGAAATCTTTGATAAAGCGCCTATAGAATCCTGCATGTCCCAAAAACGAGCAGACTTCCCTCACAGATGAGGGGTGAGGTAAAGTGGTGATAACATCGACCTTGGCCGGGTCTACAGAAATGCCTTCATGAGATACTACATGTCCTAACACTATACCTTGTCGTACCATGAAGTGACATTTTTCAAAATTTAAGACAAGGTTAGTGTCAACACATCTAGCTAAGACCTTGGCCAAGTTCTCTAGGCAACAATCAAATGAAGTACCATAAACGCTGAAGTCATCCATAAAGACTTCCAGACAATTCTCCATTAGATCAGAGAAGACACTCGTCATGCACCTCTGAAAAGTAGCGGGTGCATTACATAGTCCAAATGGCATCCTTTTATAGGCAAAGGTGCCAAACGGACAAGTAAACATGGTCTTCTCCTGATCTTCAGGAGCAATATGAATCTGGAAGTAGCCAGTAAATCCATCAAGAAAGCAATAGTGAGATTTACCTGCCAAACGGTCTAACATCTGATCGATGAAGGGCAAGGGGTAATGGTCCTTCCGTGTAGCGGCGTTCAATCTTCTATAATCAATACACACTCGCCACGCATTTTGTACTCTTTTAGTGACCATTTCACCATCGTTCTTCTTGACCGTTGTGATGCCCGACTTCTTGGGAACAACCTGGACCGGTCTCACCCACTCACTGTCGGAGATTGGGTATATGATATCCGCATCCAGTAATCTGGTGACCTCTTTCTTCACTACATCGAGGATGGTCGGGTTAAGCCTCCTTTGCGGTTGCCTAACCGGCCTAGCTCCATCTTCGAGAAATATCCTATGCATGCACTTGCGGGGGTCAATTCCCACAATATCCGCTAGGCTCCATCCTATTGCTTTCTTGTACTTTCGTAGAACATCTAGGACCTTTGGTTGTCCTCTAAGAAAGCATACTTCAAATGAGATGGAAGGGGCTTCAGTTCACTTTTTACCTCAAGCTGAGGTTCCTTTTCATCAAGCTCATGGTGTTCATTCTTGACAACTTTCTCATGTTCATCCTCTTGGTCATTCGCCTCCTCAACAATAGGGTAGCACAACTTGTTGTGGTCTTCTTCTTGCACTTCCGCTACCATTTCATCAATTACATCACATCGGAGCACGGAATGTTCTTCGGGAAGATGTTTCATGGCTTCTTCTAAATTGAACTTGATAGTCTTATCTCCAACCTCAAAGGAATATGTGCCGGTGAAGGCATCTAACTTGAATTTAGAGGTCTTGAGGAAGGGTCTACCAAGTAGAACGGAGGATGAGTTTTTATTTTTTGTTGGAGGCATTTCAAAGATGTAAAAGTCAACCGGAAAAACCAAATCCTTGATCGCCACAAGTACATCTTCCGCTATTCCCATCACCGTGATCACACTTTTATCGGCTAAGGCAAACCTCGCCGCCGACTTCTTTAATGGAACTAAATTCAACCACACATAGATAGAAAGTGGCATGATGCTTACACAAGCTCCCAAGTCACACATACAATCATGAAAAGTGCGTCCACCAATACAACAAGACACCAAACAAGGTCCAGGGTCACCACATTTCTTTGGAATAGGTTCCATCAAGGAAGAAATTGAACTACCCAAGGATAATGTCTCCAATTCTCCTATCCTATCTTTGTGTGTACACAAGCCTTTCAAAAATTTTGCATGCTTTGGAATTTCTTGAATAGCATCAAGAAGTGGTATGGTTACCTCAACCTTCTTGAACACTTGAAGCATGTTCAAATCAAATTCCGGTGTTTTCTTTGCCTTCTTCACCATGGAAGGGAATGGAATAGGAATGGACTCATCCACTATAGCTTTCTTCTTGGGCTCTTTGAGGTTTACTCCTTCTTCCTCATGCCTTTTGTCTACCACCTCTTCTTCATGTGGAGCTTCAACAACCACTTCTCCCTCATAAATGTCTCCCATGACCCTTGGAGGTATCTCCTCCAATGTAGTCTCCGATCGTAGAGTGATGGTGTCGAGACCGCCCTTTGGGTTTAGTTGGGGTTGGGATGGAACGTTAGAAGAGCTTGAGGGTTGGTTGGTGTTGTTGTTGGGAATCGATGGTTGGTTTGACATGGTCATCTTTGAAAGCATGTTGGTAAGGTTAGCCAATTGAGCACCTAAGGCATCGAATTGAGCCTTGTTGCTCTCATCCCGTTTCTCCATGGTGGCTCTAAGCTCATCAACTTGATTGTTGGAAGATGGAAGAGTTTGGTTGGATTGTTGTCTATGGTGTTCATACCAACAATCTCCGTGGGATCAACCCTTACTCACGTAAGGTTTATTACTTGGACGACCCAGTGCACTTGCTGGTTAGTTGTATCGAAGTTGTGAATGAAAAATGATTTATTAAGACGTGCGTACAGAGTTTTTGGCGCCGTTGCCTGAGATCACAATTTCGTGCACCATGGTGCTTGGTACTTGGTGTAGTTGTTTTGGTTTTGGTTGGAGTGGCCTTGGTTGGCTTGGTAGTTGGTGTTGTTATGGTGGTATTGGGATGGAGATTGGTTGTTGTTGTGATGAGAAGAAGAGTTGTTTCATCTTTGGTTTTGATTGCTTCCTTGTGCATTATCTCTCCACCCTTTATGTTGATTACCACCTTGAGGGTAATTGTTTTGGCATTGAGGAGGATAGGGTGGACGGTTGTTGTAATTCACATTGGCCACTACAAGAGCATGTTCCTCTTGAATTTGATGGCATTGATTGGTGTAATGTGTGGTGCTAGAGCACAAACCACAAATCCTAGGAGGGCCTTCAGGTTGAGCAACCGGAGGTGGGGCTTGGATGGCTTGGATGGAGTAGTATTCCTTTTGATCCTTTTGTATTTGTGTAAGGATGGTGGTCTTATCCCCAAGTGCTTTAGTTAGGCTTGATTCGGAAGGGGATGGTTCTACCACACCCTTGAGAGGATTACTTCTCACCCTTGTATGTTGTGTAGCCTCGGCAACATCCTTTATCAAATTCTAAGCTTCTCCCTCCGTCTTGTTTTTTGAAAGGGAACCACCGCTAGAAGCGGTGAGCAATCTTCTATCTTCCACACAAAGACCTCCAGTGAAGTAGCTAATGAGCAAGTGAGTGTTCATCCCATGGTGTGGACAAGATTCTAATAGCCTCTTGAACCGAGACCAATACTCATACAAACTCTCTTGGTCTCTTTGCATTATGCCCGAAATCTCCTTCCGGATGTAGTCGGTCTTTTCCGGTGGGAAGAATTTATCTAGAAACTCTCTTCTCAAGAAATTCCAATTAGTCACAATCTCATCCGGTAGCGAATAAAACCATGTCTTTGCTTGCCCTTCAAGAGAGAAAGGGAAGGAAAAAACCATGATAGCCACCTCATCGGCTCCATGACTTCGAGCCGTAGAACAAGCAACTTGAAAATCTCTTAGATGTCGGATGGGGTCTTGACCCGGCAACCCATGATATTTAGGAAGTAGATTTATCAAGCTACTCTTCAATTCAAAGTTTGGATCAAGGTTACGATACCTTGCTTGCAACGGTTGAAGTATGATAGCCGAAGCTCCTTGCTCATTGATAAACCACTATTTTATGGTTTATCTTGTGCTCAAATGAGTGGTTTCTATCTACTCTTTACCCACTCATTCATACTATTTGCATGGTTTTATATTTCCTTCCTAATTATGTGCTTTGATTGAAATCATGCTTCTTTGATCTTATATTTGCTTATTATTAATCCTCTCTTATTACCATTAGATGCCTTGATATGTGTGTTAAGTGATTTCAGAGATTACAGGGCAGGAATGACTCAGAGGATGGAAAGGAAGCATGCAAAAATGGAAGGAATACAAGAAGTAGAAGAAATTGCTAAGCTGTCCAAACTGACCTCTTCGCACTCAAACAGCTATAACTTTAGCTATAGAGGTCCAAACGATGCGGTTCTAGTTGCGTTGGAAAGCTAACGTCCGGGGCTTCGATTTGATATATAATATGCTATAGTTTCTCTGAGGCTAGGCAACGCGACCGCGTGATCTATGTGGCTGCATTGCAGTGACGGAAATCCAGCGTGATTAAATTCGAGACCAGCGAATTCTGGGCTGTTTTCGACCCAGTTTGCAGCCCAGAAAACACAGATTAGAGGCTATAAAGTGGGGGATTGCATCCATTCATAGGGAGGCTTTCATATTCATAATTTTAGGAGCAGATGTAGTTTTTAGAGAGAGAGGTTCTCTCCTCTCTCTTAGGATTAGGATTTAGGACTTCTCTTAGTTTTTAGGAGTGACTCTCAATCCCAGGTTCTTTATTTTTATTTAATTTATAAACTCTTCCATGTTACATATAATTTTCTTCATTAATGTTATTTGAGGTATTCCAGATATTTATGATTTTAATTTCGCTTTCTACATTCTTGGCTTTGGTTAAGGTAATTGGGGACGCTTGAGCTGTCAAATAAAACAGTGGTTGAAATTGGCAGATTCTGATTAAACTAGGATTGCTCTAAAGCTAGTCTCTCCACAGGAGTTGACTAGGACTTTAGAATCAAGCCAATCAGCCCACTTAACTTTCCTTTGTTTAGTAAAGGCTGACCAAGTGGGATTTAAATCCAATTCTCATCACAATTGATAAGGATAGGACTTCCAGTTCTTATACTTTGCCAAGAGTTTATTTTATAGTTATTTATTTATCTTATTCTTCTTATGCAACATACTGCTTCCTTACTTTCTAAAACCCCTAATTTACAAGACTCATAACCAATAATAAGAACATACCTCCCTGCAATTCCTTGAGAAGACGACCCGAGGTTTAAATACTCGGTTATCAATTTAAAAGGGGTTTGTTACTTGTGACAACCAAAAACGTTTGTAAGAAAGGTTGATTGCTTGGTTTAGTAACTATAATTACAACGAGAGTTTGCTATAACCTCTAAACCATCAATCTTCAGTTCTTCAAAATGGCGCCGTTGCCTGGGAATTGCAAACGTGTGCCTTATTATTGGTTATTGTAAATATTTTTTTTGCTTGTTTATTTGTTTTTATTTTTGTTTTTATTTTTTGCTTTTCCATAAATTAAGAGGTTATTTGTTTTTATTTAGTTATTAAAAAAAATTTTTTTCAAAAATTTGTTCTTAGCGTTCATCTTGATCTTCAAGCTGTTCTTAGTTGTTTTCTTCGTTTTGATCTAAAAATTTGAAATTTGGTGTCATTTTATTGTTTTTCTCCTTTCTCATTAAATTCAAAAATATTTTTAATTAATTTTTTCGAAAAAAAAATTTCAGATTTTTATTTTTAAAATTTTTATCTTATCTTATCTTATTTCAAAAATCAAATTTAAAAATTTTCAAATTTCAAATTTCAAATTTCAAAATTTCAAATTTCAAATTTCAAAATTTAATTTTCAAATTCAAAATTTAAATAACCTTTTAATTTAAATTTATTTTTATTTTCATTTTTAATTTTTTATTTACTACTATGAACTCTCACCCCTTTAGCTATGAGTCTGGTTACAATTATGTTGTAGGAAGAAGAAATTACAATGAGAACAGGCATGAAGGTTGGAACAATCAAAGATGGGAGGAGCCACAAGGACTTGATCAATCCTCATGGCAACAACCACCTCCAATGGACTATCAACAACCACCACCATATGCCTATGAACCCTTTCCTCAACATAACTTTGGACCACCAAACTCACAAGCCCCTTTCCGCCATTCACCTCCATATGACCCTAACCCTCAACCACCATACCAACCACCTTATGATCCATATGAACCATATATAGAACCACCCCAATTCCTACCCAATTACTCCCAAGAACCACCACTTCAATATTCATCATCTCCATATCCATCAATCCAAGAGCACTATGATCCTACTTATGAAAGCCGAGTGCATCAAGAGACAAAGGATCGTTTTAAGGAAACAGTAGATCGATTTCAGGCAACCACTCAACAACTGAGGCAAGCATTAATTCAATGGGCTTCTAGGCGCTTAAATACACAAGGATCAGCCACAGCCCCATGTGGACAGTCTAGTGAAGAGTGTAGCATGAAGAAAATACAAGAAACCCCAGTGGACAAGACAGAGAATGAATTCGTACTAGAACAAGTAGAAGACGCTGTCATTGTTCAAGAAGAAAAAGAAGTGGTTGAAGACTTAGGAGATGCAGAACCTCCATGGGAAAGTCCAGTCATAGAACCTCTTTCCAAGACGGTTGAATTTGATGCTGAGGAGGGTGTACAATCTCCAAAGCATATCATAGTTGAAGACTTGGAAGAGGTTGATCAAGAGATGGAGATTCAAGAAAAAGAAGTACAACCTCCCATGCCCTTGAAAAGCAATGAAGAGGAGATTGAACCGGAAGAAAGCTACCAAGAGGAAGAGGTTGAAATTAAAGAAGCTTGCAAAGAGGTGGTAATAATCAAAGAAGAGCACAAGGGAGTGGAGCTTGCAATTTCATTAAAAATACCTCCCCCTAAGTTGCCATCATCCTTCACAACATTCAAGTGGGTAAAATTCATACCCCATAGCTTTCTAATCCCACTTGAATATGGGCTACTGGAGACGGATGGTCAACTTAGAGCTCTTTGTGATATTAAGAGTAAAAGGAAGATAGCCAGTGGTAAGAATTGTCCTGCAAGGTTCATCATGGTTGGAAGCTTTAAGTTTAAACGCAAAGGTTGGTGTAGAGCTCAATTGAATGGGTCTAGGAAGCTGTTTGGTAGCTGCAGTGAGAATTCAAATTACTTATCACCCAGCTGGAAAAATACAGGTCCCGACAAAAATGGGTGTAAAAGCAAGGTTTGGGATCCTGGAATCTGTTCTGACATCCAACACCCTGGGAGCCTAAGAATCTTTTTGAAGCTGCTCAAGGGTTTTACATGCCTAGTTTGGGACCCCGGAGGTTACTGAGATCACAAACACTGGTGGAGATTCCTGGATGAGTTCAAGCATAAGCCACCATAACAGGAAGCTCATCAAATGTCCAACTTAAGGACTTTACTAAAAGTGCTAGGTGGGAGACGATCCACCATGGTATGATCGTTCTTTTTCATTTTTATTTAGTTTTATTTGTTTTCGAGTTTTATTTTATTTTATTGAACCTGGAGTTTTGCATCACATTCATATTAACACTGCATTCTGCATATTTTTAGATTAAAAAAAAAAAAGAGCGAGCACGCGACGCAACCGCATCAGCGACGCGTGTCGCAAGGAGGTGGGAGATAATATTAATATGAACAGAGAGTTTCGCAGGAGCAGCGCTGGAGGCGTGCCAATGGCACAAATCACCCCACGCGACCGCGTCGCTGACGCGACCGCGTCACCTGGGAATAATGGCCTCCCACGCGACCGCGTCACCCACGCGGCCGCGTGACCTGAAAATCGACGTCACCCGGGTGCATGGCCGAAAGTTGAGCTGGAGTTGGGCTGGAATCGTGCTGGAAGCCCAAGCCTCACCACGCGAACGCGTGCCCCACGCGTCTACATCATATCCTCATGATGGCCACTCACGCGATCGCGTCAACCACGCGACCGCATCACCCAAGATTTTGGCAATACTAAGTTTTGAACAGAGAGTTGTGCGACCGCGAGGCTGCACTCGTGCCACTAGCACAAATCAAGTCACGCGATCGCGTGCCCCATGTGTCCGCGTCACCTGACCTTATTGCGCACCACGCGGCCGTGTCACCCATGCGACCGCATCGCCAGCGTCGCACACCTTAACCTCATATGCCAAAATATCTTGTCTTTCTCTTCCCCAAATCCAATTTTCTCTTTTCCCTCCTTATTTCTTATTTACTTCTCCTCTCTTTCTTTTCCTTCTCATTCTTCTTATCTTTCATTTTATTTTACTTCATTTATTTGCATATTTCATTCATTGCATTATTTTCACTGGTGTTGGAATCTTATTTGGGTCATTGTGGATTATTGCATAATTATTTGACAATTATATATTACTTTTTTTTAAAGAATGCTTGCATGTTCAATTTAATACTTTCAAATAGCTTATTTACCATACATGCTATGTGTTTGTGAAAAAGCCCATATCGCATTATGCTCTTCTCTATTATACTTTATACTATTTAATGCTTGCTTTTCATAAACTCCCTTTACTATTTTAATTGAATATAATTGTCAATACAAGCATGGTAATTTATTACAAGTAATGCTTGGTCTATGCTACTCATGCCCTTTTCCGGCATGCCAATAAACACCCTGCATCCACTTATCTTTCGATGCACTGGCTATTTTTCATTGCTGGCCTTTCACATGTACTCGAGAGCATGTGTTAATGTCAATTACATCCTAATGTGCATCCATCACCACTCTTCCATTCTCTTCCTTGCTATATATCTATTTGAATTTAATTTACTTTCTCTTCCCTTCTTCAGGATGGCCACCAAGGAAGGAAAGGAGAAAGCTACTCCCAAACCGCCGACAAGGAAAGGAACAAAAAAAGAGCCCAGCTGAGAAACCACAACCCCATCCACTTGCACATCTTAGCATGCACCGAGGACGGTGCAATCTTTAAGTGTGGGGAGGTCGATACCGATCTCCATGGGTTAGTACTTTCTTGTCTCAAACACCAATGTTTAAATTTTCTTCGTAGATTAGTTATTGCATTTGCATGTTTGTTTGATTTTTGCATATTTTACCACTTGGTTGAAGTAATATTTTCTTTTTCAAGAAAATTTTTAGAGAATTTCACTAATTTGAATAAAATTTAATGTTACACTTGTTTGAAGAAATATTATACTGGAACATGGTTTAGAGCTCGAACACACAAAACCAGTGAGATTTTTTTGAGCCTATTTAATTGGTTGCATTTTATCAACCAATATTTTATTTTTGGTGTGTGTTTTTCTCTCTAAAATTGTGATCTTTGTCTTGCTTAATTCTATATTTCCATTATTTGATGTATGCATACACTTACATGATTGAGGCCTTTATTTCACGAAGCTTACATACCCATATAGCCTTACCTTTCATTATCCCTTGCAAACCAATTTTGAGCCTATTGTACCCCCTTTGTTCTTTTTATTTAGCACATCATTAACTCTAAGCGGAAAACAATAATGTCCTTAATTTGAATCCTTAATTAGCTTAGACTAGTGAGAGTGCTTATGATTTAAGTGTGGGAAAAGTGGGTTTGGAAATATTTGGTTTGAGAATTGAGTATGTTAGAATTTTCTGAAAATGTGAAAGAATGTTGAGAATATGTTCATGCATTCAATACTTTAATCATATGCATTGAGAAAAACAAAAAAATAATAATAATATAAAAAAAAGAAAAATAAAGGAGAAAAAGAAAAGAAAAAGAGCAAATAATAGAAGGGGACAAAATGCCCCAAAGTAAGTGGTGAAAGCAATGCATATGTACTGTACCTGAAATTAGAATGCATGAATATGTGGAAAACATGGTTAATGGATAGTTAGATGTGGTATTATGATTACATGAATTGTCTAAAGTTAGGTGGAAAGTTTAAGTTAATTAAGGATTCAGATTTTTAGTCCACTTGGCCAAATACAATCGTACCTTGACCCTAGCCCCATTACAACCCTTAAAAGACCTCTTGATATGTGTATCTGTGCATTAAATTTATGTTGATTGTTAGATGAAGAGTAAGCCTTAGAAAGCAAGGTTAGTAGAGAATTGAGAGAATCGAACCTAAAAAAAAAAAAACACTTGAGTGATTAGAGTGTATACACTACCAGTGAGGGTTCGATGCTCAATTCCTTGTTCCCTGCTTTCATAAGATATTTTCTTCTTGCAAGTCTATTTGTGCTTCATTTTTATGATTTGAATTAGTGAAATCCAGTTCATATTTGTTCTTGAAAGATTTGTTTATTTTTAACCAAGTAGGTAGAAACATCTTAGCATGTAGTTACATTCATAGGTTGCATTGCATCTCTCTATCATTCCTCTTCATCTTTATAGTTTCTCTTGAACTTAGCATGAGGACATGCTAATGTTTAAGTGTGGGGAGGTTGATAAACCACTATTTTATGGTTTATCTTGTGCTCAAATGAGTGGTTTCTATCTACTCTTTACCCACTCATTCATACTATTTGCATGGTTTTATATTTCCTTCCTAATTATGTGCTTTGATTGAAATCATGCTTCTTTGATCTTATATTTGCTTATTATTAATCCTCTCTTATTACCATTAGATGCCTTGATATGTGTGTTAAGTGATTTCAGAGATTACAGGGCAGGAATGGCTCAGAGGATGGAAAGGAAGCATGCAAAAATGGAAGGAATACAAGAAGTTGGAGAAATTGCTAAGCTGTCCAGCCTGACCTCTTCGCACTCAAATGGCTATAACTTTAGCTACAGAGGTCCAAACGATGCGGTTCTAGTTGCGTTGGAAAGCTAACGTCCGGGGCTTCGATTTGATATATAATATGCTATAGTTTCCTTGACGGTAGACGACGCGACCGCATGATCCATGCGGCCGCATCGCAGTGACGGAAATCCAGCGTGATTAAATTCGAGACCAGCGAATTCTGGGCTGTTTTCGACCCAGTTTGCGGCCTAGAAAACACAGATTAGAGGCTATAAAGTGGGGGATTGCATTCATTCATAGGGAGGCTTTCATATTCACAATTTTAGGAGTAGATGTAGTTTTTAGAGAGAGAGGTTCTCTCCTCTCTCTTAGGATTAGGATTTAGGACTTCTCTTAGTTTTTAGGAGTGACTCTCAATCCCAGGTTCTTTATTTTTATTTAATTTATAAACTCTTCCATGTTACATATAATTTTCTTCATTAATGTTATTTGAGATATTCCAGATATTTATGATTTTAATTTAGCTTTCTACATTCTTAGCTTTGGTTAAGGTAATTGGTGACGCTTGAGCTGTCAAATAAAACAGTGGTTGAAATTGGCAGATTCTGATTGAACTAGGATTGCTCTAAAGCTAGTCTCTCCACAGAAATTGACTAAGACTTGAGAATCAAGCCAATCAGCCCACTTAACTTTCCTTTGTTTAGTAAAGGCTGACCAAGTGGGATTAAAATCCAATTCTCATCACAATTGATAAGGATAGGACTTCCAGTTCTTATACTTTGCCAAGAGTTTATTTTATAGTTATTTATTTATCTTATTCTTCTTATGCAACATACTGCTTCCTTACTTTCTAAAACCCCTAATTTACAAGACTCATAACCAATAATAAGAACATACCTCCCTGCAATTCCTTGAGAAGACGACCCGAGGTTTAAATACTCGGTTATCAATTTAAAAGGGGTTTGTTACTTGTGACAACCAAAAACGTTTGTAAGAAAGGTTGATTGCTTGGTTTAGTAACTATAATTACAACGAGAGTTTGATATAACCTCTAAACCATCAATCTTCAGTTCTTCACTCATGCAAAGTGATCCATCGTGGCTCCGCCATGTGTGGCTCACCTGTAGGATGTAAAGATGTATTATTAGTGCCAACAGAAGAATAGGAAGTAGTGGACTCCAAGTCACTCTCGGTACCGTCTAGTGATTCGGTATGTTCCTCAAAAGAGGCCAAAGTACTAGCCGTATAATCCAACCGCCGTCTAGTTTGCCGAGTATGTAACAAAGTTCTTTCAATCTCGGGATCAAAATCGGCTAAGCTAGAATTCGGTTGAGACCGAGTCATCAAACTTGAGAGTCATAGCACAAGTGCAAAAGAAATCTAAACTATAGCTGAGTATTGGCATGAAATGGGTATAAAATGACAATTGACAAGAATTCATAAAACTATCACAAGATCTAAGCAAAATTATACTAAGGAATTCAAATTAAACAATTAAAACTAGTAATTAACAAGATCCGATTCAGAATTCAACAAGGAAAGATCAAATTAAAACTAGATCTAGAGAGGAACAAGGGTTTCTCTCTCTAGAAGAACAAAGAACCAAAAAACTAGCTAAAATTGTGTCTTAGTGTAAAATGAATGATCCCCCCCTTTTCCCCTAGCATCCTTGGGTCTATTCCATGCAGAAACAGCTTGAAATTGGGCCTCATGAGCCTCAGATGTCACCAGGCACGATTTCCTTTAATGAGGTCACGTGCAGCTTCCCGCGCGTGCGCGCCGATTGCCTTTGTGATCCATGCGTGTGTGCCAAGTGCACGTGCGCGTCGATAGGAATCTTCTGATCTGCGCGGATGCGTCCATCCTTGCGCGCCGCTTCCAGCCATCCTCATCCACGCGTGCGCGCCAATGCTGATTTTCCCAAAAATTCAAATCTTCATGTTCCCTCCTTTTGTGCTTGCTTTCTTTCTTTCTTCTAGGCCATTCCTACCCTATAATTCCTGAAATCACTCAACAAATATATTACGGCATCGAATGGGAATAGAAGAGGATTAAAATATGGTAATTTTAAGGTAAAATAAGCATGTTTTTCATCATGAAGCAATATTAGGAAGAGAACACAAAACCATGCATTTTTTGTGAATAAGTGTGAGAAATATTGACAAAACCCCCCAAATTCTACACAATATAAACCACAAATTTGGGGTTTATTAATCTATATAGGAAATTATTATAAATTGTAAAAAAGGAGGCTTGTCGGTGGAAGTGTCGAGCATTTTCGACGTCGCCTGGCAAGATCCCTGTCCGGAGATACTCTATGTATGGAGATCTCCAATCTTCTTCCTATGTTACACTTAAGATTTGTGTTAGTTACCTGTTTGGTTGAGTGCTGGTGAGTTTAGACAGAATGTCATCTCGGCCATTACTCTCCCTTGGTATGTGCTGTATTTCGTATTTAGAAAATTTTGAAAGTAAATTTTGAACGATACTCAGGTATTTAGAAAGCAAAAGGTCCCTTACTTGGTATAAGTTGTTTACCTACTGGACAATAAGTAAGGAGTCGCAATATACCTTAAGTTCGGTGATGTTTAGGTCGGCAGCAAGTCTAAGGCCAGCAATTAGCGCTTCATACTCACTTTGATTGTTGCTTGCTTTAAATGAAAAATTGAGCGAATGTTCGATGACTTTATCGTGGCTATCATCAAGTATGATACCTGCTCCAACCCTTGTGGGTTTGAGGACCCATCGACGTATAAAGACCATTCAATGTAGTCTTCAGTTGTACCTGGTACCGAGAATTTGACGATAAAGTCGGCCAAGAATTGGGAGTTGATGGATGCTCGGCCTTCGTACTTGATATCAAACTCTGATAGCTCCACCGACCATTTTACTAGTCAGCCATCCAGCTCAGGTTTCTGAAGGACTTGTCGCAAAGGATGATCTGTCCGAACATAGATTTCATGGCTCTGAAAATATGGTCAAAGTCTTCTGGACGGGAAGACAAGGGCTAGGGCCAGTTTCTCAATGCTCGGATATCAAAGCTCGGCATTCTGTAATGTTTTGCTGGTAAAATAGATCGGAAACTGTTTCTTTTCCCTTTCTACAACAAGAGCGGAGCTTATAGCCCAGTTAGTGACAGATAAATATAAGAATAATGGTTCCCCTTGGAGAGGGGTTTATAAAATTGGTGGTTTTGAAAGAGCTTCTTTGATAGTTTTGAATGCTTGTTCACATTCATCAGTCTATTGGAAAGCTTTTTTCTTTTTTAAAGTTTGGAAAAAACATAAAGATTTAGAAGCAAGGCAGAGTAAGAATCTAGAGAGTGCAGCAAGTCTCTCTGTTAACCGCTGGACTTCTTTGATGGTGTGTGGACTTGTCATGTCTAAAATAGCTCGGCATTTTTCTGGATTTGCGTCAATACCTTGGCTAGTGAGCATGAAGCCGAGGAATTTGCTGCTCTGAACCCCAAATGCGCACTTTTCGGGATTTAACCGCATGTTGTATTTTCTTAGCTGTCCGAAGATTTTTTGCGAGGTCATCAAGGTGATTGTTGCCGATCTTTGTCTTAGCAACCATATCGTCAACGTAGACCTCAATGTTTCTGCCTATCTATTTGGCAAAGACTTTGTCCATTAGGCGTTGATATGTTGCACCTGCATTCTTAAGGCCAAATGGCATAACATTATAACAATAGTTTTCATATTTAGTAATGAAGGCTGTCTTATTTTGATCAAATAGATGCATTTGGATCTGGTTATAGCCAGAATATGCATCCATAAAGCTGAGTTTTTCATAACCAGAGGCACTATCAACTAAGCAATCAATAGAGGCAAAGGATAGGAATCTTTGGGGCATGCTTTGTTGAGATCGGTGAAATCAACACACATGCGCCATTTACCGTTATGTTTTTTCACCATGATGACATTCGTCAGCCATGTTGTGAATCTGATTTCTCGGATGAAGCCCGCGTTGATGAGCTTCTTGGTTTCTTCCAAGGAAGCTTGTTTTCGGTCGTGGCCGAGATTTCTCTTTTTCTATGCTACTGGTCGGACAGATAGATATAATGCCAACTTGTGGAATATGATGGATGGATCAATGCCTGGCATATCAGCTGGAGTCCAAGCAAATAGGTCGGCATTTCGCTGTAAGAATGCTTGGAATGGCGATTTCTCTTCTGAGGATAATGCAGAGCCGACGTATGTGAATTTGTCCGCGCTTTCTGTGAAGTAGATTTTATGGAGGTCTTTTGTTGGGGTTGGTCTTTCAAGGCTTCCCACTCTGGGATCTAGATCGGCTAGAGCTGGTAGGTCGTTCATACTGCCGATGTTGTGAACATGGGCTTTTGTATTTGAGTTAGGTCTTTTGAGACTGTTGTTGTAGCATTCCCTGGCTTCTCGGGCATCACTGTGAATGGTTGCAATTGTGTTATCTGCAGAGGGAACTTAACACGGAGATGAATTATAGATACTATAGCGTCAAACCTATTTAAGAAAGGTCGGCCAAGTATTAAATTGTAAGGAATGAAGCAATCAACAACTAAGTGTGGTTTGTAACCACACAGAGCCCATAACCAGGACTCGCTCACCTGAGAAACCTACCAGGTCTCCAGTTGAAGGTTGGAGGATGTTACTGCTCAGTTTCATCTTCTGGAATGTAGAGTAAAAGAGGACATCGGCACTGCTCCTTGGGTCCAGCAACACTTTTTTTACTAGGAGATCTCCGAGTTGTAGGGAGATGACGACCGGGTCATCTAGATTTGCTACACTGTTGTTATGATCGGTTGTTTGAAATGTTATCTGCGGAGAGTGTGGTAGTGTCTGCTGTTGAGTTTGATCTGTAAGATCGTTTTCTCGCCGAGCTTGTGGCTCCTCCACCTGTAAATCCTCCGGAAATACAGTTAATTATACGTGTTGGTTGTTCGGGATGGTTGTTGTTCGGTCGGTCTTTATCTCGGCCATGCTGTATGGCCAAGCTTTGTTCGCCAGAGGGGGGTGCTCGCCACTGTATGTGGCCACCGATGTATTTGTCCAGGTGACCTTGCCGAGCTAATCGCTCCAGAAGGTCTTTGGCAATGACACAGTTATCGGTAGTGTGTCCGTGCTTTTGGTAAGAAGAGCAATATTTTGATCGGTCCGCGCCTTTTGAATCTGGGTAACTGCCAGCTTTTCTTGGTTGCTTGATAAATTTTGAATTCCAGATCTCCTTGATGATGTCGTCGCGTTTGGTGTTGAATTTAGTGTAGGACTCATATCGTGGAGTTTGTTTGAAATTCTTCTTGTTGTCTCACGTTTTTTCATCGTCTCTGTAGTGAGGCTTTTCTATTTTCCGAGCTTGTCGGAGTTCCTCGATGTCGATCTGACCTTTAGCCTTTTCACGGAACTTGGCCATAGTCTTAGGTTTGGCTACAGCAATAGTTTCCTGGAATTTTCCTGGTCTCAGTCCGCTTTTTATGGCATGCAGTTCCACCTCGGGGTGGAGGTCGGGTATACTCATGGCTATCTTTGTGAAACGCGTCATGTAATCCCTAAAGCTTTCTTGCTGGCCTTGCCTGATTGTATTCAGGTAATCGGAGTCATGTAGGTAAATGGCTGATCCAGCAAAGTGCTCCTCAAAGGACTTTGATAGGTCTCAAAAGCGAGAAATAGAACTTGCAGGCAAATAACAAAACCAATCAAGTGCAGGACCGTCTAAGTAAGATGGAAAGCAATGACATAAAACTTTATCAGATGCACCGTTTACTATCATTATGGAGGTGAATTTTTTGATGTATTTCTTCGGATCGCCCAACCCGTCATAGGGAGTCAGGGTGGTCGGCAAAGTGAATCTCCTAGGCAGCACGAAATTCATCACTTCGGTCGTAAAGGGCCCAGGGGAGCTTTCCAGGTGGTCATTCTCATCTTCTAGCCGAGCATCCTCATCATGCTCAGGTTGGTCTTCCTCATGCCGAGCAGTGTCAGAGACGTGTGTTGGTCCTGACTGATGCTCGGTTTCTCCTGTCGGTTCTTGCCGATTGTTGTTGTTTTCGATCCGGGTGTTATTCAAATTGACAATTTGATTTGCCATTCTTTGATTCTCTTCGGCCATGCGCTGGTTGGCTTGCCGTAACTCGGTCACCATCTGAAGGAGTTCGGATGGTGTGGGTGGAAGTTGTTCAGCCATGACTTGGGCGAGAACCTCGAGGCCAATGATATATTTAAGGGATTATATTCTCGGCCCCATGGTGGGTGCCAATTGTTCTTGTATGGTTACTTGGAGGGAAAGCTCGGTCTCTGGGAATCGACGCCGAGTTGTTATCTTCGGTGCCGACCTTTGAGCTTTGTAGTAACCCGAGCTTTACTCCAAGGGGATGTCCAATCGCATAGAACTTTGAGCAAGAAACAGGGGGGAGTGTACCTGCAAAGGCACTCCGAAGCTTAAGTCAGTATCGAGAATTTAATGTGTCCTTGAAGGATAGAAAACTATACTTTTTATGGGTGAAGGTAGATCGGTTATGTTTATGTTTTACTGTTTTAATTGAAGAATAATAATTGGGTGATAAAATCCCATAGGACGTTTTTGTTTTAAGGCGTCCGTTGATATTATTTCGGACTGCCGAGTTATAACGTCGGCTTACCAAATAATAACGTATATAATGCTGAGTTATGATAGTTAATGTCAAGTTATGATGCTGGTTTTGTAATGACCGGATCAAGTATGAAGGATCTTTCTTTCAAGTTTTAAGTACAAAATTTTTATTTCTCTTCCTTTCTTTTCAAACGGTCAAAATCATAAAAGAAAATATTATAGGAAAACTTTCACATAAAGTAAGTACGGTCTGAGTAGCAATCAAGTCTTTGTCATATAGTGATGGATAAAAAGCCTAAAATGTCTTTAGTTATATAGTAAAATTACAGAAATGATACATCGACTTTATGTTTCATGGTTGAAGCTAATAAAAGACTAAGAGAAAAGCTCTAGCCGCTAGAAGCTGATGGCCATTTGTCTACCAACCCAAGAAAAATTATAAATGGACTTGGATCAATAAATAATAATGAAACTATGGTAGAAATTTTGTATTTTATTAATGAGAAGACTCTATTTAACATAGTTAAGAAAAATGATGAGTTAGTGACAGACCGGTTTAAAAAATCTGAACCAAGTAGTCTTTTTTTTTGGTAAAAATGTTGAAGGGTGTCGTTTTTAGGTAAAACAACCCTCCCATGGATTCATTTTCTTTTTAAATCTTTTGTCCATATTGACGATTTGTTTTTAATAATAAAAAAATAATAATTATTTTTTAATGATTTAACTACAATATTTATATTATTCTACTCGTATAGATTATTTAGATATATGATTCGAAAAAATAAGCTTAAAATTTTTTAAAATAACAAATTTTACCGTTTTAAATTTTAAATTTATCCAACACATGTATAACATGGCTTTTTATGTTAATATAATGTGAAAATTTCTTATTTTAAATTTAGATAAATATAATCTAAATTAACAATTAAATTCAATCCAACAAAAATTAATGTACTTATATCATGGTATTCGTATAGTTGATTATGAGTACTACATAATTAATTGTTAAATATGTTAATAATAAAAAACAAACGATTTTTTTAAAAAATAGATATAAACATGGTTATATAAAAACTAATTTGAAAGACACAAAGACTTGAATGTACTATATTTTGGTTAAGTAAAAAATTTAAGTCACTTCAACAACTAAGATATAAATGTATCAAATAATAAAAAATAATACATATAAAACTATTAAATTAAACAATATTTTTTATTTCTTTGAGCACATATGCCGTACATAAATATAGTTCCTTAAGATTTAGGGGAGGGGTTGAAGTTACTGTTCACCCCCTCTAGGTCTGTCCCTGCCTTCTTGGGTATTATTTTTTTCATGAAGACCCTGTTTATATTTTTCTAATACATGGAAGGAGATGTGACTTAATTAGTAATGTTATTAATGTCCACATAACTCATTTTGTTAATTATTAGTGTTAAATTTAACCGTAACATTACATTGAACCTGCTTAAAACTTTTTGAATACCAGAGATGGAGAAGGAGCACGATGCAGGGGAGAAGACCAAGGATGGGGGAGGTGCAGCGAGAAAGGGGGTGCGCGGCGCGAGAAAGGGGGTGCGCGGCGCGAGAAAGATGCGCATCGCTGGGGAGGAGCACATCGCTGAAGGAAGAGATCATCGCGGGAGAGGTGTGGCGTGGGAGAAGACGAACGCGGCGACAAGTGAGGAGGGATTTACTCAATATCAAACTAACTTCCTCCAAGGGTTTGCTCTTCTTCTACAACCCAATACTAGCTATCGAATCTTAAACAGAGGTTACCGATGTTTGAAAAGTTAGAAGAATGGTTGAAAACTCAAAAATTGCACTTTTTCAGCAAAATAGGGGTCATGCATACGCGAGCCACCCATCGTGTATGCAAGAATTTGGAAAAAGATAGTTTTGCATACGCATACATTGCTCGTGTACGTGAGATTTCCAGGTAGCGAAGAGGTTTTGCATACACATGGTACATCCCGCGTACGCATGAGTGTAAAAGTCACAATGTCGCGTACACAACAATATCAAATTTGCCAAAAAGCTGTTAAGTTAAATATTAAATGCGCATAACTTTTCTGTTGAAAATTATTTTTACACTACAAAAATATGACTGATTAGCTACCACAAAAAGAGTCGTAAAATCATTTCTAATCTGACGCAAAATATAATTTGTGATAGATTAGCTACCGCCTAGCAACTAATGCTTTCCTCGCTAATTACAAGTCGCAGATCAGTGAGGCAAACACAACAGTCGCTAATTCATCAGAAATTTTTTTAGCTACCGATTAAATAGTCACAAATCAGTCCCTAAAGTAAAAGCTAATTCCATAGAAGAAATGGACTAAACGGTAGTCGCTAATTAGCGACAAACTCTACTATAGCAGACTCATCGCTAAATGCAAGCTAACTTCGTAGACAAAATAGAAAGATTAGTTGACGTTAATTAGCGAGGAATTTTTCCGAACCTAACTTGTCGCAAGTTGTCTGCTAATATGGTCGCAAATCTGTCACATTTTATAGCAAATCTATAGCTAATCTTTGAAAATCCTTAATCAAATTTGTAGGAATTTTGTCGCTAAACCAAAGCTATTCAAAATGATAAAGTAGAGTTATGAAATAGTCACTAATTTACTAGGAAATAATATATAGTCAATTAGTTGCAATACTATTGCAAAATGTCATCACAAATTCCTTTTAAAATAGTAACAAATCGATAGGTATCTCACAAATGTTTCAGTCGCAATAGAATCTTTAATTTACCACCATCATCAATAGCGAGTATGTTGCTATACTAAAATAAACCTCATATTTTTTTATTTTAGTCATTGAACTAAAAAAAATTATATCACATACAGAATAAATGAGTTTATCAAAATTATACATGTTTAAAAAAGTTCAAACCACGTTTCAAGAATTATGTATTGAAGCTTAACCTGATAATAACCAAGCCTTTGGACTTGATCAAATGCCTACTCTATTTTTCCAATAGCTCTCAATAACATGACTTAATTAGTGAACTAACAAAGAAAAAAGCTCACTTATAATATAATGTAAAAGTAAGTATTCACTCACTTTTTTAGAGATGTTTCAATCTGACTACACAAATGTGTTCCTACTTCTATAAAAGTTATTATACATTACACATCTCAGTTTCTCATTGCACATTGAAAATAAAAAATAAATAAAAAATACAAACAACACCTAAGACTTGGCATATCAATTGCACAAAGAACATGTCCACCAATTTCACCTTCAATTTCACCAATATTGTCATTTATACTGGGATCAAACTGCAAAATATCACAGAAAAATAACATCGGAAAATAATAGCACATCAGTTAATCAACATAAAAAATAGAATAATAATAAATTAAATGCAAAAAATAGTAGCTATCAGAACAGCAATGAAGATAAAAAAATAAAATAAAATCAAGAACAAAAAATAATAGAACCAATAAATTAAAATAAAAAACTAACAAATTTAAAACAAAATAACAGTAAAAGTAGCCAACAGTGAAGAACAACAAATTAAAAATTAACAAATAAAAAGTTAGCAACAACGAAGAACAACAAATTAAGAACAGAAAATCAAGAACAAACAAACAATAGCAAGAAGCCAAGAACAACAAATAAATAGCAGTAAAGAACAACAAACTATAGCAAGAACAGAGAAAATCAAGAATATAACAAAATCAATTGTCTTTAATTAATTAATTAATTGATTGATTGATCAATAAAGACCCAATAATCAAGCTAAAGTCAAAATCAAATGAAATCACTATACCCTAATAATAATCAAGCTAAGTAAGGTAAAAAATAAAGTAGCCAATTTAATTTCCATTTGAAATTACAAACCTTGCTACATCGCAGGCAAGTAGAACTTCTGGAGCCTGCCTTGTCTCTAGAGTCATTTTAGCGAGATTAAGGAATAGCTCTGCATGTTCAACCTAGGATAACTTACTTATTTTCTTAGGTTTTTCTATTGCCAATGAAACATTAAAGATAAGAGCACAACAAGGACAACTTACTTTATAATTAGGATGCTTATCCAATTTAAGGAGAGCATAGTAGCCTCGAAACTCTTTTTCGGTAGGCACAAGTATTCCTTTCTTTCTGTGATCATCATACATCTGAAACAATTCAACCAAAGTTATGTTCATATGTTCAATATTGAAGTGAGCATCAAAGCCCGCAGAAAATCTTTCTCCTTTTGTGTATTCACATAATTTATGCATTGCAATGATGTGTAATTGGATCTGAAACCACAAAAATAAATAGCCTCATGAGTTTTAAACTTTTAACCATCACTAGATATTGTTCTTACAAACATCACCAAACAGATGCAGGCTCTTGATAAAAGGCATCAGAACCTTTAGAAAATTATTTTACCAATAAATAAATATGAAACTACTGTATCTATAAGTAGCCACAATATATATTTGTATTGAGTCTTAATCAATATAGCATATAAGGAACTTGCAAAAAATATAGATATTATTTCCACTTCAATAAGAGAAAAATCAGGTTTTATTATACTTTTGTTAAAAATAAAAAAGTATCATCTGTTCAAGCATAGAATAGCCCCTTGATAGAAAATGTGCTGCATTCTCAGGTTCATTCTAATTGCTCTCATCGTATTCCACAAAAATTTATATGCACTAAGAAACCTCTCAACATAGGGCTGATCTAACAGAAAAAATAGATAATCAATTGTCTTCTGCATTATGGGCATTGGTAGAATCAAGCTTGCTTCCCTCTCTGTTGTCCTAGTATATTGCCATGAAACATGATAAGTGTTACTAATGAGAAGTGATAATAGTATTTATGAAAAAAAAAAGTATAGTTTACTATTAGTAATATGACAATCACTTTAACTGCAAAAAGTCTACTGGTTATATTTCTATCCCCATCTAAGCGTTCATACTGGTCAAGATCCCATTTCCTTTCACGCTCTCACTACTCAGACTCTAAAATACATAAATCTCAAGTATTTTTATGTAAAAATCAAGTTCTTTATGCAATAAATTTGTTTAGACTTTAGACATATCTTTGAGTGTATATATATATAAGACAAGGAAGGGAATTGAATTTGTGTCAAGCATACCTGCAGTACACGCAGAATTCACAGAACCAGCCAAATAAATAAATAAAACCAATTTGAATTGAATTATCTGATTGTTGTGATTTCTTTGTATTTTACTGAACATTGACAACCAATCTGAAAATTATGCACAAACCTTCCATAACCACTAAATCCCTAGCTGCACAGATGGATAATCTTAAGTTATAACTTATTTTACAGAGCTAAGATACTGAACTAAGAAAATAAAGAATTACTCACAAGTAGACAAAGCCATTCTTATCCACCACCACTAAACATTCAAAAAGAAATAATGAGTAGATGAAAGAAAAGATTAAATAATTAAGATCAAGAATGAAAAAAACAAGCACCTGTGTGATTTGTCCCACATGCCATTTTGACAATTATTTTCCAAGACAGAGAAGTAATTGCCCGAGGATGTGGCTGGGGTACATACACCAATTTCACAGAGCTATCCTTGAAATTATACTGCAAGAAAATGCAAAATATGTGAAGCTTTCTGTTCTTTGTTGCACCTTTCGTGTAAACATTTACTAGGATAACACAATAAAATAGAGCAGAGCCACAACACGAACAATTATTGAGGAGAGACAATGTTAATAGGGGTTAGGTTAGGTTATTTGGGGAGATAATGACGGTGGCTAATAATGATAAAAGGAAATTATTATAAGGATAATGAAATTTTTAATTTTTAATTTAAAGCACTGAAAAGAGAGCTTAATCAAAAATTGACCAGAGCCATATGAATCATAGTATGCAAAACTTAAGCTGGTAAAGAAATTGACTAAGTCATAGCAATAAGAATAAGGGTGGTAGTGGAAAGCAACAACTATTATCAATCAATCACTATTTCTATACGTTGTACATGTATAAGGTTATTTAAAATTCTGTCTTTCAAAAACATATTATAAAAATATGAATACTTCAGCATCATGGTTGACTATATGTTGATTATGTTTTAGAGCTCAATCATTATTATCTCTAATGACTAAATTCAGTAAAGAATAGAGAACTATGACTAGATAATAATATATATATATATAAGAAAAATTGAATAAATAATTAGAAACAGGTCAAACTTAGAACAACAGTAAAATTAAAACCACATAAATTAGAACAGCAAACCACAAATTCAAATTAGATAATTAAAACAAGAACCTCCAGAACAATTTTTCAAAAAGAAATTATCTAATAGCCACAAATTTATAAATTAGAGAACTACAAATTATCAAAACTGCAAGAACAAATTAGAAAGAATAGAACCAAAAATTCTAAACTAAAAATCATAATAGCAAAAAAAAATAGAAATAAATATTAGAATAGAACTAAGAACAAATAACCAGATCCAAAAAAATTAGAACAAAGAATTTACTTGAGAGGCATCCCTATTCTAGATGCAGAGGAATGCTACTGTACTGACGGCAGCGCGAACGACGATGGACAACATTTTTGAAGTGTGACTGACGGGCGACGAGCGACAGACAACGGCGGCTTCACCTGCGATGGAAGGAAGGGAGAGGCTGCGAGAGCGAGGGAGGGAAAGGGAGAAGTTGCGACGCGAGGGAGGAAAACGATGACTGTGACTGCAAAAGGAGCGAGGGAGGGAGAGGTCCGCACCGGGATGCTTTCCACGAGGCTCTGTTTGGCGAGTTGGCGACGGTGATGTGGATGGTGAAGGAAGACGCTGCTGGGAGGAAGGGGATCGGCGGCTGGGGTTTAAGGGGATTGGGGATTTGGGCCTTTGGGCGTTGGCCTTTTAGGGGTTTTTTAAGTGTTCGGTTCGGTTCGGCTCGGTTAGGGTTTTTAGTGCCAAAACCGAAAACCGAACCGAACCGCAATAAACAGTAAAATGTGATTTGTTCGGTTTTTTTGGTTTTCGATTTGTTCGATTTTCGATTTTTTTTGGGTCGGTTGATCGGTTTTGTTCGGTCTGGATCAGTTTTGAACACCCCTAGTGGCTATAATGAAAAAAGGAAATTATTGTAGGGATAACGAAATTTTTAATTTTTAATTTAAAGCACTGAAAAGAGAGCTTAATCAGCTTATACACAATTTCTTATTTGAAGTAATGGAAATGTCGCTTATTCGTACATTTTTAATTTTAAAATTATACGTTTTTTAAATTAATATAACTTGTTTTATTTTTGAGTTACTAATTTTTTTTGTTTTTAAATTTTCATTTTGATTTTTTTAAAAAAATAATTAAAAAATTATAAGATAGATAAAATTTTTTTTAATAAACATGAAAAATCTTAATTCGTTATTGTTTTTTTGTTGATCAAGCTAAGACTATAGTTATCAGAATCGAACTAGCAATTAACCCGATCAAATTACTGAATCACTGGGTTAGTGTGGTTCAACTGGTAGGTTATTGGTCGAACTGTTTAACCCGGTAATAATTTAATAAATATATAAAATTATAATAAAATCAACATCTAATAATGAACCGAACCGTATAGGACATTGGTTCACTGGTTTTCTGGTCGAACTGGCCGGCTGTTCTGGTTCTAATAACTATGGCTAAGTTGTTTAGACTTGCATTTTTACTAGTTTGATTTTAGAGTTAAATATCCATCTATTAAGTCAAGTAAACGAGCTAGTTCGACAGATTTGGCTCATCTTGACAATCCTAATTAATTCGAGAGCTAGCTCAAATTAATCTTTATTGAATGAATTTCAAAATGATTCTAATTAATAATAAAACTTGTACGATCATATACAAATAAATTCTTATATATAATAATTTAATTATCTTATTTATTATATATTTTTCTAGTATATTTTGGGGTAAAATACTTAAATAAACTAAATACATGCAAATATTACCAAAATCATCCAAACCAAGAAATGGTATGTGAATCTCCAAATTTCCAAAGGCATTTTGTATATAAATCGAATTAGGATAATAAGATTTACAAATTTTAGTAGTAAATCGAATTAGACTAATATAGATTCATTAAGTGAGCTTTAACTACATATAAATCGAAACAGGTAATATCGATTTACACATTCATATGTTTCCAAGTAAATCTAACCAGCCTAATTCAATTTATATAGGATGGAGGACTTTATATAAATCTAGCTATCCTGTTTTGATTTACATGCTATTAATTTATTAGGGTGATTTGTCCTAACAACAACAACAACAACAACAACAACAACAACAACAATACGTATTTAGGATCACAAAAAATTATTTTCTATAATATTTTTTAAGAAAAAATAATAAATATTTAAAGAATAATTGTATACGTGT
>NC_029794.2:41535304-41572089 GCF_000816755.2 Arachis ipaensis
TTATTATTGACGGTTTAGAATTCTTCAAATCAAGTCTTGTTGTAAAGTATAGTTTCCAAACTAATCAATAATCCTTTCATACAAAAGATTGTTTGTCACTAGTACAAACCCCTAAATTTATAAACCGAAGTATTGAACCTCGGGTCATTCTCCCTAGGAATTGCAATGAAGTGTCTTGTTATTGGTTATGAGGTATGTTTGGGGCTTTTGAGATTTTAGACAAGAAATATAAATGGCAATGAAAGTAAACTAATGACTAAAAGGGCTCTTGGCAAGATATGAGAACTAGAAGTCCTATCCTAGTTATCCTCCTCAATTGTGACCATAAATTATTCAATGCTACCACTTAGTTAACCTCTAACCATGGAGGAAAGTCAAGTGGATGAATCAACTTGATTCCACAAGTCCTAGCCAACTCCCAAGGGAAAGACTAGCGTTAGTGGTATCCAAATCAATTAGCAACTTCTAATTATCGAACAACAAAGGAATTAGATAACTCAAGCGTCACTAATTACTCTACCTAGGCCAAGAGGGATAAAAATCTATACTAAAATCTAACCAAGCATTTCATCAAACAATTGGAAGGCACTAAAGAAGAGCAAAGTAAATTGGCATCAACAAAGGCATCTAGCAACAATTATTGCAAGGAATTAATAACAACAATCAAAAGAAACACAATTATCACGAATTACCTCAAATTGCATTAAAAGAAAATAGAATGAACAAAAGTAGATCTACAAACAAAGTAGAAGGAAATATAACAAACAATAGAAGAATGATAAATGTAACAACAAAGAATTAAGAAGAAGAAGTAGAAGAGAACATGAATTAAAACCTAGATCTAAGAACTAAACCTAATCCTAATCTTAATCCTAGAGAGAAGTGAGAGCTTCTCTCTCTAAAACTAAAACTAAACTAGCCTAATGTGTGTGTGTCTATCCATGATATGCCTTCCCCTTCATTCCTTGGTCTTTTTAGCCTTTTCCCGCCAAAAATCCAGCTCCAAATGGGGTTGGAAACCCTCCAAAATCGCCAGGCACGTGTTTGACTAAAGGAATCACGTGTGGCTGATGAGAAAAACTTTTGCGTGGTCTAGAAATTTGCGGATAAATCCTCGTTGCAAGTATAGTTTCTAAACCTTCAAAAGTCCTTTCATACAAACGTTTTTGGTTGTCACAAGTAACAAACCCCGTTAAAATTGATAACCGAAGTATTCAAATCTTGGATCGTCTTCTCAAGGAACTGCAAGGAAGTATGTTCTTACTATTGGTTATGGAGATTGTAAATTGGGGTTTTGAGAATGAGGAGTGAATAGTTTAATTAGCAAATAAAGTAAATGAAGAACAAGCAATTTAAATGGCAAGTAAAATAAATAAATGACTGTAAATAAACTTTTGGCAAAGTATGAGAAATTGGAGGTCCTATCCTAGTTATCCTTATCAATGATGATGAAAATTGAATCTTAATTCCACTTTGTTAACCTTTACTAAGATAAAGGAAGGTCAAGGGGTTAATTGGTTTGATCTTCGAATCCTATTTATTTCCTAAGAAAAGATTGGGATTATTGAAGTTCAATTTAATTAACAAAGATAACAATTATCAATCATGTTTGAGTTTGATAACTCCTGAGTTACTGATTTCTTAACCAAGACCAAAAGGAGAAAAGTAAATCTACTGGAATAAAAATATCTTCAGATAGGAATAACAATAATGTAAATAAAAGAAAGCAATATTAAACTGAAATACCTCAAATAACATTAATTCAAAGAGTAATCTATAACATAGAAGAATTCATAAATAAAATTGGGAAAATAATAAAAAGGAATATTGAACCTGATAAAGATATAATCCTGAAAAGTGAATAAAATTCTAATTCTAAATCCTAATCCTAAAAAGAGAAGAGAGAGGAGTGAACCTCTCTCTAAACTAAATCTAAATCATGAAAACTAACTAAAGTGGAGACTCTCTTTGAATGGATGCATTTCCCCACTTCATAACCTCTGGTCTATGCTTTCTGGACTTGGATTTGGGCCAAAAATGTCTTCAGAATTTGCTATGAGCGTTTTCTGCAATTTCTGGCGCGTGGCCTCTGTCACGCGTCCGTGTGGGTCACGCGATCGCATCATTCGGAGTTTTCCTTGTCACGCGGTTGCGTCAGTAATGCGACTGCGTCATATGTGCTCTGCTTAAGGCGCGCGGTCGCGTCAGTCATGCGGCCGCATTAATGCCTTTTCGCGCTAGCATGCGGCCACGTCGCCCATGCGATCGTGTGGTTGCCAGTTTCTTCAAAAACTCTGTTTTGTGCTTTCCTTCCATTTTTATATGTTTCCTTTCCATCCTTTCAGTCATTCCTGCCTTAGAAGATCTGAAACTACTCAACACACTAATCACGGCATCGAATGGAAATAAAAGTAATTAAAATAATTAATTTTAAAGCATAGAAAACATGTTTTTCACATACATCACATAATATGGAAGGGAAAGTAAAACCATGCAATTGATATGAATAAGTGGGTGAAGGATTGAATAAATCACTCAAACTAAGCACAAAATATATCATAAAATATGGGTTTATCAACCTCCCCACACTTAAACAATAGCATGTCCTCATGCTAAGTCCAAGAGTAATGTTAGGTTAAAGTGGTGGAATTCCATGCAATGCAATCTAATCTAAATGCAACTACCTAGATGCATCATACAATTCTAATTTTTATTCACTTCTTTATAAAGTTTGCATGTAGTTGAATTAATTCACATTCTCAAGGAGTCATATATATATATATATATAGCCAAACCTTAGATAGTTGATAAAGTGCCTTTACAATTGAGATGGGAGAGAAAAAATTTTTATAAACTTGCAAGACAATTAATAATTCAAGCAGAGATATATGTTAATGAGCTATTGAACCCTCACTGGATTTTGTGTTTACTCTCTAGTCACTCAATGTTTATTGGGTTAATCACACTATTCTTATTTTTATTCTTTCTTTCTACAACTTTATTCTTCATCTAACCAATCAATAATTATAGAATATAGACATACCAAAAACCATGAGGTCTTTAGTTAAGGTCGTAATGGGTCCAAGGTAAAGGTAAGGGTATATGTATAAGGCTAAGTGAGCTAATAAGTGAATCCTTAATTAGTCTAAGATCTCACCTAACATACATACTTTGTAAAGCAAGGCTTCTTTATCTATTTTTCTATATTTTTCCACTTTTGATGTTACATGCTCATACTTTAACTTTTGTCCCATGTGCATTTATTTTGCATTTGGGAAATCCTTTTGTATCCCCTTTATTCAACTACTGAAAAATAACACCTTTTTTTTTATTGCACATGGTAATTCAATTATTTGATTTTACATGAGCATGTTTCTCAAAATTTTTATTTTGAATTATTTTATTCTTTTCAACTTTTCTACCTTTTGTTTTTATCATCCATGTTCCCAATAGGTTTCCCACATTTAAACCATACATACTTCCTATCTTAAGCTAACCAAGGATTCAACTTGGGATTTTTATTTTGTTTTTCTGCTTAAGGCTAGTAATGTGGCTGATAGAATAAAAAGGGATATAAAGGCTCAAGGGGCTAACAAGGGTGATGTAAAGGGTAGGCTAATTTGGGATAAGTGAGCTAAAATTAAACAATGGCCTCAATCACTCTCTTGGTATGTATTTCTATTTTATAATCGGACATATAGATTAAAACAAAATAAAGAACACCAGAATAAATAAGAAGGGCAGAACACACAGGAATAAAATATTATGGTTTGAATGTAACCATACAATTAAGCTTAAAACTCACAGGCTGTGTGTTCTCTAGCTCAAAAATCATTTATCAGTTATGTATGTCATGCAGGTTTAGTCAAAAATTCCCATTATTCTCAATGTAAAACTTAAGGTGTCTTTAAAGTTCTAGTGTTCCTCCTTGATGAAATGCTGTTAATTAACTAACATTTAATGCTATATATACAAGGTGTGTGGATTGTTGTTCTTAAGTTCAAGTCTCTAGTTTACTTCCTTTTTATATTTTTCAATTTAAACTAAGCTATCTTATGCTAAAAAGGGTAAACTATACTAATTAATCCACAATTTCTATAACTAATAAGTTAGAATTGTAACTAAAACTAAATGGCTAAAATATGAACTAAAGTGCAACATAGAATAAATACATAAAAATAGCAATATATATAAGTACTGAGAAAATAAAAATAAAAATAAAAATAAAAATATAGAAAAGTAGCAAAATAAATAAAAAGAGTATGTAGTGGTTCACCAAAAAAAAGAACGCCAGAGATGGCGACCTCCCCACACTTAAAATGAAGCATCGTCCCTGATGCTCACTCAAGCAGGGTGTGAAGGGGTGTCATCACTGGAAGGGTGGGTAGCTGGAGTCTCTGTGGAGGTGGTCTGAGGATCTGCCTGCTACAGAGGAGGTGCTGACTGGATAGGGATCTCGGGGTCTACAGCCTGAATCTGAGGCGGAGCCTCCTAATGTGATGCGGCCTGCTCTGTGCCTGCCTACGCAGCCTCGCTCTATGGATGGGTCTCTGCCTCGTGATCATCCGCCTCCTCCTCGGATGCCTCGGATGGTGTGTCAGGCTCAGAGAGAATGTCGCCAGATCGTATCATCAGCTTCAGGTGCTCATAGCGTCACTTGTTGCAACGCTCCATCTGGTCAAGCCGTCGAAACAGGCGGTGCACTAGATGATAGACGGGCTCTGGGGCAGGTGGAGGTGCAGTGCTGGTGGCAGGGGTAGCTGTGGAAGAAGAGGGGCCGGCAGATGGTGTGGCTGTCTCAGCAGTAGCAGTGAGGAAAGGAGGTCTGTAGCCCAAAGCCAGAAAGTTCCTGCTGTGAGGGATAATCTTCTTGTATTCTGCAGCAGGTGGCTTTTCATCAGCATCCTCCCAAGGCACGTCAGCTCGACGGCCTAGCTGTGTAATCAGATAAGGAAAGGGAAGAGTGCCTTGGACGTGGACCTTGGCCATATAGTACCGGATAAAGCGTGGCAGGTACAGGTCCTTACCCTCCATCACACACCATAGGAGGGTGATCATAGCGGCTGGTATCTCAGTCTCGTGAGTACTCGGCATAATGAAGTTGCTAAGTATCTGATGCCATAGCCGAGCGTCATCATTCAAGTAAATCCGCTTGATTCCCTTTGGCATGGTGGTGTTCTGACCCATAATCCAAGGAACGGTCGGGTCAAGGGCTATCCTGGCCTTGACTGCATCCCAATCAAACTTCATGAAGCGCATATCCTCCTCAGCTTTTTGATAACCATCTAGCTGATCAGATTTAGGCAGAAGCTTTAGAACATCCTCTATGGCCTCTTCAGTGACCAGAATCTGCTTCCCTCTTAGGTTCACTGCATCTAGGGAAGTCTTGAAGTAATTACAGTAGAATTTCCTTACCCAAGATGCATTGACCTCAGTCAGGTTTCTTTCTAGGAAGAACCAGCCTCTTTGTTTGATCTGATCAGAGGTGTATTGCTGGAGTTCTTCTGGGATCTTCAAAGTCCTCTCCAGTTATAGGTTCCTAGAGGCTGCAAACACCGGATACTTAAGCTCACAGTATCGGTTTGCAAACTTTACTGGATCAGTAGCAGGGAGTAGCTAGTCGGCCTTCTCCTGCGGGGTAAAGTTTTTCTCTCACCAGGAGTCATCGTGCATGATGTCCATGATGGACATAGCGGATTCTCCTCTTTTACGTTTGCCAGTTGTAGCCTTTGCTTTTCCTTTTCTTTGGCTGGCAGACATTCTGAAAGACAGAAAACCAGGATATAATAAAAACAGGAAAACAAATAGGCAAATAGTCAAAAGAAACACAAAGTGGCAAAGGAGCAATAGGATAAGGAAAATGAGTTAAGTAAATATGCATTAAGGATTGTATAGGAGTTAAAAGTCTGAAAAGAAGAATTCACAATCCAAAATGTAATTGAATTCATGTTAAATAGAAAAATTAACATCATGCCATGGTTAGAATGTTAAAAGAAAGTGAAAGAAAATCAGAAGAGAAGTTTTGAAAGGTTAGGTTGGTTAGAATTGAAAAAGAGTTTAGGAAGTTAACATTAGTGAGTTAGTAAAAAGTGGGTTAAAGTAAGTGGCATAATGAAAATATTCCAAGTAACAAGTATTCACAGTTAGAAGCTATAAGTAACTCATATCCAAATAAGGAAAACAGGTTGATGATGATTCAAATAGATATAGAAATAGCAAAAATTGGAATCAAACATCAAAAATGCAAATTATGAACCAGGAAATCAAAGAGAATGAGAAAGCTTGCCCTGGCATTCATGAATTGGTTTGGTTAAATCTAAGGAAAGCACAGTTGAAAATGCCAAAACCAAGACATGAATGGAAATATTTTACAGAAATTTGGACAGCATTCCGGCTAAAATTGGATTGTCCCAGAAAATAAACATCAACAGAATAGTTCATATGAATCAAAAATACAGCTGCAATTACATATAAGGAATAAGAACATGAAAAATCAGAGTAAAGAGCAGCATGAAACAAGAAATTACAGCATATGAACAAAACTAACATCACAGCAACAGCAGAATTGCGAATTGATAAAACAAGAAACATGAACAGTGCAATTAAATAGGCCTAAATCCACTAACCACATCCTAGGCTACCTAACAACCTAAAATCCACTACAACATGCATATCTAACTAGCCTAATGACGAACATAAACAGAAAAATAGGAATTAACTACGAAGGATAGAAGGGTGGCGTTCATCGGAACCTGGTAGGTGTAAGAAAGAGAGTGGGGCAGAGAGGTGGCTGGGGATGACGGCGGTGGCGTCCGGCGCGGTGGAAGAGGGTCGCGCGGCAGTGTCTGGGTGGTTCGGTGGTGGGGGCTGGGTGGTGGTGGTGTGATTGGAGAAGAAGAGAGGGAAGAGAGGGGTTTGGGGGGGGCGCGACTGGTAGGGTTCGCGTGACTGGGGGGTTATAAATTTGAATCCACGTGATCGCCTGGGGCACGCGGTCGCGTGGTTGGGCTAAAATGGTGGTTGACGCGATCGCGTGAGTGGCGCGATCGCATGGGATAGCAAAAAGAGTGAATGACGTGATCGCCTGGGCCATGCAATCACGTCACTGGAAATTGTGCTAAACGCACGAATCCAGCGTCGTTTCAGCGCAACTCTCTGTCTCCTTTTGGGATGTTGTGTAATCCATGCGACGCGATCGCATCGCTCACGTTGTCACGTGGGATTGATGTTGTACAACTGACGTGGTCGCGTCAGGGACGCGATTGCATGGGCATTTTGTGCAAAACGCACAATGGCCGCACGATTCCAGCCTAACTTTCTGGACGTTGGATCTTTATGCCGATCTCCAGATCACGCGGCCGCATGAATGACGCGGTCGCAACTTGACGCGATCGCATGGATGAAGCGGTCGCGTCGCACACCCTTTTTTTGTGCAAAATACAGAATGCAATGCTAATATGAATGTTATGCATGATTCCAGGTTCAATGAAGTAAAAATAAAATAAAACTCAAAAATAAACAAAATAGAATAAAATAAAATAAAAAAGAACGATCATACCAAGGTGGGTTGTCTCCCACCTAGCACTTTTAGTTAAAGTCCTTAAGTTGGACATTGGATGAGCTTCCTGTTATGGTGGCTTGTGCTTAAATTCATCCAGAAATCTCCACCAATGCTTGGAATGCCAATAGCCTCCGGGGTCCCAAACTAGGCATGTAAAGCTTCTGAGCAGCTTCAAATAGATTCTCAGGCTCCCGGGGTGATGATTGTCAGAATAGATTCCAGGATCCCAAACTTGGCTTTTGAATCCGCCTTCGTTCTGATCTATATTTTTCCATCCGGGCGGTTTAGAAATTAGATTCTCACCAGAATAACCAAACATTTTCCGAGATCCATTTGATAGATCATGATGCCAATCCGTGCACTTCAAGTTGAAGCGTGGAACCTTATTGAACCTTGTGCACCAGCTCTGAGCACGAGTCATTTCCCTTTTACTCTTAAAGCCGCAGAAAGCTCTAAGCTGGCCATCTGTTTCAAGCAAACCATATTCAAGTGGAAAAATAAAGCTAAAGGTTAAGGATTGTACCCACTTGAAGCTTGTATTGGGTGGTAATGGCCTTGGGATAGGTGGTTCCAATGGTTCTGTGAGTTCTACTCCCTTGTGCTCTTCTGTGAAACTCTCCACTTCTTTGCAAGATTCTTCAAATGTATCCATGTCCTGATCAAAGACATCTATGTCTTCCTCATCACTTAAGTCATAGATTGGAGGTTGAGAAAAATCTACCTCCGTATCATCTTCGTATTCACTTGGGGAAGATTCTTCGATTTCAGAGAATTCACTTGCAGATGCAAGTTCATTACTAGAAGAACTTGACTTGAGATTATCATTATCAAGAAAAATTGTTTCTTGGATTATTCTATCTAGTTCTTCATGAAATAACTGCCTTGGGGATTGTGCACTATCCTCCTTAGCATCAGTTGTAATGTCCTTGACAGAATTCTCCACAACTTTGGGTTCCCATGGAGGTTCAGCGTCTCCTAAGTCTTCAACCAACTCTTCTTCTTCAATAATGACAGCTTCATCTACTTGTTCCAGTACGAAACCATGCTCTGTCTTGTCTACTGGAGTTTCTAGTATCTTCTTCATACTATGCTCTTCGTTAGATTGTCCACATGGGGCTGTGGGAGGTCCTTGAATGTTCGAATGTCTAGAAGATAATTGACTTACTGCTTGCTCCAGTTGATGAAGGGTTGTTTGAAGTCGATTTACTGTTTTCTTGAGGCGAACCTCTGATTCTCGGGGTGATAGATTTGGATATGGCACCGGGGAAGTGGTGGTGTTTGGGAGTGATTGGATTGGAATCGGGGTAAATGCGGATCATGTGGTGGCGAATGGTGAAAAGGAGCTTGTGAGTGTGGTGGTTCGAAGTTACGTTGAGAGGATGGCCTATAAGCACATAGTGGGGCTTGTTAGTGATTACAAGACTGTCCACCATGTCTATTGGCTTGGTATGCATTGTAGAATGGTCTTTGTCCATGATATCTTGGAGGGTGTTGTTGCCTAAAGGGTTGATCAGATCCTCTTGGCTCCATCCATCTTTGATTGTTCTGACCTTGATGCATGTTCCTGTTATAACTTCCATTCCTTTCAATAACATTAGAACCAAACTCAAAGCGAGAGGGGTGAGAGTTCATAGTAGCTAATATAAATAAAAAGGGAAAATAAAGACAAATAAACAAGTAAAAGAAAAATATTTACAATAACCAATAATAAGGCACACGATTGCAATTCCCGAGTAACGGCGCCATTTTGATGAGAAAAACTTTTGCGTGGTCTAGAAATTTGTGGATAAATCCTCATTGCAAGTATAGTTTCTAAACCTTCAAAAGTCCTTTCATACAAACGTTTTTGGTTGTCACAAGTAACAAACCCCTTTAAAATTGATAATCGAAGTATTCAAACCTTGGGTCGTCTTCTCAAGGAACTGCAGGGAAGTATGTTCTTATTATTGGTTATGGAGATTGTAAATTGGGGTTTTGAGAATGAGGAGTGAATAGTTTAATTAGCAAATAAAGTAAATGAAGAACAAGCAATTTAAATGACAAGTAAAATAAATAAATGACTGTAAATAAACTTTTGGCAAGGTATGAGAAATTGGAGGTCCTATCCTAGTTATCCTTATCAATGATGATGAAAATTGAATCTTAATTCCACTTTGTTAACCTTTACTAAGATAAAGGAAGGTCAAGGGATTAATTGGTTTGATCTTCGAATCCTATTTATTTTCTAAGAAAAGATTGGGATTATTGAAGTTCAATTTAATTAACAAAGATAACAATTATCAATCATGTTTGAGTTTGATAACTCCTGAGTTACTGATTTCTTAACCAAGACCAAAAGGAGAAAAGTAAATCTACTGGAATAAAAATGTCTTCAGATGGGAATAACAATAATGTAAATAAAAGAAAGCAATATTAAACTGAAATACCTCAAATAACATTAATTCAAAGAGTAATCTGTAACATAGAAGAATTCATAAATAAAATTGGGAAAATAATAAAAAGGAATATTGAACCTGATAAAGAGATAATCCTGAAAAGCGAATAAAATTCTAATTCTAAATCCTAATCCTAAAGAGAGAAGAGAAATGAGAGAACCTCTCTCTAAACTAAATCTAAATCATGAAAACTAACTAAAGTGGAGACTCTCTTTGAATGGATGCATTCCCCCACTTCATAACCTCTGGTCTATGCCTTCTGGACTTGGATTTGGGCCAAAAAGGGCTTCAGAATTCGCTATGAGCATTTTCTGCAATTTCTGGTGCGTGGCCTCTGTCACGCATCCGCGTGGGTCACGCAGTCGCGTCATTCAGAGTTTTCCTTGTCACGCGGTCGCGTCAGTAATGTGACCGCGTCATATGTGCTCTGCTTAAGGCGTGCGGTCGCGTCAGTCATGCGGCCGCGTTAATGCCTTTTCGCGCTGGCATGCGGCCGCGTCGCCCATGCGATCGCGTGGCTGCCAGTTTCTTCAAAAACTCTGTTTTGTGCTTTCCTTCCATTTTTGTATGTTTCCTTTCCATCCTTTAAGTCATTCCTGCCTTAGAAGATCTGAAACTACTCAACACACTAATCACGACATCAAATGGAAATAAAGGTAATTAAAATAATTAATTTTAAAGCATAGGAAACATGTTTTTCACATACATCACATAATAAGGAAGGGAAAGTAAAACCATGCAATTAATATGAATAAGTGGGTGAGGGATTGAATAAATCACTCAAACTAAGCACAAAATATATCATAAAATATGGGTTTATCAGCGGCCTTCGGTGCGTACGCGCACAGCGCGCGTACGCGCCCCTGGGGTATTTCGCAATCCGCGCGGATGCGCACAGTGCACGCGCCCGCCCATGGACTTTTTCAAATCTTTGGCTTTTCATGATTTCTCCACTTTGTATGCTTTCCTTTCACTCCTTTGATCCTTTCCTGGCCCTTTTTCAACCTGAAATCACTAGCAAACACATCAAGGCATCTAGTGGAGATCAAAGGTGAATCAAAATTATCAAATTAAAGATAAAAAAAAAGCATATTTTCACATTCAAGCACAAGTACGGAGACAATCACAAAACCATGCTATTTCATTGAATAAATGTGAGGAAAGGTTATCAAAATGCTCTAAATTCGATACAAGATAAACCCTACAAAGGGGTTTATCAACCACCCCACACTTAAACCAAGCATGTCCTCATGCTTAACCAAGGATGAAGCATAGGGTATGACATTTATTCAATGAAACTAAATCATCCAAATACAACTATCTAAATGAATGCAACTAACTATATGAATGCTAATGCTTAGTCAAAACAAATCAAATTCCAAGAGAATACATGTAAGCACAAAGGCTCAAACTATGGGAATCAAACCCAACCCACAATTGCATGGAGTTATCATAAGGATTTACAAACTTCCATGAACATAGATGATAGTGGTGAATACATGTAATTGAGCAATCGAACCCTCACCGGATGTGTATCCGCTCTATTCACTCAAGTGTTTAGGGGTTAATTCACTCAATTCCCTCCTAATCATGTTTTCCAAAGTTTGTTCTTCATCTAACAATCAACAATCATTCAATGCATGCATACAAGTATCATGAGGTCTTTTCCACAAGGTTGTAATGGGGCTAGGGTCAAGGTAGGATCATATATGGATAAGTGGACTAGAATTTGAATCTTTGATTAGTCTAGACCTTCCCACCTAACTTATATAATGACCTATACAATTAAGTACTATTCTAACTACCCATCCTCCTCACTTTTTAACATACTCATGCATTTTTTTTTTATTATAACACATATGCATTGATCTTTATTGAGCTCCACTTTGGGGTACTTTGTCCCCTTTTTATTTCTTTCTTTTTCTATATTTTATTTTTTATTTTTTATTTTTCTTCATTTATTTTTTTTCAAGCTACATACAAGAGCATCAATGCATAATGTTTATATACTTAATTAATACATGAGTATGAACCCAATTCCCAAATATAAATACAAAACACTCTTTTATCCCAACGAATATTTCCAATCTCCCCAAACTTGAATATAAAATATTCTCGCTAGCCTAAACTAATCAAAGATCCAAACAAGGGACTTTATTGTTTTCCGCTTTAGGCTTGTAATGTGCTAAAATATAGAACAATTGGGTTAAGCATAGGCTCAACATTGGTTAACAATAGAGAGTAAAAGGTAGGCTATTTGGGTAAGTGAGCTAATGAAATAATGGCCTCAATCATATAGATGCATAATACAAGGAATAATTAGACATATAGAATTAAACAAATCAAGGATCACAATCATTGGAGAAGAACAATTTCACACAAGAAGGAAAAATAAGTGGCTATAAGATGTAACCACACCAATAGGCTCAAAACTCACAAGCTTGTGCTCTTAGCTCAAAAACATGATTCACAAAAGTATGAATTCAAGCAAGTTCCTCAAAAAAAAAAATTTCCAATCAATTGGGGTGGTGCCCTCTAAATAAATTCTTTTTGGAAATTCTATCATTTTGAGTAAGCCTATCTTAAATGCGATGTTGTGATTAAGAATTTCTAGAATTCCTTAGTTTACCCTCTTTTCCAATCAAAATAACTTTTTTTATGCATAAGGGGTTTAACTAAGTTTTCACCAATTCAAAACATTTCCAAATCACAACCACAACTCTAAAATGCAATATATACAATAAAAGTGTGCAACAACCAAAATAAAAGTATCCATACTAGCAGGTATATACAATAAACCCAAAATAGTGCAAAATAAAGTAAAATAAGAAGAACTAAGTGATAATGTCTGAAAAGTGTTCACCAAGTCCACCAATGGCGATGGCGGTGACCTCCCCACACTTAGATGAAGCATCGTCCTTGATGCTACTGATCAAGCTCATGGTGAGAGTCAATAGTCGCATCTATCTCCTGCTGTATCTCAGACTGGGGCACTGGGTCCTTGACATGCTGCGGAGTATCCTGGGTAGCCTATGTCTCCAGAGGTGCCTCTTGCCGAACCGGCTCCTCAACATGCTCCTTCGCGTGCTCGGCCTTATGCTCTGTCCCATGCTCCTCCTCATGATCTGGCTCGTCGGAAGCGGGAGAGTCGGGGAGAGGGGCTAGCACAATGCCTTGGGATACAAACACCTGGTCTATACGGTAGAGACGTCGCCTGATACAACGCTCGCTACGCTCCATGAAACAAAACAGGCGTTGTACTAGTAGGTACGTCAGCTCGGGTGCTGATGGTGGTAGAGGTACTGCTGCTGGTGCTGTAGAAGAGGATGGTTCTACTGCTACTGTGGAAGATGAAGGTCTGGCTGCCTTCACCCTTGATCTAGCCCGAGAGCGGCGCCTGGATGGGGGCTTCTCGTGCACCCACATACCCCAAGGGATAGTAACCTCCTTGTCGTCCTCATCCGGGGGTGGCGGAATCGCATCATCATCCCTCCAAGGGGCACCAGCCAACTCAACCATCCTAGTGACCACGGTGGAAAATGGTAGAAGGCCACGGATATGTGCTCACCACATGCCTCTCCTGATCAGCTAGGGGAAATAAACCTCATTTCCCTCCATGACACAGCCAATCAGAAGAAGCATATCCATCGGAATCTCAGAAAAGTGTGTAGTGGGCAGGACATAGTGGGAAAATATCTGCTGCCAAGTCCGAGCCTCTCTAGACAGATGAGTAAATAACATCCCCTTGGGCCTTGTGTTGCCAGAATCTATCACCCAAGGGGCTTCAGGTGTGGCGATAACACACTTCACCTCCTCATAATCAAAAGTCAAGGCATTTATAGCTGTATCTTCCTGCTAATATGCACATGCGTCACCAGTCCATGGCAAGTAGTGCAGAACACTTTCAATAGCAGCCTCAGTCACTAGAACCTGACCTCCCCGCAGGTGGACCGACTCGAGAGTCGTGCGGAAGAGGTTGCAGTAGAACTCCTTGACCCATGAAATGTTTATCTATCCCAACTCTCTATCAACAAATCCCAAACCCAATTTCTGAATGCGGGTGTTAATAGAGCACCTCAGATCATTCGGAAGGGCCAGTTTCTTCTCAATGTTCAGGTTTGTTTTTCGGTAGGTGGGAAAATGAAGCTCACAGTAGAGGTTGGGAAATATGTAGGTGTCAGTGGGTGGTAGCAACTGATTTTGATTATCCACTTCATTCAGTGGATTCCTTGCATAATTGGCATAAGGGGATTATGAGCAGATGATTTATATGCTTTTTGGCATTATTTTTAGTATATTTTTCATAGATTTTTGTTAGTTTTTATCATATTTTTATTAGTTTTTATTTAAAATTCACTTTTCTGGACTTTACTATGATTTTGTGTGTTTTTCTATGATTTTAGATATTTTCTAGCTGAAATTGAGGGACCTGAGCAAAAATCTTATTCAGAGGCTGAAAAAGGACTATAGATGCTGTTGGATTCTGACCTCCATACACTCAAAGTGGATTTTCTGGAGCTACAGAAGCCCAATTGGCGTACTCTCAATTACGTTGGAAAGTAGACATCCTGGGCTTTCCAGCAATATATAATAGTCCATACTTTTCTCGATATTTGATGGCCCAAACCGGCGTTCCAAGTCAGCATAGAAATTCTGGCGTCAAAACGCCAGAACTGGCATAAAAGCTGGAGTTAAACGCCCAAACTGGCACAAAAGCTGGCGTTTAACTCCAAGAAAAGTCTCTACACATGAAAGCTTCAATTTTTAGCCCAAGCACACACCAAGTGGGCCCCATTGTTGGGGGTGAAGAGCTCTGCTGTTCTTCATGAATTAATGCAATTACTACTGTTTTCCGTTCTATCACGCTTGCTTCTATTCTAAGATATTCATTCGCACTTCAACCTGATGAATGTGATGATCCGTGACACTCATCATCATTCTCACCTATGAACGCGTGCCTGACAACCACCTCCGTTCTACATGCAATCAAGCTTGAATGTGTATCTCTTGGGTTTCTAATCTAAGATTGGAACCTTCGTGGTATAGGCTAGAATTATTGGCGGCCATTCCTGATATCCAGAAAGTCTAAACCTTATCTGTGGTATTCCGAGTAGGATCTGGGAAGGGATGACTGTGACGAGCTTCAAACTCACGAGTGTTCGGCGTAGTGACAGACGCAAAAGAATCAATGGATCCTATTCCAACATGAGTGAGAACCGACAGATGATTAGCTGTGCAGTGACAGCGCATTTGGAACATTTTCACTGAGAGGACAGATGGTAGCCATTGACAACGGTGATCCACCAACATACAGCTTGCCATGGAAGGAGCTTTGCGTGCATGAAGAAGAAAACAGTAGGAAAGCAGAAATTCAGAAGACAAAGCATCTCCAAAATCTCAACATGTTCTCCATTACTGCATAACAAGTATTTATTTCATGTTCTTTTACTTTTTACAATTAAATCTCAGAATTATTGATATCCTGACTAAGAGTTACAAGATAACCATAGCTTGCTTCAAGCCGACAATCTCCGTGGGATCGACCTTTACTCACGTAAGGTATTACTTGGACGACCCAGTGCACTTGCTGGTTAGTTGTGCGGAATTGCAAAAGTGTGTTTGTGATTTCCTGCACCAAGTTTTTGGCGCCATTGCCGGGGATTGTTCGAGTTTGGACAACTGGCGGTTTATCTTGTTGCTTAGATTAGGAATAATTTATTTTTGTTGGCTTAGAGTCACTAAATTTGAGTCTTTTATTTGAGTTTAGTTTTATATTTTAAGTTTGGTGTCAATTGCATGCTTTTATTTTCTTTTTATTTTTCGAATTTGCATGTTCTTAGTTCTTTCTAGATCTTTAAAAATTCTAAGTTTGGTGTCTTCTTTGTGTTTTCCTTTAAAATTTTCGAAAATTTGTGTTTTATTTTCTAAAAATTTTAAGTTTGGTGTCCCTTGTGCTTCTATTTACTTAAAAATTTTTCAAAAATTTGTTCTTGGTGTTCATCTTGATCTTCAAAGTGTTCTTAGTGTTCATCTTGACATTCAAAGTTTTCTTGTTTGTTCTCTTTGTTTTGATCTAAAATTTCTAAGTTTAGTGTCATTTTGTTATTTTTCTCTTTCTTCATTAAAATTCAAAAATAAAAAAATATCTTTTCTTTATTTTACTCATAAATTTCAAAATTTTGCATTAAATTAGTCAAAGATTTTCAAAATCATATCTTTTTTTAGTCAAGTCAAAATTCTAATTTCAAATATTGATCTTTTCAAATCTTTTTCAAAAATCAAATCTTTTTATTTTCTTCAATCATATCTTTTCAATCATATCTTTTTCAATAAATTACAATCATATCTTCTCAATCATATCTTCTTCAAAATAATTTTCAATCATATCTTTTTGATTTCTAATTTCCAAAATCTTTTTAATTAATTAGCCATTTTAGCATTCGAATTATTTATTTATCTTTTTACTTTTTCTCTTAATTTTCGAAACTTTTATTTTATTTTTCATTTATTTTGTTTTATTTTTTCGGTTACTTTTAATTAAATAAAAAAAATTTAAAAAAATTCAACTCAATTCCCTTTTCTCCATCATGGACATAAGTGGAAGTGAACAGTCCAGAAGGACTCTGGGGTCATATGCTAACCCCATTACAGCTGCATATGGGAGTAGCATCTGTATACCTCCCATCAAAGTAAGTAGTTTTGATCTAAATCCTTAGCTTATTATCATGGTGCAGCAAAATTGCCAGTATTCCAGTCTTCCACAGGAAGAACCTACTGAGTTTCTGGCATATTTTCTACAAATTGCTGACATAGTACGTGATAAGGAAGTGGATCAGGATGTCTACAGATTATTACTGTTTCCATTTGCTGTAAAAGATCAAGCTAAGAGATGGTTAAATAACCAACCCACAGCAAGCATAAAAACATGGAGACAGTTATCAGACAAATTCCTGAATCAATTTTACCCTCCAAAATGGATGACACAGCTAAGGCTGGACATCCAAGGCTTTAAACAAGAGGATCATGAATCCCTTTATAATGCCTGGGAAAGGTAGAGAGGGATGCTAAGGAAATGCCCCTTTGAAATGTTTTCAGAGTGGGTACAGTTAGACATCTTCTACTATGGACTTACAGAAAGAGCTCAAATGTCTCTAGACCACTCAGCTGGTGGATCTATACACATGAGAAAGACGGTTGAAGAAGCTCAAGAACTGATAGATATGGTTGCTAGAAATCAGCATCTGTACTCAAGCTGTGAGTCCTCTATAAAAGAAGAGGCTAGGGCAGTAACTACTGATCCTAATCTTCCAGAACAGATTGTTGAACTTAATCAGCAATTACTCCTTGTGACAAAACAATTAGCAGAATTTAAAGAGATGCTCCAAGACACTAAAAATGCTAACAAGAATATAGAAGCACAAATGAATCAGACAAGACAGCAGCTATCTAAACAAATAACAGAAGAATGCTAAGCTGTCCAATTAAGGAGCGGGAAGACAATGAATAAATTAGCTCAAAGTAGCAGAAAGCCAAGAAAGGAACAACTGACAGAGGATGACCAAACCACTGCCCAAAATCCCTCTGAGGACAGCAAGAGCCCAGAAAGGAATAATTATGGCGTTCAAACGCCAGAAAAGGGTGAAAGATTGGTGTCAAACGCCCAGTGGATGCCCACTTCTGGCGTTCAAACGCCAGAAAAGGGAGAAAAGTTGGCGTTGAACGCCCATTCCTTGCCCAGTTCTGGCGTTTAAACGCCAGAAAAGGGTGGGAAGCTGGCGTTAAACGCCCATCCAGCACCCAATCCTGGAGATCAAACGCTAATGAGGGATCAGACACCTGCAAGTGCTGATAGTAACCCCTCTAAGAAGGCTTCTCCAACCACCTCTGTAGGGAATAAACCTGCAGCAACTAAGGTTGAAGAATATAAAGCCAAGATGCCTTATCCTCAGAAACTCCGCCAAGCGGAGTAGGATAAACAATTTGCCCGCTTTGCAGACTATCTAAGGACTCTTGAGATAAAGATCCCGTTTGCATAGGCACTTGAGCAAATACCCTCTTATGCTAAGTTCATGAAAGAGATCTTAAGTCATAAGAAGGATTGGAGAGAAACTGAAAAGGTGTTTCTCACTGAAGAATGCAGTGCAGTCATTCTGAAAAGCTTACCAGAGAAGCTTCAAGATCCAAGAAGCTTTATGATACCATGCACATTAGAGGGTGCTTGTACCAAGACAGCTCTATGTGACCTTGGAGCAAGTATCAACCTAATACCTGCATCCACTATTAGAAAGCTTGGCTTGACTGAAGAAGTCAGACCAACCCGGATATGTCTTCAACTTGCTGATGGCTCCATTAAATATCCATCAGGCATAATTGAGGACATAATTGTCAAGGTTGGGCCATTTTCTTTTCACACTGACTTTGTAGTGCTGGAAATGGAGGAGCACAAGAGTGCAACTTTCATTCTAGGAAGACCTTTCCTAGCAACTGGACGAACTCTTATTGATGTACAAAAAGGGGAAGTGACCCTGAGAGTCAATGAGGATGAGTTCAAGTTAAATGTTGTCAAAGCTATGCAACATCCAGACACATCAAATGACTGCATGAGCACTGATATTATTGACTCTTTGGTGGAAGAGATCAATATGACTGAAAGTCTCAAATCAGAGCTAGAGGACATCTTTAAAGATGTTCAGCCTTATCTGGAGAAATCAGAGGAAATAAAAGAACCTCTGAAAATTCCTCAGGAAGAGGATAAGCCTCCTAAATCTGAGCTCAAACCACTACCACCATCCCTGAAATATGGATTTCTGGGAGAAGGTGACACTTTTTCAGTGATCATAAGCTCTGCTTTAAATCCACAGGAAGAGAAAGCACTAATACAAGTGCTAAGAACACACAAGACAGCTCTTGGGTGCTCCATAAGTGATCTTTAGGGCATTAGCCTAGCAAGATGCATGCACAAGATCCTATTGGAGGATGATGCTTGATGAGCGGATAATTTATACGCTTTTTGGCATTCTTTTTAGTATGTTTTTAGTATATTTTAATTAGTTTTTATTATATTTTTATTAGTTTTTATTTAAAATTTACTTTTCTAGACTTTACTATGAGTTTGTGTGTTTTTTTGTGATTTCAGGTATTTTCTGGCTGAAATTGAGGGACCTGAGCAAAAATCTGATTCAGAGGCTGAAAAAGGACTACAGATGCTGTTGGATTCTGACCTCCCTGCACTCAAAGTGGATTTTCTGGAGCTACAAAAACCCAATTGGCGCGCTCTCAATTGCGTTGGAAAGTAGACATCCTGAGCTTTCCAGCAATATATAATAGTCTATACTTTGTCCGAGATTTGATGGCCCAAACAGGCGTTCCAAGTCAGCTCAAGAATTCTGGCGTTTAATGCCAGAACTGGCATAAAAACTGGAGTTAAACGCCCAAACTGGCACAAAAGCTGGCGTTTAACTCCAAAAAAAAGTCTCTATACATGAAAGCTTCAATGCTCAGCCCAAGCACACACCGAGTGGGCCCCGGAAGTGGATTTTTACACTAAACACCCTAGCTTACTCATTTTCTGTAACCCTAGGTCATCAGTTTACTATAAAAACTACTTTTAGTGATTCAACTTGTACCTCATGACATTCTACACATTTTATATTGTATCTTCTATGGCATGAGTCTCTAAACCCCATTGTTGGGGGTGAGGAGCTCTGCTGTTCTTCATGAATTAATGCAATTACAACTGTTTTCCATCCTATCACGCTTGCTTCTATTCTAAGATATTCATTCGCACTTCAACCTGATGAATGTGATGATCCGTGACAATCATCATCATTCTCACCTATGAACGCGTTCCTGACAACCACCTCCATTCTACATGCAATCAAGCTTGAATGTGTATCTCTTGGGTTTCTAATCTAAGATTGGAACCTTCGTGGTATAAGCTAGAATTATTGGCGGCCATTCTTGAGATCCGGAACGTCTAAACCTTATTTGTGGTATTCTGAGTAGGATCTGGGAAGGGATGACTGTGACGAGCTTCAAACTCGCGAGTGTTGGGCGTAGTGACAGACGCAAAAGGATCAATGGATCCTATTCTGACATGATCGAGAACCGACAGATGATTAGCCGTGCGGTGACAGTGCATTTGGAATATTTTCACTGAGAGTACGGGAAGTAGCCATTGACAATGATGATGCCCAACATAAAGCTTGCCATGGAAGGAGCCTTGCGTGCATGAAGAAGAAGATAGTTGGAAAGCAGAGATTCAGAAGACAAAGCATCTCCAAAGCCTCAACCTGTTCTTCATTACTGCATAACAAGTATTTATTTCATGTTCTTTTACTTTTTACAATTAAATCTGAGAATTATTGATATCTTGACTAAGAGTTACAAGATAACCATAGCTTGCTGCAAGCTGACAATCTCCGTGGGATCGACCCTTACTCACGTAAGGTATTACTTGGACGACCCAGTGCACTTGCTGGTTAGTTATGCGGAGTTGCAAAAGTGTGATTGTGATTTCGTGCACCAAGTTTTTGGCGCTGTTGCCGGGGATTGTTCAAGTTTAGACAACTGACGGTTTATCTTGTTGCTTAGATTAGGAATAAATTATTTTTGTTGGTTTAGAGTCTTTTATTTGAGTTTAGTTTTGTATTTTAAGTTTGGTGTCAATTGCATGCTTTTATTTTCTTTTAATTTTTTGAAATTGCATGTCCTTAGTTCTTTCTTGATTTTTAAAAATTCTAAGTTTGGTGTCTTCTTTGTGTTTTCCTTTAATTTTTCGAAAATTTTTCCAAAATCTTTTTAATCAATTAATTAATTTAGTTTTCAATTTGCTTTTATTTTATTTTATTTTATTTTTGTTTTCAAAATTTTATTTTATTTTCCATTTATTTTACTTATTATTTTTGGTTACTTTTAAATAAAAAAAATATAATTCATATCAATTCCCTTTTCTCCATCATGGACATAAGTGGAAGTGAACAGTCCAGAAGGACTATGGGGTCATATGCTAACCCCATTACAACTGCATATGGGAGTAGCATCTGTATACCTCCCATCAAAGCAAGCAGCTTTGAGCTAAATCCTCAGCTCATTATCATGGTGCAGCAAAATTGCCAGTATTCCGGTCTTCCACAGGAAGAACCTACTGAGTTTCTAGCACAGTTCTTACAAATTGCTGACACAGTACGTGATAAAGAAGTGGATCAGGATGTCTACAGATTATTACTATTTCCATTTGCTGTAAAAGATCAAGCTAAGAGGTGGTTAAATAACCAACCCACAGCAAGCATAAAAACATGGAGACAGTTATCAGACAAATTCTTGAATCAATTTTACCCTCCAAAAAGGATGACACAGCTAAGGCTGGACATCCAAGGCTTTAAACAAGAGGATCATGAATAACTTTATAATGCTTGGGAGAGGTACAGATGGATGCTAAGAAAATGCCCCTCTGAAATGTTTTCAGAATGGGTACAGTTAGACATCTTCTACTATGGGCTTACAGAAAAAGCTCAGATGTCCCTAGACCACTCAGCTGGTGGATCTATACACATGAGAAAAACAATTGAAGAATCTCAAGAGCTCATAGATACAGTTGCTAGAAATCAACATCTGTACTCAAACAGTGAGTCCTCCATAAAAGAAGAGGCTATGGTAGTAACTACTGATCCCAATCCTCAAGAACAGATTGTTGAACTTAATCAGCAATTACTCATTATGACAAAATAATTAGCAGAATTCAAAGAGATTCTCCAAGACACTAAAAATGCTAACAAGAATATAGAAGCACAATTGAATCAGATAAGACAGCAGCTATCTAAACAGATAATAGAAGAATGCCAAGCTGTCCAACTAAGGAGCGGGAAGACATTGAATAACTCAGCTCAAAATAGTAAAAAGTCAAGAAAGGAACAAATGACAGAGGATGACCAAACCACTACCCAAGATCCCTCTGAGGACATCAAGAGCCCAGAGAGGAATAACTCTGGCGTTCAAATGCCAGAAAAGGGGGAAAAGTTGGCGTTAAACGCCCATTCCTTGCCCAGTTCTGGCGTTCAAATGCCATAAAAGGGTGGGAAGCTGACGTTAAACGCCCATCCAGCACCCAATCCTGGCGTTCAAACGCTTATGAGGAATCAGACACCTGCAAGTGCTGATAGTAACCCCTCTAAGAAGGCTTCTCCAACCACTTATGTAGGGAATAAACCTGCAGCAACTAAGGTTGAAGAATATAAAGCTCTGCCAAGCGGAACAGGATAAACAATTTGCCCGCTTTGCAGACTATCTCAGGACTCTTGAAATAAAGATCCTGTTTGTATAGGCACTTGAGCAAATACCCTCTTATGCTAAGTTCATGAAAGAGATCTTAAGTTATAAGAAGGATTGGAGAAAAACTGAAAGAGTGTTTCTCACTGAAGAATGCAGTGCAGTCATTCTAAAAAGCTTACCAGAAAAGCTTCAAGATCCATGAAGCTTTATGATACCATGCACATTAGAGGGTGCTTGCACCAAGACAGCTCTATGTGACCTTGGAGCAAGTATCAACCTAATACCTGCATCCACTATCAGAAAGCTTGGGTTGAATGAAGAAGTCAAACTAACCCGGATATGTCTTCAACTTGCTGATGGCTCCATTAAATATCCATCAGGCATCATTGAGGACATGATTGTCAAGGTTGGGCCATTCGCCTTTCCCACTGACTTTGTAGTGCTGGAAATGGAAGAGCACAAGAGTGCAACTCTCATTCTAGGAAGACCTTTCCTAGCAACTGGACGAACTCTTATTGATGTACAAAAAGGGAAAGTGACCCTGAGAGTCAATGAGGATGAGTTAAAGTTAAATGCTGTCAAAGCTATGCAGCATCCAGACACAGCAAATGACTGCATGAGCACTGATATTATTGACTCTTTGGTGGAAGAGATCAATATGACTGAGAGTCCTGAATCAGAGCTAGAGGACATCTTTAAAGATGTTCAGCCTGATTTGGAGGAACCAGAGGAAATAAAAGAACCTCTAAAAATCCCTCAGGAAGAGAAGAAACCTCCTAAACCAGAGCTCAAACCACTACCACCATCCCTGAAATATGCATTTTTGGGAGAGGGTGACACTTTTCCAGTGATCATAAGCTCTGCTTTAAATCCACAGGAAGAGAAAGCACTAATTCAAGTGCTAAGGACACACAAGACAGCTCTTGGGTGGTCTATAAGTGACCTTAAGGGCATTAGCCCAGCAAGAAGCATGCACAAAATCCTATTGGAGGATGATGCCAAGCCAGTGGTTCAACCACAGAGGCGGCTAAATCCAGCCATGAAAGAAGTGGTGCAGAAAGAGGTCACTAAGTTACTTGAGGCTGGGATTATTTATCCTATTTCTGATAGCCCCTGGGTGAGCCCTGTCCAAGTTCTCCCCAAGAAGGGAGGCATGACAGTGGTTCATAATGAAAAGAATGAACTGGTTCCCACAAGAACAATTACAGGGTGGCATATGTGTATTGACTACAGAAGGCTCAATACAGCCACCAGAAAGGATCATTTTTTTCCTTTACCATTCATAGACCATATGCTAGAGAGACTAGCAGGCCATGAATATTACTGCTTTTTGGATGGTTATTCAGGCTACAACCAAATTACAGTGGATCCTCAAGACCAAGAGAAAACAGCATTCACATGTCCATCTGGAGTATTTGCTTACAGAAGAATGCCTTTTGGTCTGTGCAATGCACCTGTAACCTTTCAGAGGTGCATGCTCTCTATCTTCTCTGATATGGTAGAGAAGTTCCTGGAAGTCTTCATGGATGACTTCTCAGTATTTGGAGACTCATTCAGCTCCTGTCTTGATCATCTAGCACTTGTCTTGAAAAGGTGTCAAGAGACTAACCTGGTCTTAAACTGGGAAAAATGTCACTTTATGGTGACTGAAGGAATTGTCCTTGGGCACAAAATTTCAAGCTAGGGAATAGAGGTGGATCAAGCCAAGGTAGATGTAATTGAGAAATTTCCACCACCTGCCAATGTTAAGGCAATCAGAAGCTTTCTGGGGCATGCAGGATTCTATAGGAGGTTCATAAAGGATTTTTCAAAAATTGCAAAACCTCTAAGTAACCTGCTAGCTGCTGACACGCTATTTGTGTTTGACACAGAGTGTCTGCAGGCGTTTGAGACCCTGAAAGCCAAGCTGGTCACAGCATCAGTCATCTCTGCACCTGACTGGACATTACCATTCGAATTAATGTGTGATGCCAATAACCATGCCATTGGTGCAGTGTTGGGACAAAGGCATAACAAGCTTCTGCACGTCATTTACTATGCCAGTCGTGTTCTAAATGACGCACAAAAGAATTACACAACCACAGAAAAGGAGTTACTTGCAGTGGTTTATGCCATTGACAAGTTTAGATCCTATTTAGTAGGTTCAAAAGTGATTGTGTATAGTGACCATGCTGCTCTTAAATATCTACTTACAAAGCAAGATTCAAAACCCAGGCTCATAAGATGGGTGTTGCTTCTGCAAGAGTTTTTTGATATAGAAATAAGAGACAGAAAAGGGACAGAGAACCAGGTAGCTGATCACCTGTCCCGGATAGAACCAATAGCAGGGGCGTCCCTCCCTCCTACTGAGATCTCTGAGACCTTTCCAGATGAGCAACTTTTTGCCATTCAGGAAGCACCATGGTTTGCAGACATTGCAAATTATAAAGCTGTGAGGTTCATACCCCAGGAGTACAGCAGGTTGCAAAAGAAAAAACTAATTTCTGATGCAAAGTACTACTTATGGGTGAACCATATCTCTTTAAGAGATGCGCAGACAGAATGATCTGCAGATGCGTCCCTAGAGAGGAGACACAGAAGATCCTGTGGCATTTCCATAGATCACAGTATGGAGGACATTTCGGAAGTGAGCGAACAGCCACTAAAGTCCTCCAATGTGGCTTCTATTGGCCTACTCTCTATAGAGATGCCCGAGAGTTTGTGTGTAACTGTGACAGTTGCCAAAGAGCTGGTAACTTGCCTCATGGTTATGCCATGCCTTAACAAGGGATCTTAGAGACTGAGTTGTTTGATGTATGGGGTATTGACTTCATGGGTCCTTTCCCACCATCATACTCAAACACTTATATTCTGGTGGCAGCAGACTACATATCTAAATGGGTGGAAGCAATTGCCACACCCACTAATGATACCAAGACTGTGCTGAAGTTCCTCCAGAAACATATTTTCAGCAGATTTGGTGTTCCCAGAGTACTAATCAGTGATGGGGGCACCCATTTCTGCAATAAACAGCTTTACTCTGCTATGGTTCGATATGGAATTAGCCACAAAGTAGCAACTCCGTATCATCCATAGACAAATGGGCAGGCTGAAGTCTCTAACAGAGAATTAAAGATAATCCTGGAACGGACTGTAATTGCCTGTAGAAAGGATTGGGCAAAGAGCTTGGATGATGCTCTGTGGGCATACAGAATAGCATTCAAGACTCCTATAGGAACCTCTCCATACCAGCTTGTGTATGGCAAGGCCTGTCATCTGCACGTGGAACTGGTACATAGAATCAAACATTATCTTGAAAGCAATTTTGAGCAAGAATGCTCAAAACTGAGGCTTGAATGAAGCTCAGTAAAGGTCCAGCTAAAGACAATAAAGAAGCGCTTGCTGGGAGGCAACCCAGCCATTAACAAGTTATTTGTCTTAATTAGTACTTGTAGAAGTTGATGTACATTTTTCTTCAAAGGTTAATCATCAAAATTGAAGGAATTCACAGAGTTACAGAAGGATTCAGTGCAAAAAGCAGAGAAAAGGAGCTTGCTGGCAAGAAAATGTCAGTAAAGGGCATTTTGGGCGTTAAACGCCAGAATGGGTACCATTCTGGGCGTTTAACGCCGGTAAAGGTACCATTTTGGGCGTTAAACGCCAGAATGGGTACCATTCTGGGCGTTTAACGCCAGAATTGCAGCATCCTGGGTGTTCAGCAAAACGCCCAGTGATAAAGGAGTTTCTAGCGTTTAACACCAGCCAGGGTACCTGGCTGGGCGTTAAACACCCATAATGGCCAACAATTGGGTGTTAAACGCCATAATGAATACCATTCTGGGCGTTTAACGCCAGAAAGGCAGGGGGAGGAGATTTTGCTTCCAACTTCAAATTTTTTCAAATTTTCATGTTTTGATTCATACTTTTCTGCATAAACATGTTTCAAACTTTCATCATTCACCCTCAATTTTCAAAAATTCAAACATTTTCTCAATGTCTTTTCAATTTTCTTTCAAATCCTTCCCAAATCTTCTTCAAAAACTCAATTATCTTCTTAATTTCTTTCCAAATCATATCATCTCTTAATTCTTAGATGCATAACAAAATTTTCAGATTTAACTTCTTTATATCTTTTTCAATTACAAATCTCATCTTTTTCATATCATGATTTTATTTTCTTCCATCAATCACATCTCTATGTCATATCTCTTTCAAATTTTTCGAAATCCCTCCCCTCCTCCTATAAATATACATTCGGCCATCCCCTCCTCTCCACCATTCGAATTTGCCTCTTCTCCTTTCTCTCCTCTTTCCTTTCTTTTGCTTGAGGGCAAGCAAACCTCTAAGTTTGGTGTGTTTTTCCATGATCACTGAGCTAAGACTCATCAAGATCATGGCACCTAAGGGAAAACAAACCAAATCAAGAGGCAAGAAAGAGAATACTCCAAAGAGTCTTTGGAATCAAGAGAGGTTCTTAACCAAAGAACATGCAGACCATTACCACAAAATAATGGGTCTGAGGTCAGTGATCCCGGAAGTTAAATTCAATCTGAAAGAAGATGAATATCCAGAGATCCAAGAGCAAATTCGAAACAGAGGATGGGAAATTCTAGCTAATCCTGAAACAAAGGTTGGAAGAAACATGGTTCAGGAATTCTACTTAAATCTGTGGCTAACAGATAAGCAGAGAATAATTGGAACCGCCTTTCACACTACCGAACTATGGTCAGAGGGAGGCTTATTTACTTCCATCTGGACAAAATAAGAGAGGTCTTAAAACTACCTCAACTACAAGATGATCCAGAATCTTTTAATAGGAGAATGGTGAGAGTAGATAAGGGGTTGGATCAAATTCTACAGGACATATGCCTCCCTGGAACTAAGTGGATAACCAATTCAAAAGGTGTCCCAAACCAACTCAAGAGGGGAGATCTCAAACCAGTCGCAAGAGGCTGGTTGGACTTCATTGGGCGTTCTATATTGCCCACTAGCAACCGCTCTGAGGTCAGTGTCAAAAGAGCAGTGATGATTCATTGTATCATGCTGGGAAAAGAAGTGGAGATTCATCATCTGATTTCTTGTGAGATTTACACAATTGCAAACAAGAACTCCACTGAAGCCAAACTGGCCTACCCAAGCTTAATTTCTCTGCTATGTAAAGATGCTGGGGTGAGGATGGGAATAGATGAATTCATCCCAACCGAACACCCAATCACCAAGAAGTCAATGGAAGGACAAGTGCAAGACAACTCCATCAAAAGGAGGGCACAGGAGTTCCTCCCAGAAATCCCTGAAATTGACTACAGGACCCGCCTAGAAGCATCTGTTACCAAGCTGCAAGAAGCTATAGAACAACTTAAGGAAGAACAGCAGAATCAAAACTGCATGCTCTGCAAGCTGCTGAAGGAACAGGAGAAGCAGGGGCGTGAGCTACAGGAGCTGAAGCGTCAGAAGCTCTCCCTTGAAGGACCAAACACCCCACAGATTGAAGGAGCATCCACTGCTCAAAATCAAGGTTGTTGAGTCCTAACTCTGTTATAACCTCTATTATTAGGAATCTATTTTAAGAGTCATTTATTTTTCTATTTTTAATTATTATTGGTTAGCTCTTATATTTATTTTTGAGTCTTATTGTCATTCCATTATTAATAAAATTTAAAGTTTATGTCTTAAAGTTATGAATGTCTTATGAATCCATCACCTTTCTTAAATAAAAAGTGTTTTTAATTTCAAAAGAAAAAGAAGTACATGAATTTCAAATTTTAAAACAGCTTAATTATTTTGATGTGGTGGCAATACTTTTTGTTTTTCTGAATGAATGCTTGAACAGTGCATATTTTTAAATTTGTTGTCCATGAATGTTAAAATTGTTGGCTCTTGAAAGAATGATGGAAAAGGAGAAATGTTATTGATGATCTGAAAAATCATAAAAATGATTCTTGAAGCAAGAAAAAGCAGTGAATAAAAAAAAAGAGAAAAAAAAAGAAAAAAAGGCAAGCAGAAAAAGCCAATAGCCTTTTAATCCAAAAGGCAAGGGTAAAAAAAAAGGATCGAAGGCTTTGAGCATCAGTGGATAGGAGGGCCCATATGAATAAAATCCTGGCCTAAGCGGCTAAACCAAGCTGTCCCTAACCATGTGCTTGTGGCGTGAAGGTGTCAAGTGAAAACTTGAGACTAAGCGGTTAAAGTCGTGTTCCAAAGGAAAAAAAGAGTGTGCTTAAGAGCTCTGGACACCTCTAATTGGGGACTCTAGCAAAGCTGAGTCACAATCTGAAAAGGTTCACCCAGTTATGTGTCTGTGGCATTTATGTATCCGGTGGTAATATTAGAAAACAAAGTGCTTAGGGTCACGGCCAAGACTCATAAAGTAACTGTGTTCAAGAATCAACATATTGAACTAGAAGAATCAATAACACTATCTAAATTCTGAGTTCCTATAGATGCCAATCATTCTAAACTTCAAAGGATAAAGTGAGATGCCAAAACTGTTCAGAAGCAAAAAACTAATAGCCCCGCTCATCTAATTAAGAATGATCTTCATAGAAGTTTTTGGAATTCATTGTATATTATCTTCTTTTTATCCTATTTGATTTTCAGTTGCTTGGGGACAAGCAATAATTTAAGTTTGGTGTTGTGATGAGCGGATGATTTATACGCTTTTTGGCATTATTTTTAGTATGTTTTCCGTAGATTTTAGTTAGTTTTTATCATATTTTTATTAGTTTTTATTTAAAATTCACTTTTCTGGACTTTACTATGAGTTTGTGTATTTTTTTGTGATTTCAAGTATTTTCTGGCTGAAATTGAGAGACCTGAGCAAAAATCTGATTCAGAGGCTGAAAAAAGACTATAGATACTGTTGGATTCTGACCTCCCTGCACTCAAAGTGGACTTTTTGGAGCTACAGAAACTCAATTGCCGCGCTCTCAAATGCGTTGGAAAGTAGACATCCTGGGCTTTCCAGAAATATATAATAGTCCATACTTTGCCCGAGATTTGATGGCCCAAACTGGCATTCCAAGTCAGCATAGAAATTCTGGCGTCAAAACGCCAGAACTGGCATAAAAGCTGGAGTTAAATGCCCAAACTGGCACAAAAGCTGGCGTTTAACTCCAAGAAAAGTCTCTACACATGAAAGCTTCAATGCTCAGCCCAACCACACACCAAGTGGGCCCCGGAAATGGATTTTTACACTAAACACCCTAGCTTACTCATTTTCTGTAACCCTAGGTCACTAGTTGATTATAAAAACCACTTTTAGTGATTCATTTTGTACCTCATGACACTCTACACGTTTCATATTGTATCTTCTACGGTATGAGTCTCTAAACCCCATTGTTGGGGTTGAGGAGCTCTGCTATTCTTCATGAATTAATGCAATTACTACTATTTTCCATTCTATCATGCTTGCTTCTATTCTAAGATATTCATTCGCACTTCAACCTGATGAATGTGATGATCCGTGACACTCATCATCATTCTCACCTATGAACGCGTTCCTGACAACCACCTCCGTTCTACATACAATCAAGCTTGAATGTGTATCTCTTGGGTTTCTAATCTAAGATTGGAACCTTCGTGGTATAGGCTAAAATTATTGGCGGCCATTCCTGAGATCCAGAAAGTCTAAACCTTGTCTGTGGTATTCAGAGTATGATCTGGGAAGGGATGACTGTGACGAGCTTCAAACTCACGAGTGTTGGGCGTAGTGACAGACGCAAAAGGATCAATGGATCCTATTCCAACATGAGTGAGAACCGACAGATGATTAGCCGTGCGGTGATAGCGCATTTGGAATATTTTCACTGAGAGGATGGATGGTAGCCATTGACAACGGTGATCCACCAACATACAGCTTGCCATGGAAGGAGCTTTGTGTGCATGAAGAAGAAGACAGTAGGAAAGCAGAAATTCAGAAGACAAAGCATCTCCAAAACCTCATCATGTTCTCCATTACTGCATAACAAGTATTTATTTCATATTCTTTTATTTTTTACAATTAAATCTCAAAACTATTGATATCCTGACTAAGAATTACAAGATAACCATAGCTTGCTTCAAGCCGACAATCTCCGTGGGATTGACCCTTACTCACGTAAGGTATTACTTGGACGACCTAATGCACTTGCTGGTTAGTTGTATGGAATTGCAAAAGTGTGATTGTGATTTCGTGCACCAGGGGACATGGCAGAAGCCTGAGATTTCTTCCTCTTCTTTGAGGCAGTGGCCTTTTCCTTCCCTCTGTCAGCCATTCTGAAATCAAATATGATAAATAATCACTTAGCCAAGTAGAGAGATAGCAAGCAAGTAATGGCATAGTCATGAAGTGAGTTCAAAGAATAAAAACTTGGAATGCAAGTAATCACAAGCCAAAGAAAGAGAAAAAGTCACAAACCAAGAATTCCAATATTAAATACATCATGCTTGTTTATGAAGTACAATGAGCATCATACCCAAAAGAATGGTCAATGTGTTAGCTTAAACCAAAAGAAAAGTTAGTAAGGTAAAACAAGTTAGAAGTCCAAAGGTTAGTGGTATGATGTGCATTGTCTCAATTCAAGAGAAATTCAAAAAGCAAAGAGAACAAGCATGCTCACAAACATGAGGAGGAAGCAGCCATTGATGATAAAATATGAAATTGCAAAAGAAGCACAATTAGTTGAAAGCAAGTCGTCAATCAAAGCCGCACTCAGTGGTAATGCAACAATTGGTGTTGACAAAACGAAAGTGCATTTTGTGTGACTAGACTAGGTTGAAAGTAGTTAGAGTTAGAAGGAGTTACACAAGTCGAAATGACCAATTGTTGCAAAACCATGAACCATATTCAACAAAATTGCAAGTTAAATCAAATGATGCGTGAAGCACAAGTTAAAGACATTTGATTATGTTGAAAAGTGCAAGCATGGAATGGTGCGAAGCAAGTCATGGGAAACATATGAAACACGGGAAAACCGACCCAAGGGCACCTAAGAATTGAACTTGATGTAACTAAGTGAATATTCAGTTCCAAAGGCACAAGTTCAATTGTAGGTGTCATGTATAAAAGCAAAGCAATTTCTAGAAAATTGGGCAGTATTTCGAAAGTAATTTGGACGTTCCAGGACAGCAAATAGCAGCAGAAATCAGTCATATGAGTACACATATCAATATTTAAGCAATCAAAGAATGCACATGACTCGGGCAGCATTAATCAAGTAAGGCAGCAGTGAAACAAAATACAAAACAGAGCACACCACGCATCACTCAGCATGTAATGACAGAGAGGAGTGAGAGGTTAGTGGCGAGGGTAGAGGAAACGACAGAGGGGGGCAAAGTGGATCGATGGCTGGGGGCTCGCCGGCGACAACGGTCATCACGGCGGTGAATGGTGGGCGCGGGAGTGAAGCAAGGAAGGGGGATGAGATGGTGAGAGAAGGGAGTCTGAGAGGCGAGGAAGAAGGAACGGGCGAGAGAGGACGAAATAGGGGAGGAAAGAAAAGGAGAAGCGGGGGGTGGCGGCGGCGACGCGGGAGTCGTGGCGGCGCTCGGCGGTGGTTGTAGGGAGGAGTGAAGGTTGAGGGTGGCTTTGGAGGGAGAAAATGAGGAGGGAACGCTGGGGTGGAAAAGGGGGGTCTGTGAGTGAGGGTGTTCTCGCGTCCTTTGGGGTTGAAAATTTTTGAATCCGTGCGCTTGCGCACCGTGCGCCTCTGCGCGGATGGGTGAAAGGAGTGAATGACGCGGAAGCGCAAAGTGCGCGTTTGTGTGGGTGGCAAAACAGGTGAGATGCGTGGAAGAGGAAAGTGCGCCTTCGTGCAGATGAGAGATATGGGTATGGGTGGGGGCAAGTGCAGTGCGTGTCCGCGCGAATGGGAGCTGGGCTGTAGCGTGATTGGGAAAAAGAGTGAAGGTGCGGAAGCGTACCGTATGCCTGCGCGCGGATGGGAGGAATGGGCGTGGGTGCAGACGCGTACCGTGCGCGTCTGCGCGAGGTGAGTTGGGCTAAAGGCTCAAAGCCAGCCCAGAGCTGGCACAAGTCTCGGGTCCTTGGCCTGGAAACGGTTTTGGTGAATCGGCGTGCACGCGGCATGGGCGCGGGCGCGCGCATATACAAAATAAGGACATGGACGCGTAAGCGCGCAGTGCGCGCACGCCTACACGCAGTTATGCAATTGGCCCAGCTTTTGGGCGAGATTGGCCCAACTCTCTGGAAAGAGTATGGGCCTGCATATACGTATGGACATACACGCGCACAGCGTGCGTATGCATCCTTGACACTTTTTTTTTTCAAAAGAGGCAAAAAAAAAACAGCTTAAACCCCTTTTAGCACTACCTACAGCTCAAAATTAACTCCAGAAATACAAACTAACAAAATTCTATTTGGTTTTTTTTTTGGGAATTTTCAAATATAACAAAGGTTACTTGCCCCACAAGCAACCTACAACCAATTTATTGAACCTAGTATATGGAAAGAAATCTACCTAAAATGGTGACTCAATTCACTTATTAATCAAGAATGTAAGGGTGGGAAGAGATTACCATGGTGGGGTGCTCCCTCCTAGCACTTTTAGTTTAAGTCCTTAAGTTGGACCTTTTGGGAAGCTCTTGTCATGGTGGCTTATGCTTGTGCTCCTTGATGCGACTCCAAGGGTGTATTGGTAAAGATTTTCCTCAATAAAATTGCGTTGCAAGTATAGCTCTACCAACAACAATCATCGGGTATCAAATTTAGAAGAGGAATTTGGTTGTCACAAGTTCAACCCCAATAGAAATAACCGAAGTATTCAAACCTCGGGTCGTCTCACAAAGAATGGGCAAACATGTGCTTCAACATTGGTTAGAAATCTGGGGTTGTGAGTTACGAGCAAGAAAATAAATGGGAATCTTAACAAGCAAGTAATCTTAAATTGCAAGAAACTAATTCAATTAACTAAGCAAGACATGAGCAATTCCAATGAACAAGTAACATCCCACATAATTCTATTCTAAACCAAACAAGTAACTATAACTAAGACAAGTAATTGAGAATTTTGGTTTTCAAATATGAATAATAAAAGCAACTCTTGGCTAAGCATGAGAATTGGGGTCACCATCCTTGTCTAATAACCATATCTTGACAATTATGAGGAACCAAACTCATTAAGTCTACTTCTATACTTGAAGTACGTCAAATCGTTTGGTCAACATCATCCCATAAGTTCTAACCTCACTATTAATTAACTTAATAGAAGGTAAGCATCAATGGCTATCAAATTGACCACTAAGTCAAATCTATTATGACCCAATGACTCAAGTTTACCCAATTCCCTTAGCCTAGGCCAAGAGTAAAGAGAACTACTCCATAATCAAAGTAAACATTTCATCAAACACATGGTAAGCATTAACAAAAGACATGTTCAAAATAACAATTAAATTGAAATCAACAAGTACCCACTAACAATTATCAACATACAATCATCCAAACAACACAATTAAACATAGAAATCATCAATGTAACATCAACAAGTCAAGATTCACAACATTCATGAAATGGGTATAAAATGACAATTGACAATAATTCATAAAACTATCACAAGATCGAAGTAAAATTATACTAAGGAATTCAAATTGAACAATTAAAACTAGTAATTAACAAGATCCAATTCACAATTCAACACGGAAAGATCAAATTAAAATTAGATCTAGAGAGGAACAAGGGTTTCTCTCTCTAGAAGAACAAAGAAGCAAAAAAACTAGCTAAAATTGTGTCTTAGTGTAAAATGATTGATCCCCCCTTTCCCCTAGCATCCTTGGGTCTTTTCCATGTAGAAACAGCTTGAAATTGGGCTTGATGAGCCTCAGAAATCGCCAGGCACGATTTTTTTTAATGAGGTCACGTGCAGCTTCCCACGCATGCGCGCCAAGGGCGCGTGCGCGTTGATAGGAATCTTCTGATTCGTGCAAATGCGTCCATCCTTGCGTGCCGCTTCCAGCCAACCTCATCCACGCGTGCGCGTGGAGTGCGCGGGCTCGCCAATGCTGCTTTTTCCAAAATTTCAATTCTTCATGTTCCTCTCTTTTGTACATGCTTTCTTCCTCTCTTCTAGGCCATTCTTACCCTATAATTCCTAAAATCACTCAACAAATACATCACGGCATCGAATGGAAATAGAAAAGGATTAAAATATGGCAATTTTAAGGCAAAATAAGCATGTTTTTCATCATGGAGCAATATTAGGAAGTGAACACAAAACCATGCATTTCTTGTGAATAAGTGTGAGAAATATTGACAAAACCTCCCAAATTCTACACAATATAAACCACAAAATTGGGGTTTATCAAATCTCCCCACACTTAAACCAAGCATGTCCTCATGCTTAAAATAAAAAGACCAAATATCATGGTGAGAAAGGGTTTATGAAATGCAAACTACCTAAGTGGATGCATGCAACTAATGTAAAATCATCTATCTACTTGGTCAAGAGTAAATCTATCCTCCAAGAATACATGTGAGCATATAGGGTGAAAATAGTATGTAATTCATGAATCCTACCATATTGAACATCACTAAGGAGTGCATATAACTTGCTAAATGAACGCTTGTGAAAGCCGGAAACAAAGAATTGAGCATCGAACCCTCACCGGAAGTGTATCCGCTCTATTCGCTCAAGTGTATAGGGTTCGTCACTCAATCTTCTCCTAATCATGCTTTCCAAGATTTATCTTTCATCTAACAATCAACAATTACTTAATGCATGCTTACAAGTATCATGAGATCTTATTCATGGGTTGTAACGGGGTTAGGGTGAAGGTAAGGATGTATATGGCCAAGTGAGATTAAAATTTGAGTCCTTGATTAACCTAGGATCCCACTAGACACATAGAACAACCTATACAACTATAATACATTACCTAGTTACCCTTGAGTTTCACCTTTTGCATACTCACGCATTCTTTTCAATTCAGACTCATATGCATTGTTTTCTTCGTTACTTTGTCTTGGAGTTTCTTTGTCCCCTTTGTTGCTTATATATATATATATATATATCCCTTTTTCTTAGGGGCCTTGTGAACAAAAGTTTCAATGCATACAGTTTAATCATTCAATACATGAGTATGTTCCCAAATCCTAGAATTTTCAATTACACTACAATTACACACCTATATATCTACCCGAATTTTTCAAGTATACCCTAATTAAATGATACACATCCTAACTTACCTAAGCTAATCAAGGATCCAAATTTAGGGACATTCCCGGATTTTCGCTTAGGGTTGTTGATGTGCTCTATTTAAGAACAAAAAAGGGTTTATCATGGGCTCAAAATTGGTTAGCAATGGTAGATAAAAGGGTTAAGGCCATTTGAGAAAAGTGACTATTGAAATGATGGCCTCGATCATGAAAATGCATTTATACACAAAGTAATAGACATATAGAATCAGACAAAGCAAGGATCACAATCATAGAGAGAGAGATATGCACACAAGAATGGAAAATAATGGTTAGAAGATGTAACCATGCAATAGGCTCAAAACTTTCATGCTTGTTTTCTTAGCTCAATCACTATGTTCCAAAATACATTATTAAAGCAAGTTTACTGCAAAAATTTTCAAAATTTGGTATCAAAATTTGGTAGGGTACCCCAAAATACAGTTTCTTAGAAAAGAAGTTATTGTTTTGACCAAGCAACTCTATAGAAACTAACTATCATGCAAAGGGTATTTACAAGCAAAACTAACTACACATGCAATATACTAACTACTAAGCAAAAGATAAATCCATGGGTATTTGATGAGCGGATAATTTATACGCTTTTTGACATTGTTTTTAGTATGTTTTTAGTAGGATCTAGTTACTTTTAGGGATGTTTTTAATAGATTTTGTGTTAAATTCACATTTCTGGACTTTACTATGAGTTTGTGTGTTTTTCTGTGATTTCAGGTATTTTCTGGCTGAAATTGAGGGACTTGAGCAGAAATCAGATTCAGAGGTTGAAAAAGGACTGCTGATGCTGTTGGATTCTGACCTCCCTGCACTAAAAGTGGATTTTCTGGAGCTACAGAACTCGAAATGGCGCGCTTCCAATTGCGTTGGAAAGGCTCAGCCCAAACACACACCAAGTGGGCCCCGGAAGTGGATTTATTCATCAATTACTTACTCATGTAAACCCTAGTGACTAGTTTATTATAAATAGGACCTCTTACTATTGTATTAGACGTCTTTTAGACCATCTTTGGATTACTTTATGATCCTTTGATCACGTTTTAGGGGGCTGGCCATCTCGGCCATGCCTGGACCTTCACTTATGTATTTTCAACGGTAGAGTTTCTACACTCCATAGATTAAGGTGTGGAGCTCTGCTGTTCCTCAAAGATTAATGCAAAGTACTACTATTTTCTATTCAATTCTTCTTATTTCTCTTCTAAGATATCTATTCGCACCCAAGAATGTGATGAAGGTGATGATTATGTGTGACGCTCATCATCCTTCTCCCTTATGAACGCGTGCTTGACAAACACTTCTGTTCTACATGAAATAAGCTAGAATGAATATCTCTTAGATCTCTTAACCAGAATCTTCGTGG
>NC_029794.2:41582636-41583305 GCF_000816755.2 Arachis ipaensis
AGCTTAGAGCTGATGTTCAAACCTTCAGACAGAAAGAAGGTGAATCCCTCTATGAAGCTTGGGAAAGATACAAACAGTTAATCAAAAAGTGTCCTTCTGACATGCTTTCAGAATGGACCATCCTGGATATATTCTATGATGGTTTATCTGAGCTATCAAAGATGTCACTGGACACTTCTGCAGGTGGATCCATTCACCTAAAGAAAATGCCTGCAGAAGCTCAAGAACTCATTGACATGGTTGCTAATAACCAGTTCATGTACACTTCTGAAGGGAATCCTGTGAGTAATGGGACGCCTATGAAGAAGGGAGTTCTTGAAGTTGATACTCTGAATGCCATATCGGCTTAGAATAAAATATTGACTCAGCAAGTCAATATGATTTCTCAGAGTCTGAATGGAATGCAAGCTGCATCCAACAGTACTCAAGAGGCTTCTCCTGAAGAAGAAGCTTATGATCCTGAGAATCCTGCAATAGCAGAGGTGAACTACTTAGGTGAACCTTATGGAAACACGTATAACTCATCATGGAGAAATCATCCAAATTTCTCATGGAAGGATCAAAAGCCTCAACAAGGCTTTAATAATGGTGGAAGAAACAGGTTTTGCAATAGCAAGCCTTTTCCATCATCAACTCAGCAACAGACAGAGAACTCTAAACAAAATGCTT
>NC_029794.2:41583335-41583607 GCF_000816755.2 Arachis ipaensis
GGATGTAATTCCTTGAACACCTCAGGATCTGTGGACCCCACAGGATCCACTCAGGATCTGTGGACCCCACAGGATCCACTCGGGATCTGTGGACCCCATAGGATCCACTCGGGATCTGTGGACCCCACAAGATCCACTCGGGATCTGTGGACCCCACAGGATCCACTCGGGATCTGTGGACCCCACAGGATCCACTCGGGATCTGTGGACCCCACAGGATCCACTCGGGATCTGTGGACCCCACAGGATCCCCACCTACCTCCACTCACTTC
>NC_029794.2:41583744-41591837 GCF_000816755.2 Arachis ipaensis
CGTCTGTCACTAACGCCCTGCAATCGCGAGTTCGGAGCTCGTCACAGTCATTCAATCATTGAATCCTACTTGGAATACCACAGACAATGTTTAGACCTTCCGGATTCTCTTGAATGCCGCCATCATTCTAGCTTACGCCACGAAGATTCTAGTTAAGAGATCTAAGAGATATTCATTCTAGCTTATTTCATGTAGAACAGAAGTGTTTGTCAAGCACGCGTTCATAAGGGAGAAGGATGATGAGCGTCACACATAATCATCACCTTGATCACGTTCTTGGGTGCGAATGGATATCTTAGAAGAGAAATAAGAAGAATTGAATAGAAAACAGTAGTACTTTGCATTAATCTTTGAGGAACAGCAGAGCTCCACACCTTAATCTATGGAGTGTAGAAACTCTACCGTTGAAAATACATAAGTGAAGGTCCAGGCATGGCCGAGATGGCCAGCCCCCTAAAACGTGATCAAAGGATCATAAAGTAATCCAAAGATGGTCTAAAAGACGTCTAATACAATAGTAAGAGGTCCTATTTATAATAAACTAGTCACTAGGGTTTACATGAGTACGTAATTGATGAATAAATCCACTTCCGGGGCCCACTTGGTGTGTGTTTGGGCTGAGCCTAAGTGTTGCACGTGCAGAGACCATTTGTGGAGTTGAACGCCAGTATTTGTGCCAGTTTGGGCGTTCAACTCTGGTTTTGGATCCTTTTCTGGCGCTGGACGCCAGATTTGGGCAGAAGGCTGGCGTTGAACGCCAGTTTACGTCGTCAATTCTTGGCCAAAGTATGGCCTATTATATATTACTGGAAAGCCCTGGATGTCTACTTTCCAACGCAATTGGAAGCGCACCATTTCGAGTTCTGTAGCTCCAGAAAATTCACTTTGAGTGCAGGGAGGTCAGAATCCAACAGCATCAGCAGTCCTTTTTCAACCTCTGAATCTGATTTCTGCTCAAGTCCCTCAATTTCAGCCAGAAAATACCTGAAATCACAGAAAAACACACAAACTCATAGTAAAGTCCAGAAATGTGAATTTAACACAAAATCTATTAAAAACATCCCTAAAAGTAACTAGATCCTACTAAAAACATACTAAAAACAATGTCAAAAAGCGTATAAATTATCCGGTCATCACAACACCAAACTTAAATTGTTGCTTGTCCCCAAGCAACTGAAAATCAGTATTGAAGGGAAGAGATTGTTACCCATGGAGATCGGTCGAACGACCTCCCGACACTTAAAAATTAGCACGGTCCTCCGTGCTACGAACAATGCGCAAAGGGCGGTCGGGACCGGAACCGTCACTATCCTCTCCTTCAGAGCTCCTATCACTCGGGTTTGAGGTGGATGTGAATATTTTAGGTTCCTCCATGCTAGGGGTAACACAACGCAGAAGCTTCTTTATGTAAGTATATCGGCGTTGATTACGCCGCTCAAATCTATCAAGCTTCCGGTGTAGATCTTCTATCTTTTGATGTGTAGATCTTTGCCATGGTGGTGATGATGATGAAGTGGAACGAATAGTAGATGAAAGGGCTATGTCAAGGATTGGGTAATTCATGGGAAGATGTAAGTATTTTCCACTTGGGACCACATCGCCCTTAGCCGGAACTATAATCTTCCTGTCCTTTGCCTCCCAAGGAACACCCGCAGCAGCAACTAAATCATATACCAATGCTGGAAATGGCAAATTACCCCGGTCGTGAACTTGACTCATCGCTTGCTTGACAAGAAATGGAATGTTCACCGGCCTCTCCGTGAGAACACACCAAACAAGCAAGGCGAGGTCTGCCATGAAGGACGACTTGTGGGTGCTAGGTAGCATATAATGAGATAGGATCTGAGTCCAAGCTCTAGCTTCCACAGTGAGGAAGCGAGCGTCAATGCTTTTGGGCCTCATCCGAAGTCGACCTTGGATCCAATATGCCTCTGTCTCAGGAATGACTCGAAGGATCGAGTCCCAATCAAATCCAAATTTCTCTCGCTGACGTAAGACTTCTTGGTAGCCATCCATGTCACTTGGCACTGGTAGGACATTAAGCACTTGCTGAATAGCCTCTTCTGAAACTGAGACTTGCTTCCGGCACATGTATACCGATTGAAGGGAGGAGAGATGGTAGTTAGTATAGAATTCCTCTACCCAAGAGAGGTTGATTTCCCTTGGTTTTCTCAAAAGAAACTCCCATCCTCGTTGTTCAATGCGGAGTAGAATACAAGGGGCAACCTTGTCCGGCGGAGTAAGTAGGTGCTCGGGATGATAGTTTCGTACAGCTATGGAGGGGAACATAAGTTCACATAAGCGGTTAGGGAACCTTGAAGAATCTTTTCGCCGGCTTGCTCTTTTCCTTCTCATCAATAGGAGCGGGTGTCTTCGCCTTCTTAGTTAAGGATCTGGCTCCCAATGACTAGTGCGCCTTAGAATTAGATCTTTGGGGTGTCTTTTTTGCAGCCGGTTTCCTTGGAGCTTTCTCCTTGCCTTTCTTGGTGGCCATCCTGAGAAAGGAGGGGAAACAGGAAAATATTAAACCCAAAGAATCATTTTAATAAAAACATGCAAGTGAAGGATAGTAATCATAAAGACATGGGTCACAACACTTGGCATGGGATGCAAGAGGAAGTAAAGCATGCAATGGCATGAGAGGAGTAATCTCAAGCATCCATAACAAAGAGCAAGTCATGTTCAATGAGTATCTAATTAACAAGCAAAATGGACTCAATGTGTCTAGAAGACAACAAGTGAATGAGGGGAAGCATCCAATTGAAAGTACATTGTTAAAAGAAACCAAAATGGCATTCATGCATTTCCTCGAACACTTGGTGTGCAATTATTAAGCAAAGAGTAATTATAAGATACTCAATCAATTTAAAGCCCGAAATGGAACATCAATCATCACATAAACATCACACATTGGCAAAGATAAGAAAAAATAATGACAAAAGATCTATTAAAGCAAATTAAGCTCAAATTCAACATCCATGGAAAAATAAGGAAAAGGGAAAAGTAAGCAAACAAAAAGCAAGAAACATCATCATGCAAGTAAAAGAGAAACTAAGTAAAGTAACAAGAAGAATCTAACTGGAAGAAATAATTCAAAGAAAATGAAAGAAAAGAAATGGAAGAAGTGGAACCTTGAGAAGTGTAAAAGAACAAGGTTGAATTTCCTTTGTGAAGGTGAGAAGGAAATAGGAGAGATGTAGTGCCACCGGAAAAAGGTGGTTGTCACCGGTGAGTGGCCGGAGATGGTGGTGGTGGATTGTGGAAGAAGGAGGAGAGAAGGAGGTATGATGGACGAAGAAGAAAAAGGAATTAAGAAAGAAAAGGGGTTGAGAAGGGGAAAACAGAACAAGGCGCGAAGTTATAAAACTGATTCGCGCAACCGGCGCGCGCGCACACAGTGTGCTGGCGCGTCGGTGAGGGTGTTAGCAAAGGACGCATGCGCGTCAGTGGTGCACGCGTGCGAGGGGAGTTGTGCCCCTGGCACAGAAGTGGCACAAAGTTGGCATAAGTCTCTGGTTTTTGTACCAGAGTTGGTGAGTGATGCAGGCGCGCGGACACACACCTTGCGCGGACGCGTGCTTGAGAGATTTCGGGACTGGCACGGATGCGCACAATATGCAAACGCATTAGTTTTGGCACAAGGTTGGCCCAAGTGTGGCACAACTCTCTGGGTTTTGTACCAGGGAGTCCAGATATCGCCATCAGCGCGCGTGCACACAATGCGCTTGCGCGTCGATGGTTAAATTGCAATGGTGCGCACAGGCGGTAAGTACGCGGACGCGTTAGTGCCTGGCGCGAGTTGGGCATGAAATGGGCATAACTCTTAGGTATTTGGCCCAAGAGGTGGAATTACACCACCGGCGCGCACGCGCACAGTGCGCTGGCGCGTCGGTGCCCATTTTTCATTTTTCTATCTCTTTTTTTTCCAACATAACAAGATCTATTCTAATACATTTTTGGTAGGTGCTTAAGCTAGTAGTCAAAGAGAATACTTCACAATGTCATGCACAATCCAAAACATAGCATTCTCCCTACTTCAACAATTCATCCATACCAAAATGAGGAAAACTACATTAACATCCTATCTATTCAACAAGAAGAATAAAACTAGCATTCCTATGCAATCAATTAATCATCAAGAAAACACAAGATTCACAAGAATTTAAGGTTACAAACAAGATGGTATAAACAAGGAAGATATTACTACGGTGGGGTGCCTCCCACCAAGCACTTTTCTTTAACGTCCTTAAGTTGGACGATCCTTTTCTTAAGCTTCCTCTCTCCTTAGTGCATCCTCCAATAGGTACACCTCTAACTCTTTTGGGGGCTTGTAAAGCCTTGAGTTGTAGAGGAGGACTTCATCACCTTCTTGAAAGTCCTTCTTCTGGATGTGATGGTCATGAAATGCTTTAGTCTTCTCTTTATAGATCCGGGCATTCTCATATGACTCGTTCCTCAAACACTCAAGCTCCTCTAATTGTAACTTCCTAGCTTCACCCGCCTTGGCTAAATCCATGTTGCACTGCTTTACCGCCCAATAGGCTCGATGCTCAATCTCTACTGGAAGGTGGCATGCCTTACCATAGACGATCCGGAAGGGGCTCATCCCTATCGGAGTCTTGTAGGCCGTTCTATACGCCCATAGTGCATCTCCTAACCGGAGGCTCCAATCCTTTCTTTGTGGATTGACCACTTTCTCCAAAATCCTCTTAATTTCCCAGTTGGACACTTTCACTTGTCCATTTGTTTACGGATGATAAGCAGTAGCAACCTTATGTGACACTCCATAGCGCTTGAACAATATTTCTACCTTCCTGTTACAAAAGTGGGATCCTTGGTCGCTCACGATTGCTCGTGGTGACCCATAACGGCACACAATGTGATTCCTAATAAAAGAAACAACGGCATTGGCGTCGTCAAGGCGGGTAGGTACGGCCTCTACCCACTTTAACACGTAGTCAACCGCTAACAGAATATACAGATACCCACTAGAGTTGGGAAACAGTCCCATAAAGTCAATGCCCCATACATCAAATATCTCACAGAACAACATAGGTTGCTGAGGCATTTCATCCCTTTGGGATGTGTTTCCTGACCTCTGACACTGGTGGCAAGACACACATAACTGGTTAGCATCCTTAAATAAGGTTAGCCACCAGAATCCACAATCCAACACTTTTTTAGCGGTCCTTTATGGGCCAAAGTGGCCTTTACATTCGGACGAATGGCAAGCTTCAAGAATTGGTTGGATTTCAGATTCTGGGATACATCTTCGAATTACTTGGTCTACGCCTCTCTTCCACAAGTGAGGATCATCCCAAATATAGTATTTGGAATCACTCCTCAACTTGTCCCTTTGGTTTTTCGAAAAGTTGGGAGGGAAGATTTTCGCAACCAAGTAGTTCGCCATTGGAGCAAACCAAGGAAAGCTATCTGACACAGCATGCAAACTATCTAATGGGAATGAGTCATTGATCGGAAATGGATCAAATTTTAAATTCTCAATGCGGCTTAAATGATCCGCAACCAGGTTTTGAGATCTACTCCGGTCCCTAATCTCAATGTCGAATTCTTGCAAAAGCAAGATCCAACGTATAAGTCTAGGCTTTGACTCATTCTTTGTCAACAAATACTTTAAAGCTGTATGATCCGTGTATACCACTATCTTTGACCCTAGAAAATAAGATCTGAATTTATCTAAAGCATGAACAATAGCTAAGAGTTCTTTTTCAGTAGTGGTATAGTTGGATTGTGTTGTATCTAGTGTCTTAGAAGAGTAAGCAATGACATAGGAGAGTTTACCATCGCGCTGTGTGAGCGCGGCACCTACAACATGGTTTGACGCATCGCACATTATCTCAAATGGCAACATCCAGTTGGGGCCTCGCACAATTGGTGCCGTGGTAAGAACTCTCCTTAGCTCTTCAAAAGCTTTCACACATTCACTATCAAACTCAAAATCCACATCTTTTTGGAGTAGGTGCGACAATAGCAAAGCAATCTTGCTGAAATCCTTGATAAAGCACCTATAAAATCCTGCATGTCCCAAAAACGAGCGGACCTCCCTCACAGATGAGGGGTGAGGTAAAGTGGTGATAACATCGACCTTGGCTGGGTCTACAGAAATGCCTTCATGAGATACTACATGTCCTAACACTATTCCTTGTCGTACCATGAAGTGAAATTTTTCAAAATTTAAGACAAGGTTAGTGTCAACACATCTAGCTAAGACCTTGTCCAAGTTCTCCAGACAACAATCAAATGAAGTACCGTAAACGCTGAAATCATCCATAAACACTTCCAGACAATTCTCCATTAGATCGAAGAAGACACTCGTCATGCACCGCTGAAAGGTAGCAGGTGCGTTACATAGTCCAAATGGCATCCTTTTATAGGCAAAGGTGCCAAACGGACAAGTAAACGTGGTCTTCTCCTGATCTTCAGGAGCAATATGTATCTGGAAGTAGCCAGTAAATCCATCAAGAAAGCAGTAGTGAGATTTACCTGCCAAGCGGTCTAGCATCTGATCGATGAAGGGCAATGGATAATTGTCCTTCCGTGTAGCGGCGTTCAGTCTTCTGTAGTTAATACATACTCGTCACGCATTTTGTACCCTTTTAGTAACCATTTCACCGTCGTCCTTCTTGACCGTTGTGATGCCCGACTTCTTGGGGACAACTTGAACTGGGCTCACCCACTCACTGTCTGATATTGGGTATATGATACCCGCATCTAGTAATCTGGTGACCTCTTTCTTTACTACATCGAGGATGGTCGGGTTGAGCCTCCTTTGTTGTTGCCTAACCGACCTAGCTCCATCTTGGAGAAATATCCGATGCATGCACTTGGGGGGGTCAATTCCCACAATATCCGCTAGGCTCCATCCTATTGCTTTCTTGTACTTTCTTAGAACATCTAGGAGCTTTTCTTCTTCTTCACTTGAAAGCTCACTAGCAATAATGACCGAAAACTTTTGGTTGTCCTCTAAGAAAGCATACTTCAAATGAGATGGAAGGGGTTTCAGTTCACTTTTTGCCTCAAGCTGAGGTTCCTTTTCATCAAGCTTATGGAGTTCATTCTTGACAACTTTCTCATGTTTATCCTCTTGGTCATTGGTGCACGAATTGTGAATCACACTTTTCACAACTCGTACCACTAACTAGCAAGTGCACTGGGTCATCCAAGTAATACCTTACGTGAGTAAGGGTCGAATCCCACAGAGATTGTTGGTTTGAAGCAATCTATGGTTATCTTGCAATTCTTAGTCAGGAAGTCAATTATATTTATCAGTTGAATTGCAAATGAACAAGAGAGCATGGGTTAAAAGTTACTTGTTATGCAGTAATGGAGAATATGTTGGAGTTTTGGAGATGCTTTGTCTTCTGAATCTCTGCTTTCCTCTGTTCTCTGATTCACGCACGCACGTCCTCCTATGGCAAGCTGTGTGTTGGGGCATCACCGTTGTCAATGGTTACATCCCCTCCTCTTGTGAAAATGGTCCAAATACTCTGTCACAGCACGGCTAATCATCTGAGGTTCCCGATCATGCTGGAATAGGATTCACCCTCCTTTTGCGTCTGTCACTATGCCCAGCACTCGCGAGTTTGAAGCTCGTCACAGTCATTCAATCCCTGAATCCTACTCGGAATACCACAGACAAGGTTTAGACTTTCCGGATTCTCATGAATGCCGCCATCAATCTAGCTTATACCACGGAGATTCTGATTAAGGAATCTAAGAGATATTCATTCAATCTGATGTAGAACGGAGGTGGTTGTCAGACACACGTTCATGGATTGAGGAAGGTGATGAATGTCACTGATCATCACCTTCTCCATAGTTAAGCGCGAATGAATATCTTAGATAGGAACATGCATGTTTGAATAGAAAACAGAAGTACTTGCATTAATTCATTGAGACATAGCAGAGCTCCTCACCCCCAACAATGGAGTTTAGATACTCATGCCGTCAAAGAGTACAAAGTTTTGATCTAAAATGTCATAAGATACAAAATAAGTCTCTAAAAGTTGTTTAAATACTAAACTAGTAGCCTAGGTTTACAGAAAATGAGTAAACTATGATAGATGGTGCAA
>NC_029794.2:41591999-41594732 GCF_000816755.2 Arachis ipaensis
TGTGAGGTGCTTGGTCCTTCAAGAGATAACTCCTGACGCTTCAGTTCCTTTAAGTCACGCCTTTGCTCCTCTTGTTCCCTGAGCAGTTTGCAGAGCATGCTGTTTTGATTTTGCTCTTAGATCTCCGGATATTCATCTTCTTTCAGATCGAACTTAACTTTCGGGATCACTGATCTTAGACCCATTATTTTGTAGTAATGGTCTGAATGTTCCTTGGTTAAGAACTTCCCTTGATTCCAAAGTGGTTTTGGAATACTCTCTTTCTTGCCTCTTGGAGTGGGTTGTTTTCCTTTAGGGGCCATGAATCCTAGTGATCACGGATAAGCACACCAAACTTAGAGGTTTGCTTGTCCTCAAGCAAAAGAAAAGAAAGGAGATAGGTAGAAGGAAAGCTCCTCCCCACTATCCTGGCGTTTGAACGCCCAAACGCTGCCTGTTTTGGGCGTTCAATGCCCAAATGCTGCTCTCCTGGGCGTTCAACGCCTAGTTGTTGCCCTTTTCTGGCGTTGAACGCCAGATAGCTATCCTTACTGGCGTTCAGTGCCCACTGGATGCCCCTTTTGGGCGCTGAACGCCTAAAATGGGCTCTCACTGGCGTTTTCTTGCCAGTGAGCTCTTTTTCTCTGTTTTGTGTGTAGATTCCTTTTGTAACCCTGTGAATTTATGAAATTGATTCTTTACCTTAGTATCAATGAACTTTATATAAACAAATAAAAGTTTGTGGATGATATGGAGTAGCCACCTTATGGCGAATTCCATATCGAACCATGGCAGAGTAAAGTTGTTTATTGCAGAAGTGAGTGCCCCCATCACTGATGAGTACTCTAGGGACACCAAACCTGCTAAAGATATGTTTCTGGAGAAATTTCAGCACTGTTTTAGTATCATTGGTGGGTGTGGCAATGGCCTCAACCCATTTTGATACATAGTCAACTGCCACCAAAATATAAGTGTTTGAGTATGATGGTGGGAAAGGTCCCATGAAGTCAATTCCCCATACGTCAAATAATTCAATTTCCAAGATTCTTTGTTGAGGCATGGCGTAACCAGGAGGCAGATTACCAGCTCTTTGGCAACTGTCACAGTTACGTACAAACTCTCGGGAATCTTTATAGAGTGTGGGCCAATAGAAGCCACATTGGAGGACATTGGTGGCTGTTCGCTCACCTCCGAAATGGCCTCCATATTGAGATCCATGGCAATGCCATAGGATCCTCTGTGCTTCTTCTCTAGGCACACACCTACGGATTATTCCGTCTGCACATCTCTTAAAGAGATAGGGTTCATCCCACAAGTAGTACTTTGCATCAGTAATTAATTTCTTCTTTTGTATCCTGTTGTACTCCTTGGGTATGAACCTTGCAGCTTTATAGTTTGCAATATCGGCAAACCATAGTGTTTCCTGAATGGCAAATAAATGCTCATCCGGAAAAGTCTCAGAGATCTCAAGAGAGGGCAGTGGTGTCCCTTCTACTGGCTCTATCCGGGACAGATGATCAGCCACTTGGTTCTCTGTCCCTTTTCTGTCTCTTATTTCTATATCAAACTCTTGCAGAAGCAACACCCATCTAATGAGCCTGGGTTTTGAATCCTGCTTTGTGAGTAGATATTTAAGAGCAGCATGATCAGTATACACAATCACTTTTTATCCTACTAAGTATGATCTGAACTTGTCAATGGCGTAAACCACTGCAAGTAATTCTTTTTCTGTTGTTGTGTAATTTTTCTGGGCATCATTTAGAACGCGACTAGCGTAATAAATGACGTGCAGAAGCTTGTCGTGCCTCCGGAGAACTCTTTCTGTTTCTCTCCAATCCTTTTTATGACTCAAGATCTCTTTCATGAACTTGGCATAAGAAGGTATTTGCTCAAGTGCTTCTGCAAATGGATTCTTTATTTCAAGAGTCCTGAGATAATCTGCAAAGCGAGCAAATTGCTTATCCTGCTCCTCTTTTTGGAGTTTTTGAGGATAAGGTATCTTGGCTTTATATTCTTCAACCTTAGTTGCTGCAGGTTTATTGCCTACAGAAGTGGTTGAAGAAGCCTTTTTAGAGGGGTTGCTTTTAGCATTTGTGTGTGTCTGATCCCTCACTGGCAATTGAGGCCAGAGTTAGAGACTGGAGTGACGTTAGATGCCAACTCCTTGTCTGTTCCTGGCGTCTGAACGCCAGAACTGTGCCCATTTTGGGCGTTCAGCGCCAGATCTTGCCCATTTTGGGTGTTCAACGCCAGATCCTTGCCTATTTCTGGCGTTGAACGCCAGTCCTGCCTTGTTTCTGGCGTTTTAGTTCTAGAATTACTTTTCCCTGGGCTCTTACTGTCCTCAGGTGAATTTTAGGTGGTTTGCTCATTTCTTAGCCTTTTGCTGCCTTGAGGTGGGGTATTTAATGTTTTCCCACTTCTTAGTTGAACTGCTTGGCATTCTTCTGCTATTTGCCTCGACAGCTGCTGCTTTGTTCGCTTAAACTGTTCGTCCATATGTATATTAGCCATCCTTGTCTCTTGTAACCTATCTTTGAATTCGGCTAACTGCTTTGTTAGAAAGTCCAATTGCTGATTGAATTTAGCAGCTTGTTTTACAGGACTGAGTTCAGCAGTTGCTGTTTTAACCTCTTCTTTCATGGAAGAGTCACTGCTTAGGTACAGATGCTGATTCCTGGCAACTGTATTAATGAGCTCTTGAGCTTCTTCAATTATCTTTCTCATGTGGATAGATCCACCAGCTGAGTAATC
>NC_029794.2:41595082-41596649 GCF_000816755.2 Arachis ipaensis
TTTATTTATTTATTTATTTATTTATTTATTTCGAAAATAAATTAAAATAAAATAAATAAAAATAGGTGAAGATTTTCGAAAAAATGAGGGGAGAGAAAGTGGTAAGGAAGTTTTGAAAAAGATATGATTTGGAAAAGATTTTAAATTTAAAAAAAAAAGTCTGAAATTTTTTTTTAAAATAATTTTCGAAAATTTGATTTAAAATTAGAGAGAAAAGATATTTTTGAATTTAGTGAGGAGAGAGAAAAACAATAAAATAGCACAAGATTTAAAATTTTTAGATCTAATGCTCCTTGTTTTTGAAAATTTTGGAGGGAAAACACCAAGGAACACCAAACTTAAAATTTTAAGATCAAGACACAAGGAAAACTCAAGAACACTTTGAAGACTCACAAGAACACAAGAACATGAAGAAAGAATACCAAACTTGAAATTTTTAGAAAACCAAACTAAAATTTTTGAAAAACAAAGAAAAATCAACAAGAAAACACCAAACTTAAAGTTTGACACAAAATTTAATAGAAAAATTATTTTTTTTTTAAAAAGATTTTTAAAAAAGAGTGTACCAAACTGCCACGGACTTAGACCAACGCTCTAGCCAATTATTCCCACTTCTTAATTGAACTGCTTGTCACTCTTCTGTTATTTGTTTTGATAACTGCTGTTCTGTTTGCTTCAACTGTACTTTCATATTCAGATTAGCCATTCTTGTGTCTTGTAGTATCTCCTTGAATTCGGCCAGCTGTTTTGTTAGAAAGTCCAATTGCTGATTGAATTCAGCAGCTTGTTTTACAGGACTGAGTTCAGCAGTTGCTGTTTTAACCTCTTCTTTCATGGAAGAGTCACTGCTTAGGTACAGATGCTGATTCCTGGCAACTGTATTAATGAGCTCTTGAGCTTCTTCAATTGTCTTTTTCATATGGATAGATCCACCAGCTGAGTAATCCAAAGACATCTGAGCTCCTTCTGCAAGCCCATAATAGAAGATGTCTAACTGAACCCACTCTGAAAATATTTCAGAGAGGCATTTTCGTAGCATCTCTCTGTATCTCTCCCAGGCATCATAAAGAGATTCATTATCTCCTTGTTTAAAGCCTTGGATGTCCAGCCTTAGCTGTGTCATCCGTTTTGGGAGAAAGTATTGATTCAGGAATTTTTCTGTCAGCTGTTTCCATGTCCTTATGCTGGCCTTAGGTTGGTTATTTAACCACCTCTTAGCTTTATCTTTCACAGCAAATGGAAATAGTAATAGTCTGTAGACATCCTGATCTATTTCCTTATCATGTACTGTGTCAGCAATTTGTAAAAATTGTGCCAGAAAAATCTAAGAGATATTCATTCAATCTGATGTAGAACGGAGGTGGTTGTTAGACACACGTTCATGGATTGAGGAAGGTGATGAATGTCACTGATCATCACCTTCTCCATAGTTAAGCGCGAATGGATATCTTAGATAGGAACATGCATGTTTGAATAGAAAACAGAAGTACTTGCATTAATTCATTGAGACACAGTAGAGCTCCTCACCCCCAACAATGGAGTTTAGAGACTCATGCCGTCAAAGAGT
>NC_029794.2:41596955-41604258 GCF_000816755.2 Arachis ipaensis
GCAGAGAACTGGCGTTGAACGCCAGTTTATGTCTTCTATCCTTGAGCAAAGTATGGACTATTATCTATTTCTGGAAAGCCCTGGATGTCTACTTTCCAACGCAATTGGAAGCGCGCCATTTCGAGTTTTGTAGCTCCAGAAAATCCACTTTGAGTGCAGGGAGGTCAGAATCCAACAGCATCAGCAGTCCTTTTTCAACCAGAATCAGATTTTTGCTCAGCTCCCTCAATTTTAGCCAGAAAAATACCTGAAATTACAGAAAAACACACAACTCATAGTAAAGTCCAGAAATATGAATTTTTCCTAAAAACTAATGGAAATAAGCTAAAAACTAACTAGAATATCCTAAAAACTATATGAAATTAACCCCAAAAAGCGTATAAAATATCCGCTCATCGGTCATCCGTCTCCTCAACAATAGGGTAGTACAACTTGTCATGGTCTTCTTCTTGCACTTCCACTACCACTTCATCAATCACATCACATGGGAGCACGGAATGTTCTTCGGGAGGATGTTTCATGGCTTCTTCTAAATTGAACTTGATAGTCTTGTCTCGAACCTCAAAGGAATATGTGCCGGTGAAGGCATCTAACTTGAATTTGGAGGTCTTGAGGAAGGGTTTACCAAGTATAACGGAGGATGAGCTTCTATTTTCTGTTGGAGGCATTTCAAGGATGTAAAAGTCAACCGGAAAAACCAAATCTTTGATCGCTACAAGTACATCTTCCGCTATTCCCATAACTGTGATCACACTTTTATTGCCTAAGGCAAACCTTACCGCCGACTTCTTTAATGGAGCTAAATTCAACTGCACATAGATAGAAAGTGGCATGATGCTTACACAAGCTCCCAAGTCACACATACAATCATGAAAAGTACGTCCACCAATACAACAAGACACTAAGCAAGGTCCAGGGTCACCACATTTCTTTGGAATAGGTTCCATCAAGGAAGAAATCGAACTACCCAAGGATAATGTCTCCAATTCTCCTATCCTATCTTTGTGTGTACACAAGTCTTTCAAAAATTTTGCATACTTTGAAATTTTTTGAATAGAATCAAGAAGTGGTATGGTTACCTCAACCTTCTTGAATACTTGAAGCATGTTCAAATCAAATTCCGGTGTTTTCTTTGCCTTCTTCACCATGGAAGGGAACGGAATAGGAATGGACTCATCCACTATAGTTTTCCTCTTGGGTTCTTTGAGGTTTACTCCTTCTTCCTCATGCCTTTTGTCTACCACCTCCTCTTCATGTGTAGCTTCAACAACCATTTCTTCTTCATGAATGTCTCCCATGACCCTTGGAGGTATCTCCTCTAATGTAGTTTCCGATCGTAGAGTGATGGCGTTGAGACCACCCTTTGGGTTTGGTTGGGGTTGGGATGGAAGGTTAGAAGAACTTGAGGGTTGGTTGGTGTTGTTATTGAGAGTTGGTGGTTGGTTTGGCATGGTCATCTTTGAAAGCATGTTGGTGAGATTAGCCGATTGAGCGCCCAAGGCATCGAATTGAGCCTTGTTGCTCTCATCTCGCTTCTCCATGGCGGCTATAAGCTCATCAACTTGATTGTTGGAAGATGGAGGGGTTTGGTTTTGGTTTTGTTGTCTATGGTGTAGTGCTTGGTACTTGGTGTACTTGTTTTGGTTTTTGTTGGAGTAGCCTTGGTTGGCTTGGTAGTTGGTATTGTTATGGTGGTATTGGGATGAATATTGGTTGTTGTTGTGGTGAAAAGAAGAGTTGTTCCATCTTTGATTTTGATTGCTTCCTTGTGCATTATCCCTCTACCCTTGATGTTGATTACCACCTTGTGATGAGATATTTTCGCGGAGAAACGAATTTCTCCCAAAACACCCAAATCTAACCGGCAAGTGTACCGGGTCGTATCAAGTAATAAAAACTCACGGGAGTGAGGTCGATCCCACAGGGATTGAAGGATTGAGTAATTTTAGCTTAGTGGTTAATTTAGTCAAGCGAATCAAGATCTAGCTTACTAATCCAAGCAGATCCTAGTACAAAGACATCACAGGCATATATTTTAAAGTTCAAGCTATTGGTGTCCAGCTTTGTTTCTTTTTGTTTCCTTTTGTTCTGCCACTTTTTGGCTATCTCTTTTCTTTCCTTCTTTTTGTTTTTCTTTCTAACCAAGGAATTTTTTATTCAATTGAGATTCATAGACAGTAAGCCACTCTTTACTTAGAAAGAGATATCCTAGCTCTTTATTCACTAAAAGTGAGCTATTATACAACCACACACATACCACCACTTACTTTTATTCTACTTCTATCTAACAGAGATCATCTTGCTTCACATTCAAACTTTTCTTTTATTGAACTTTAAAGATGCAGGGGACAACACATGCTTCTTGTCAAGTGAAAGTAAACACACAAGCACACACATAAACTAGCCTACTTATTTTAAAAGAAATTTGAATCTGTTTGAACTAAATGAACACTTTAACAAGACATCAATCAAAAATATTTCTCAACAGCAAAGGTTAAGTATAGATACAACCTATTGGTTTGCATTTCTTTTGTTCTTCTTTCTGCTGTGCCCCTTTTTGAGTCTTGATGCATAGTATCTTCAATGTGTGGTTAACTCCCAGACTTAATTCCTTGCTACTTCTTCTGATTCAACAGGTTAGCTCTGGGCAAACTTTTGTGTCCTTGCTAAAGGTTATGAAATTGAGACTAAACAAAAACAGTTAAGTTGTTTGAATAATCTGTTTGATTGCTTTGAACTAGCAATGTGCAGGAAGTTAGAATGTAATTTTAAATGAAGTTTTGGTGGAACACCAAACTTAGCATCCTACATTCTCCCTTCGATTGTTTTTTGTGTGCAACACCAAACTTAGCTTCTTGCAATACATAGCAGTTATCCAACACTCTTATTGAAAAAGTTATGAAAAGAAAACTACCTCAGGTTGGGTTGCCTCCCAACAAGCGCTCTTTTATTGTCACTAGCTTGACATCTTTCAATTCTTTTTAAGAGGGCTGTAGGTGTTGAACCTCTTTCTCCTTATCCCATTGTCCTCCCAAATACAGCTTTGCTCTGTGACCATTTACTGTGAATTGTTTCTTTGTTGCCTCATCTAGCAGTTCAATATTCCCATAGGGAAAAATCTTTGTCACCAAGTATGGGCCAGTCCACTTAGACTTCAGTTTGCCAGGGAAAATTTTAAGCTTCGAATTATACAGGAGCACTTGCTATCCTGGCTTGAATTTCTTCTTTGTGATCTTCTTGTCATGCCACTTCTTAGCTCTCTCCTTGTATATCTTAGCACTTTCATAAGCTTCTAGTCTAAATTCATCCAACTCATTTAGTTGTAACAACCTTTTTTCTCCTGCAGCTCGGGGATCAAGGTTGAGAAGTTTAGTGGCCCAAAAAGCTCTGTGTTCAAGCTCTACAGGGAGGTGGCAGGATTTGCCATACAATAGCTGAAAAGGTGACTTGCCAATAGGAGTTTTAAAAGCTGTCCTATACGCCCACAATGCATCCTCTAGCTTTCTAGCCCAATCTTTTCTTGTGATTCCCACTGTTTTCTCTAGGATCTTCTTTAATTCCCTATTTCCAAGTTCAGCTTGGCCGTTAGTCTGAGGATTGTAAGGTGTAGCTACTTTGTGAATTACTCCATATTTGTGGAGGAGTTTCTCCATCTGTTTGTTGCAAAAGTGACTACCACCATCACTAACAAGACCCTTGGGCACTCCATACCTAGTGAAAATGTGCTTTTTAAGGAATTGGAGGACAATCTGTGCATCACAGGTGGTTGTGGCTATGGCTTCCACCCACTTTGAGACATACTCCACTGCTACCAAGATGTATCTAAAAGAATAAGAAGGAGGAAAAGGCCCCATGAAATCAATTCCCTATAGATCGAACACTTCTAATTCTAAGATAAAGTTTTGAGGCATCTCATTCCTTTTTGTTAATCCTCCTGCTTTCTGGCATTCGAACTACAGCTAGCAACTCCTTTTCTGTTGCGGTGTAATTTTTTTGGGCCTCATTCAACACTTTACTTGCATAATATATGACATGATGTAAATTTCCCTTCTTTTGCCCAAGTACAGCACCAATTGCAAGGTCACTTGCATCACACATGAGTTCAAAAGGTAATTCCCAATTTGGAGGTGTGATGATTGGTGCTGTTGTGAGTCTATTTTTTAAAGTTTCAAAGGCATGCTGGCATTTTCATCAAAAACAAAAGGGTTATCAAGCATTAACAGATTACTCAAAGGTTTGGCTATTTTTGAAAAGTCCTTGATAAACCTTCTGTAAAATCCGGCATGCCCCAAGAAACTTCTAACAGATTTCACATTAATTGGTGGGGGGAGTTTTTCTATGATCTCAACCTTTGCCTTATCAACCTCTATCCCTTTTCTTGAAACTTTATGGCCAAGAACAATCCCTTCGGGTACCATGAAATGGCATTTCTCCCAGTTTAAAACCAAATTAGTTTCTTGGCACCGTTTCAAGACAAGGGTTAAATGGTTTAGGCAAGCATTGAAATTATCACCAAAAACAGAGAAGTCATCCATGAAGACCTCTAGAAATTTTTCGACCATATCAGAGAAGATGGATAGCATACACCTTTGAAATGTGGCAGGGGCGTTGCAAAGCCCAAAATGCATCCTTCGGTAGGCAAAGACTCCAAATGGACATGTAAAGGCAGTCTTCTCTTGATCCTTGGGGTCCACCACGATTTGATTATACCCAGAATATCCATCCAAAAAGCAATAATATGCATGGCCGGCCAACCTTTCCAGCATTTGATCAATGAATGGGAGAGGGAAGTGGTCCTTTCTGGTCACATCATTCATCCTTCTATAGTCTATGCACATCCTCCATCCAGTCACTGTTCTAGTAGGAATCAACTCATTCTTCTCATTAGTGATGACCGTCATTCCTCCTTTTTTTGGTACAACTTGAACCGGGCTCACCCATGGGCTGTCAGATATTGGAAAGATTATCCCTGCATTCCACAACTTCATTACTTCCTTTTGGACAACTTCCTTCATTGTGGGATTTAGTCTCCTTTGAAGTTGAACCACTGGTTTGGAATTGTCTTCCAAGAGGATTTATTACTTGGACGACCCAGTGCACTTGCTGGTTAGTGGTACGCGTTGTGAAAAGTGTGATTCACAATTCGTGCACCAAGGTCTCAGCCACTTGTTCCTCTGTTGCCCCTTGATTTCCTTCTTGCTCTTGAAAATTTTCTCCCAATATTTCTTCCACCAAACTGTCTATCATATCCATTCTTACGTAGTCCTCTTGCTCAGGAACGTGTTGCATTGATTTGAACACATTTATGACCATTTGTTCATTATGGACCCTGAAGATCATTTCTCCTTTTTCTACATCAATGATGGCCCTTGCTATGTGTAGAAATGGCCTTCCCAGAATGATTGAGTCGTTTCCTTCTTCTTCAGTATCCAAAATTACAAAATCTGCTGGGAAAATAAACTCCCCAACCTTCACTAACAGATTCTCCACAATTCCACTGGGTGTCTTGATTGATCTGTCAGCCATGACTAGTGACATCCTGGTGGGTTTAAGCTCTTCTATTGCGAGTTTTCTCATCATTGAGAGAGGCATTAAATTAATGCTGGCACCCAAGTCACAGAGAGCCTTGTTGAGAATTATCTTGCCAATAGTGCATGAGACTACAAAGCTTCCCGGATCCTTAAGTTTTGGTGGAATACCCCGTTGAATCACAGCACTGCATTCCTCGGTGAGTAATACGGTTTCCTTCTCAAGCCAACTTCTTTTCTTGTTGATAAGATTCTTCAGAAACTTGGAATATAGAGGCATTTGCTCAAGTGCTTCAGCCAAGGGAATATTGATTTCCAGCTTCTTAAAAATCTCAAGGAACTTGTGAAAATGCTGGTCTTTAACCTCTTTGTTGAACCTCTGGGGATAAGGCAGTGGAGGTGTGATACTCTTTCCTATTTGCTGCTGTCCCTGGATTACTTTCTTTGAGCTATGTGGCTGGTTGTCCTTCTCTTTAAGTTTCTCAGTGCTTTTGTTTGGCATCACAACTTGCTCCTTAGCTTCATCGTCCTTTGCTTGCTTCTCATCCTCTGTTGGTTCTTTGAAGCTCTCTGCTTGCTTCTGTGTAGTGTCATTGTTGCTTATCAATGTTCTCCCGCTCCTTAATTGTATTGCCTTGCATTCCTCCTTGGGATTTGGGATTGTGTCACTGGGCAGTGAGTTTGAAGATCTCTCAACAGATACGTGCTTGGAGACTTGCCCAATCTGCCTCTCTAGGCTCTTTAATGATGCTTCATGGTTTTTGTTTGTTATTTCCTGGTGTTTCATCATTTTTTCTATCAAGGTCTCTAAGTTGGTGAGTCTTTGAGGTTCAGGTGGTGCTTGTGGTGGGTTGTGAGATGTGGGTGTTGGATGATAGGTATTTTGGTTGGTGGGTTGGTTATTGGATTGGTACTGGTTGAGATTAGGGTAGTTGTTTTGAGGTTTTCTGTATGTGTTTTGGTTAGTCTGCTGCTGGTTGTACTTTTGGTTGTTTCTTGGGTTATTTTGATTTGAATTCCTCTGCCATGGGTGTTGGTTTTGGTTGTGAGTGTCTCCCCATCTGAGGTTGGGAATGTTTGACTACGATAAGGGTAAAAGAGAGTCCCTGTTCCGGTGAGTTACCAACCTTAGAAAAGGTTCCCTGTCGTAGTTATTGACCCTACTAAACCATTGGTTCAAAGAACGGTTCAAAATGGGAGGAGTCTCCTAATATTCCAACTTCCGACTCCATGTTTGTAAATGTGTTTACCTCCGACTTGGGTAGATACTCCGTACCCTCTCCATATTCCGAGATTAGTCCTTTACAGGGGGACGGTACAAATTACTCACCCTCTTCGACGTCTTGAAGATACTTCCGAATTGTGACTTTAGGGTCCTTCGAAACCTAGTAAGTCGATCTCCAAGGAACGTTGAGTACTTTTGACGTCTCCTCCGAGTTCTTGAGTAGCTATACCACCGGTTGTTGGTTATAAAGAAACGAGTAGTTTCTCCGGCGGTTGGTAGTGTTTTCTCTCCTCATTACCTCGATCTTCCTCACCTAAGTTAGGACCGAGTTTTGTTTAATTACGTCGTCGTTTAAGTTCTTGTTAAACTTGTTTACTGGTTCTCCTAACTACCGTAGGTTCAACGTCGTCAATTGTGGTCGGTTGGTAGTCGGTGTACCCCCGTTTTACTTCTTTAGGTTCTCCTCGTTGTCGTCCTTGTTCAGGTCATGTACGTAAGTTTAGGTTTACTTAAGATACCACTATGGATGTTAGGGAGTACCTTTTTAGTG
>NC_029794.2:41605605-41606441 GCF_000816755.2 Arachis ipaensis
CCTTGTCCTTGAGAGAAAATGGGAATAGCATCAGTTTGTAATTGTCAGGGGGCACTCCATTAGTTTTGACAGTGTTGCATATCCTCAAGAAAGTGGATAAATGTTGGTGTGGGTCCTCAAGTGGTCCTCCACCAAAAGAGCAATTGTTCTGAACCAAAGTGATGAGTTGTGGCTTGAGTTCAAAATTGTTAGCATTGACATTTGGAGCCAAGATGCTGCTCCCACAATGTCTAGGATTTGCAAAGGTATAGGAAGCCAAAACTCTCATCTGGGGTGGGTTGTCATTGTTGTTGTCTGCTCCACCTGGTGGATTGGTTGAATGTTCCTCCATCTCTTGGAATTCTTCGTCTGATTCCTCTTCTCCAACAATATTTTTCCCTCTTTCAGCTCTTCTTAACCTCCTGAGAGTTCTTTCGTCTCGTTCATGAAAATTGGGTATGGTTCTTCTTGTACCTGACATACAAGCAGGGCATGAGAAATGCACAAAACCAGTGACACTTCAATCTACTTCTAGATTGAAGTGTTAGTTAGTTTAAGCAAAAAATCAAACAGTTAGTGGGTTAATCAAAATTAAAGAGAAAGTGCTTGATCTAGATCACCACCTCACTTAATCATTGTCAATCTAATCAATCCCCGGCAACGGCGCCAAAAACTTGATGAGATATTTTCGCGGAGAAACGAATTTCTCCCAAAACACCCAAATCTAACCGGCAAGTGTACCGGGTCGTATCAAGTAATAAAAACTCACGGGAGTGAGGTCGATCCCACAGGGATTGAAGGATTGAGAAATTTTAGCTTAGTGGTTAATTTAGTCAAGCGAATCAAGATTTGGTTGA
>NC_029794.2:41606485-41617434 GCF_000816755.2 Arachis ipaensis
TTCTAACAAAATTCAAGAGAAAAGATTGAAGAAGAAGATAAACTATTATTGATTCATTGAATTACAATAGAGCTCCCTAACACAATTTCACTTATTCCATTGTCTTCTCTTTACTCCTAGCTACTCCTTCTTGCTTCAACCTTTCTCCAAGCTTTCTTCACCTATCATTAATCAACCAAACACATCAAAGCTATGCTTAAAATCATGAGATATTCATTCTATCATAATATGTAACAATTATAGTATAAAACCTCATGAAATAGTATGAATTCATACATGGTTGATTAAATCAAAGGAAACATGAAAATCTACCTAATTGGCTTGCTTGTAGCTCAAGAAAGTGCATAATTCTAATGAAAACAAAAGAAAAAAACTAGTTAAAATAGGCTAAGATGACTTGTCATCACCTTGATGGTAATTGTTTTGGCCTTGAGAAGGATAAGGTGGACGGTTGTTGTAGTTCACATTGGCTACTACAAAAGCATGTTCCTCTTGAATTGATGGCATTGATCGGTGTAATGAGTGGTGCTAGAGCACAAACCACAAATCCTAGGAGGGCCTTCAAGTTGAGCAATCGGAGGTGGGGCTTCGACGGCTTGGATGGAGTAGTATTCCTTTTGATCCTTTTGTATTTGGGTAAGGATGGTAGTCATATCTCCAAGTGCTTTGGTTAGACTTGATTCGGAAGGGGATGGTTCCACCACACCCTTGAGAGGATTACTTCTCACCCTTGTGTGTTGTGTAGCTTCGACAACATCCTTTATCAAATTCCAAGCTTCTCCCTCCGTCTTGTTTTTCGAAAGGGAACCACCGCTAAAAGCGGTAAGCAATCTTCTATCTTCCACACAAAGACCTCTGGTGAAGTAGCTAATGAGCAAGTGAGTGTTCATTCCATGATGCGGACAAGATTCCAATAGCCTCTTGAACCGAGACCAATACTCATACAAACTCTCTTGGTCTCTCTGCATTATGCCCGAAATCTCTTTCCGGATATAGTCGGTCTTCTCTGATAGGAAGAACTTATCTAGAAACTCTATTCTCAAGAAATCCCAATTAGTCACAATCTCATCCAGTAGCGAATAAAACCATGTCTTTGCTTGCCCTTCAAGAGAGAAAGGGAAGGCAAAAACCATGATAGCTACCTCATCAGCTCCATGCCTTCGAGCCGTAGAACAAGCAACTTGAAAATCTCTTAGATGTCAGATGGGGTCTTGACCTGGCAACCCATGATATTTAGGAAGTAGATGTATCAAGCTACTCTTCAATTCAAAGTTTGGATCAAGGTTAGAATACCTTGCTTGCAATGGTTGAAGTATGATATCCGGAGCTCCTTGCTCATGCAAAGTGATCCGTCGTGGCTCTACCATGTGTGACTCACCTGTAGGATGTAAAGATGTATTATTAGTGCCAACAGAAGAATAGGAAGTAGCGGACTCCAAGTCACTCTCGGTACCGCCTAGTGATTCGGTATGTTCCTCAAGAGAGGCCAAAGTACTAGCCGTATAATCCAACCGCCGTCTAGCTTGTCGAGTATGTAACAAAGTTCTTTCAATCTCGGGATCAAAATCGGCTAAGCTAGAATTCGGTTGAGACCGAGTCATCAAACTTGAGAGTCATAGCACAAATGTAAAAGAAATATAAACTATGGCTAAGTATTGAAAGCAATTAAAATATCTACAATATTCACATATTCATATAACCAATATCAAGGCATATGTTGCAACCACTCCCCGGCAACGGCGCCAAAAATTTGATGCGACTCCAAGGGTGTATTGGTAAAGATTTTCCTCAATAAAATTTCGTTGCAAATATAGCTCTACCAACAACAATCATCGGGTATCGAATTTAGAAGAGGGATTTGGTTGTCACAAGTTCAACCCCAATAGAAATAACTGAAGTATTCAAACCTCGGATCGTCTCACAAGGAATGGGCAAACATGTGCTTCAACATTGGTTAGAAATCCGGGGTTGTGAGTTACGAGCAAGAAAATAAATGGGAATCTTAACAAGCAAGTAATCTTAAATTGCAAGAAACTAATTCAATTAACTAAGCAAAGCATGAGCAATTCCAATGAACAAGTAACATCCCACATAATTCTATTCTAAACCAAACAAGTAACTATAACTAAGACATGTAATTGAGAATTTTGGTTTTCAAATATGAATAATAAAAGCAACTCTTGGCTAGGCATGAGAATTGGGGTCACCATCCTTGTCTAATAACCATATCTTGACAATTATGAGGAACCAAACTCATTAAGTCTACTTCTATACTTGAAGTACGTCAAATGGTTTGGTCAACATCAACCCATAAGTTCTAACCTCACTATTAATTAACTTAATAGAAGGTTAGCGTCAACGGCTATCAAATTGACCACTAAGGGCTCCCAAATCATCAAATACATTAGACCCAATGACTCAAGTTTACCCAATTTTCTTAGCCTAGGCCAAGAGTAAAGAGAACTACTCTATAATCAAAGTAAACATTTCATCAAACACATGGTAAGCATTAACAAAAGACATGTTCAAAATAGCAATTAAATTGAAATCAACAAGTACCCACTAACAATTATCAACATACAATCATCCAAACAACACAATTAAACATAGAAATTATCAATGTAACATCAATAAGTCAAGATTCACAACATTCATGAAATGGGTACAAAATGACAATTGACAAGAATTCATAAAACTATCACAAGATCTATGTAAAATTATACTAAGGAATTCAAATTGAACAATTAAAACTAGTAATTAACAAGATCCAATTCACAATTCAACATGGGAAGATCAAATTAAAATTAGATCTAGAGAGGAACAAGGGTTTCTCTCTCTAGAAGAACAAAGAAGCAAAAAAACTAGCTAAAATTGTGTCTTAGTGTAAAATGATTGATCCCCCTTTTTCCCTAGCATCCTTGGGTCTTTTCCATGCAGAAACAGCTTGAAACTGCGCCTGATGAGCCTCAGAAATCGCCAGGCATGATTTCCTTTAATGAGGTCACGTGCAGCTTCCCACACGAGCGTGCCATGCGTGCGTGCGAAATCACTCAACAAATACATCACGGCATCGAATGGCAATAGAAGATGATTAAAATATGGCAATTTTAAGGCAAAATAAGCATGTTTTTCATCATGGAGCAATATTAGAAAGTGAACACAAAACCATGCATTTCTTGTGAATAAGTGTGAGAAATATTGACAAAACCCCCCAAATTCTACACAATATAAACCACAAAATTGGTATTTATCACTCCTCCTTGAATCTCCAAGGATCTTTGCTTCTCAAATGGTTGACAGAAGTTCAAACCATCTTCACCAAGTTTGGATGGAGTTCCACCCAAGATATGAGCTCCCTTAGTTAGTCTTCATGCTTCGATCTGGGATCCCATATCTTATTTTTGCACCCGTCTTCTTGTTGATCTTCATGAATTTTCAGTTTGGATGGTTGACAAGTAGAACAAGCAGAATTCTCTCTAGCATACCAGGCCTTCTTCCTAGACCCATGTGAAGTAGCATTCATCCAATCATAGTCCCTATACCTTGAAGATTTAATGTTGATGAGCCTACTTCCAAACTTCCAACCACTACATAACTCCTTCTTACCCTTAGTTCCAGAAAGAGCTCTAAGTTGTCCATCCGTTTCAATCAAGCCATATTCAAGTGAGAAGGTAAAGCTTAAAGGTAAGAGTTTTACCCACTTGAATGGTGTGTTGGATGGCGGCTTAGGGAGGGAAACCTCCCCACACTTAGACAATGCAAGGTCGACTCATTTATGCTCTTCTATGAGTACTTCCATCTCTTGACAACTTCTTTCATTTTCTTCATGCTTGTTAACTTCTTCTAATTCTTTCTCATCATCAATCAAATCAAACTTGGGAGGTTGTGTGAAATCTACCTTCATATCGACTTCACTTTTGCTGGAAGAGTCTTCAATGAGATCACCAACAAGATTTGGTGTTGAGTTGTCTTCAATAGCTTTCATTTCACATCCCATGGGAGAAGATTCAATGTTTGATAGGAAATCATTGATGATTGAATCTATCTCTTGATCAACCTTTTTATATTCTTCAATCTTGATATGCTCCGGAGGTTGTTGAGACGTCCATGGTGGTTCCGCATCTTCTAGATCTTCAACTACTTCTTCCTTTTCTTCAATGACCCTAGGTTTCTAATTGTTCCAAAGCTTGACTCTTCCTTCTTTTCCACCGAATTTTCCAATTTCTCTTTCATACTTTGCTCTTCTTTTAATTTTTCACATGTGGCCACAGAAACACCTTGAGTGTTCAAGCATTGGTAGGCTAAGGTGTGCACTACCTTGGTCAAATTAGTCACAAACTCTAGAGTGTTCCTTTGCATATCCGCTTGGCCTTGAAGTAGCAAGGTGAGAGAATCTTCTATTGGAGCTTGGGGTGGATGGGAAGGTTCATTAACTTGGGGAGAGGGTTCATAGTGAGAGGGCGGTTCTTCTTGGTAAGGGTAAGGATATGGTGTGCATTGAGGTGGTTCTTGGTAATAAGCACAATGGAATTGTGGTGGTTCTAGAGGTTCTTGTTCATAATGATCATAAGGAAATGGCATGGGTGATTGGTTATATGATGGATATGGGTCACAAGAAGGTGCTTGATATGGAAAGGCTTGTGAGCATGGTTGATAGTCATGTTGAGGACAAGGTTCATGAGCGTATGGTGGTGGTACTTGATTATCACAAAAAGAATCACCATAGCCATTAAATTGACATGCACTAGGATGTGAATTATACCTATAAGTATCCAGAGGTTGTTGCCAATAGGAGTGATCAATTCCTTGAGGCTCCTCCCATCTTGGAGTGTTCCATCCTTGATACATGTTATCATTAAAGTCCACATTTCCTACAACACAATTGGAACCAAACTCATAGCCAAGAGGGTGAGAATTCACAAGGGAAAAACAAAATAAAACTAGCAAAAACTAGTAAACAAGCAAAAGATGAATCTATTCACACTATTCACATATATACAATAACCAATAACATAACACAATTGCACTCCCCGGCAACGGCGCCATTTTGATGATCAGATTTCTTGACGGTTTATAATTCTTCTAATGAAGTCTCGTTGTAAAGTATAGTTTCCAAACCAATCAATAATTCTTTCATACAAAAGATTGTTTGTCACTAGTACAAACTCCTAAATTTATAAACCGAAGTATTGAACCTCGGGTCGTTCTCCCTAGGAATTGCAATGAAGTGTCTTGTTATTGGTTATGAGGTATGTTTGGGGTTTTTGAGATTTTAGACAAGAAATATAAATGGCAATGAAAGTAAACTAATGACTAAAAGGGCTCTTGGCAAGATATGAGAACTAGAAGTCCTATCCTAGTTATCCTCCTCAATTGTGATCACAAATTGTTCATTGCTACCACTTAGTTAACCTCTAACCATGGAGGAAAGTCAAGTGGATGAATCAACTTGATTCCACAAGTCCTAGCCAACTCACAAGGGAAAGACTAGCGTTAGTGGTATCCAAGTCAATTAGCAACTTCTAATTATCGATCAACAAAGGAATTAGATAACTCAAGCGTCACTAATTACTCCACCTAGGCCAAGAGGGATAAAAATCTATACTAAAATCTAACCAAGCATTTCATCAAACACTTGGAAGGCACTAAAGAAGAGCAAAGTAAATTGGCATCAACAAAGGAATCTAGCAACAATTATTGCAAGGAATTAATAACAACAATCAAAAGGAACACAATTATCACGAATTACCTCAAATTGCATTAAAAGAAAATAGAATGAACAAAAGTAGATCTACAAACAAAGTAGAAGGAAATATAACAAACAATAGAAGAATGATAAATGTAACAACAAAGAATTAAGAAGAAGAAGTAGAAGAGAACATGAATTAAAACCTAGATCTAAGAACTAAACCTAATCCTAATCCTAATCCTAGAGAGAAGTGAGAGCTTCTCTCTCTAAAACTAAAACTAAACTAGCCTAATGTGTGTGTGTCTATCCATGATATGCCTTCCCCTTCATTCCTTGGTCTTTTTAGCCTTTTCCCGCCAAAAACTCAGCTCCAAATGGGGTTGGAAATCCTCCAAAATCGCTAGGCACATGTTTGACTAAAGGAATCACGTGCGGCCTTTGGCGCGTACGTGCACAGCGCGCGTACGCGCCCCTGGGGTATTTCGCAATCCGCGCGGATGCGCACAGTGCGCGCGCACCCATGGACTTTTTCAAATCTTTGGCTTTTCATGATTTCTCCACTTTGTATGCTTTCCTTTCACTCCTTTGATCCCTTCCTGGCCCTTTTCAACCTGAAATCACTAGCAAACACATCAAGGCATCTAGTGGAGATCAAAGGTGAATCAAAATTATCAAATTAAAGATAAAAAAAAAAGCATATTTTCACATCCAAGCACAAGTACGGAGACAATCACAAAACCATGCTATTTCATTGAATAAATGTGAGGAAAGGTTATCAAAATGCTCTAAATTCGACACAAGATAAACCCTACAAAGGAGGTTTATCACCCATACCCATGCATAAATCTGGCTAGCCTGATTCGATTTATGTGTAGTTAAAGCTCACCTAGTAAATCTATTTAGTCTAATTCGATTTAATACTAAAATTTGTAAATCTAATTACCCTAATTCGATTGGTATAAAATACGCCTTTGGGAGATTCACGTATCATTTCTTGCTTTGGGTGATATTAGTAATATTTACACGCATTTGGTTTATTTAAGTATTTTACCCTATATTTTGTGATTGAAAATATCAACATTATGCTATCATTTTCTAAAAATATTGAATTTTTTAATTTGTCTTTAAAATATATTAATTTTAAACTTCAATTCAAATTAACAGCAAACTTTCCATTAAAAATAATGACAAATTTGTGATCTAATAGGGAAAAAATAGTTTTTAAGAAAAAGCTTTTGATTTGAGTTGTTTGTAAAATTTTTGAGAATTGACTTCTTGCTAGAATATTGTAAATTATTAGTTATTAAAAATTAGTTAGCTAATTATTAGTCACGACTTTGAGATTTTAATTATTGTCTCATTTAAAATAGCTTTAGATTAGTGACAAAATTGTGACAAATTACATTAGCGTACTTGGCAAATTTGCTTCAAACTTTTCATGAATTTTTCATGGATTTATATAGAGGTTAGTGATTAGTAGCAACATGAAATAAGGACAGAATAAGGACTAACATTTTTCTGACAAATTAGTAGCAATATGAAATAAGCGAGAAAAGTCTATCAGTTTTCAAATGGTCGCTAATTCCTCACTAAATAAGCTTTTGATTAGTGACTCAATTGTGACTAGTTACTTCTAAGATTCTCGATTAGCTTTGGATTTGTTATAACTTTGTGACTGATTTCCAACGAGGTTAGCGAGTAATTTGCTACAAAATAGGTAGGATATAGCTTTTGCTTTGCGACAAGATTGCAGTTGCCAAGTCGCTCGCTAAATTAAACTTGCGACAACTTAGCGACAAATGTATTTCGCCCGCTAATCAGCAACTTGAAATAAGCGAACGAAGTGTGTCAGATATTAAACGGTCACAAATTTCTTGCTACTTAGGTCATAGGCACTCAATATCTGTATTTTCACTTTAGCGACTAATTAGCAAGGAACACTTTCCTAGCTGAATGATATATCCGTTGCGACGAGTTAGTCACGACTATTTTTTGTCGCTACCCTAATTTTGAATTTTACAATATTATGCGACAAATTAGCGAGAAACGAATTGCTCACTAAAAATAAAAACTTTGGCGACAAATTAGCTAGGAATTTGTCCATCGCATAATGCATTTCAAGTCTTTGTGACGGATTAGTTAGGGGCATTGTTCCTCACTAATTAGCCTTTTCACACAAAGTTTATTTAGCGACGAACTAGTGTGTGAATTATTTCTCGCTAATTGTATATCAAACACTTGCGATGGAATAGTGACAATAATATCCCTCGCTACTTTACTTTTATTCGATTGAACCTCTAAGTGACTGATTTGCTAGAACATTGTCACTCGCTAATTAATTTGTGAGAAATTAGCGAGGAAATTTTTCTCGCTCTTTTTTTAGCTACAAAAGTCAATCTGCGAGAAATAAACTTACTCGTAAATCTCTCGCTAATCAGTCATTTTCTCAAGTTCGGGTATTTTGTGACCGCTTATTAATTTTGTCGTTAGTGTGTCACTAATTCCTCGCAAGTTAGTGACGGATTAATGACAAAAAATATTTCTCGCAAAAATTCGTCGCTAATTTGTCAAATTCTTGTAGTTAGTCCGTTCTTCGAAGTTATAAACTTCCCGGACCTAATATTCATTCAAAATAAGTTTCACAAGATTTGGGGGTCTGGAAGCCAAATTATGCCTGCCGAAATCGGTCAAAAATTCAGCTTTTACCAAAAGCTCAAATTCTCTAATTTTTTAAAATTCTCAATCCAATACCAACCAAACCACAACCAAATTAATCCCAAACATTCACATACATTCCAAATATTAGTCTCCTACTTACTGCAAAACCTCTTGTCCACAAGTTTCAAAGTCTCCAAATCAACTCAACAGACTTCAACCACCAGAATTTTGTACTAGTTCACTAATTTGACTCCAAATCAACATGAAATTCAATCTAATTTCATACAATTTTATTATAATTAATACAAGGGTTTAACAGTTCACTAATTAACAAAGATTTAGTGGTTTCTTACTTTATCCACTGAGCACTTGGATGAAACTCAGTTATATCTCGCACTAGAGTACCCCTAAACCATAAAATTACATAATTCCTTAATATTCAATACCCAAAAATCACAAAATTGAAGATAAGGGCCGGGTGAAAAATTCAAATTTCTTACCCCTTTGTTCGGATGGATTTGAAGAGCTCAACGAAGCGGTCACATGGCCACAAACAGTACGGCAATCAGAGCTCTTCGAATTGAAAGTTAGAAGGAATTGGATTTTTTTTAAGTGAAGGGATTTAGGGTTTTTGGCTCTTCTTCCTCAATGCAACGTATTTCGTATGAATAGGGGAAAAGAAAAGGCTGAATTCATCATATATATGTTGGGTCTTAGGCTGAATATGGACCTGGTTCAATTCATTTGGCCCATTAACCTAATTTTCGGCTAAAATTTGTAAAATTAGTATTTTAATACGCAATCTAAATATTTTTTTACATTAATTATGAAAATATATCAATTAAATAATATAAAATATAAAATAAAATTTATATAAAAAAATATATCAATTAATTATGATATTTGTTGTGATAAACACAAAGGATATGGATGCCCATGCAAGTGACTCAGTTTTCATGTTACCAATAGAGAATGAAATTAATATGGGTTGAAAAAATTCCTCCCATATGCTTATAAATAGGAGGTTAACCTCCGTTGTTAATACACACACAATAATAAACAAATACTCTCTCTTTATGTTGCAATCAAATACTCTTCTCTTTATATTTCTTCTACAATTCTTTCTCTTCTTTTATTTTATTATGTGGTGGAAAGGGCCATTGGTCACGTACCTGTCGTACCCCAAGGCACCTAGTTGATCTTTACCAGGCATCTTTGAAAAAGGACGATAAGGGAAAAGAGTCGAATTTCGTTTCAAATGATGCAGAAAATTCCACCACTCATTATGATGTATCTGATTTCTTTGAGGATCCTGAAGGAAATATTGGTCATTTGATCAATGATGGAATAGTTTAATATGTGGAATTGTGAAGTATCTATGTAAATAAATAATGTAAAAAAAATTTATTATTAAGTTTTATTTTTTATGTATTTAAGTTTCAAATGTGATGTACATAAATAATGAAATATTGATATTTATGAATTTTGAAATTATTAATTGTGTCAAATTTTAAAATAAAATTTTAGTATATGACATTATTTTATGTACAGTGTTTCTTAGAAAATAATTCTGATCAAGTATTCAATTTATCTGTGCATACTACTCATTTTATTATTATTTGTTTTTGAAGAGAATGGCAAGGATATGTAATGAAGATGTATGCCTTGCGGATAGTGCAAGTTCACACACTATTCTCAAAAGTGATATATATTTTACCCATCTTGTGCCAAAAGAGGAATATGTTAATACTATTATTGGCTCAGGCAATGTGATAGAAGGCTCCGGAAGAGCTATAATTTTGTTTCCTGGAGGAACAAAATTTATAATAAATAATGCACTATTATCTACCAAGTCTCTGAGGAACTTGTTGAGTTTCAAAGATATTCGCCGAAATGGATATCATGTTGAGACGATGAATGAGGGAAATCATGAGTGTTTATGTATCACAACTCATGATTCAAATAAGAAAGTTATATTAGAAAAATTACCCTCACTTTCATCTGGGTTGTATTATACCAAGATTAGTGCAATTGAATCACATGCCATTGTAAATCAGAAGTTTACTAACTCAAATGAGTTCATAACTTGGCACGACCGATTGGGTCATCCGGGAACAACCATGATGAGAAGAATTATTGAAAACTCTCATGGACATTCACTAAAGGACCAGAAGATTCTTAAAACTAGTGAATTTTGTTGTGTTGCATGTTCTCAAGGGAAGTTAATTTTAAGGCCATCACCAGTAAAGATTGGATTTGAGTCCCCTGAATTCCTAGAGAGGATTCAAGGTGATATATGTGGACCTATTCATCCACCATGTGGATCTTTTAGATATTTTATGGTCCTGATAGACGCATCTTCGAGATGGTCACATGTGTGCTTATTATCTTCTCGCAACCTGGCATTTGCGAGATTACTGGCTCAAATTATTCGATTAAAAGCACAATTTCCAGAAAATCCAATCAAAGCAATTCGTCTTGATAATGCTGGTGAATTTACTTCCCAAACTTTTGATGCTTATTGTATGGCTAATGGAATAAGTGTTGAACATCCAGTGGCTTATGTTCACATACAAAATGGGTTAGCAGAATCACTTATTAA
>NC_029794.2:41617490-41620744 GCF_000816755.2 Arachis ipaensis
ATTGTCATTTTGATGAATCAAAATTTCCAACATTAGGGGGAGAGAATAAGCTTCCTGAAAAGGAACTTAATTGGAATGCATCATCGTTGATGCATTTAGATCCTCGATCAGGGCAATGTGAACTAGAAGTTCAAAAGATTATACATTTGCAAAAAATAGCAAATGAATTGCCTGATGCATTTTCCGATACAAAGAGGATAACCAAATCTTACATACCAGCGAAAAATGCCTCAATTCGAATTGACGTCCCAGTAGGACAAGTAGCCACTGAAGCAAATTCACGCCAGAAGCGTGGCAGGGCGGAAAATGCCGCAATTCGAATTGATGTCCCAGTAGGACAAATAGCCACGGAAGCAAATACACGCCAGAAGCGTGGCAGGCCTATCGGTTCCAAAGATAAAAATCCTCGAAAGAGAAAAGAGGTAAATACGATTCCTGTTGAAAAAGACATAGTAAAGACACCGGCAGTTGTCCAAAATTCTGATATAACGCCAAAAGACGTTCAGGTACCTAAAAATTGTGAAAATGACGAGATCTCGATAAATTATGTCTTTACAGGAGAGAAATGGGACCGAAATAAGACAATTGTCAATGAAATATTTGCATATAATGTGGCATTAGATATCATGCATGAAAGTAAGGATCTTGAGCCAAGATCAGTTGAAGAATGTCGACAAAGAAATGATTGGCCAAAATGGGAAGCAGCCATGAAGGCTGAATTAGACTCACTTGCAAAACGTGAAGTCTTTGGACCTGTAGTCCGTACACCAGAAGATGTAAAACCTGTTGGATACAAATGGGTATTTGTGAGAAAACGAAATGAGAAAAATGAAGTTGTGCGCTACAAAGCCCGACTTGTGGCACAAGGTTTTTCACAAAGGCCCGGTATAGATTATGAAGAAACGTATTCCCCCGTAGTGGATGCGATAACATTGCGTTATTTGGTCAGCTTATCTGCATATCATAAACTGCATATGCATTTAATGAATGTGGTAACAGCCTATTTATACGGCTCATTAAATCGTGATATCTATATGAAAGTCCTGAAGGACTAAAAATATCTAAACCATCCAATGAATATTCGCAAGGGTTATACTCAGTCAAATTGCAAAGATCTTTATATGGTCTAAAGCAATCTGGACGAATGTGGTATAATCGTCTTACTGAGTATCTGGCCAAAAACGGATTCAAGAATGATGATATCTGCCCATGTGTTTTCATAAAGAAAACTACATCTGGGTTCATTATAATTGCTGTGTACGTTGATGATTTAAATATCATTGGGACTCCTGAAGAGATTCCAACAATTATAAAAACTCTAAAAGAAGAGTTTGAGATGAAAGATCTTGGAAAGACTAAGTTTTGTCTCGGCCTACAGATCGAGCATATAAAAGGTGGGATCTTTATTCATCAAACAACATACACAGAAAGAATCTTGAAAAGATTTTATATGGACAAGTCACATCCATTAAGTACACCAATGATCGTAAGATCTTTGGATGTGAAAAAGGATCAATTTCGTCCTAAAGAAGAAAATGAAGATATCCTTGGTCCTGAAGTACCATATCTTAGTGCCATTGGAGTGCTAATAAAACAGACGATAGCAGCAACCTCCTCTAATCATGCTGAAATACTGGCGATTCATGAAGCTAGTCGCGAGTGTTTTTGGCTGAGGAGTCTGATTCAATATATTCTGTCATCATGTGGACTGATTGATCATAAGATAGCTCCAACTGTCCTGTTTGAAGATAATACAGCATGCATTGCTCAACTTAAAGGCGGCTACATCAAAGGTGATAAAACAAAGCATATTTCTCCCAAATTCTTCTTCACTCATGATCTTCAAAATCAAGGGACAATTGATATCCAACAGATCCGCTCAAGTGATAATCTGGCAGATTTATTTACAAAGTCGCTCCCAAAATCCTCCTTTGAAAGATTGGTACATGAGATTAGGATGCGCCGATTTCGAGACATCAACTGATGTCGACAAGAGGGGGAGACTGTACTCTTTTTCCCTTGGTCAGGTTTTTTTTTTCCCATTGGATTTTTCTTGACAAGGTTTTTAATGAGGCAGTCCCTATCACTAAAGGATATTGTACTCTTTTTCCTTTACTAAGGTTTTTTCCCACTGGGTTTTTCTTTAGTAAGGTTTTAACGAGGCAATAATCCTGAATGGTCATCCAAGGGGGAGTGTTGTGATAAACACAAAGGATATGGATGCCCATGCAGTTTTCATGTTACCAATAGAGAATGAAATTAATATGGGTTGAAAATATTCCTCTCATATGCTTATAAATAGGAGGTTAACCTCCGTTTTTAATACACACACAATAATAAACAAATACTCTCTCTTTATGTTGCAATCAAATACTCTTCTCTTTATATTTCTTCTACAATTTTTTCTCTTCTTTTATTTTATTAGTATTCTAAATTCTCTTTTCTATTAGTCTTTACATATAATATTAATAGCAATATTAATCATCTTTATTATATTGAGATAGTAACAATAAACATATGCAATTCTCTCTCTCTTTATTTTTAATACTTCTTTCTATCTTTGTATATTATATATATATATATATATATATATATATATATATATATATATATATTTTATTTTTAAACAATATTGGATTACACACCATTTTTTTTTCATTACTAAAAAAATGAGCCGCTGACTCAGCGTTACAATTCGTAAGTCTGAAGTACCAAGTTCATCCCAATAGAATATTCAATTAGATCACAGGCGTGCTAACCGTGGATATTCTTTATGTTGAATAGTCCAAAAATATAACAGTAAGGACAATGTTCTATATAAAGATTAAAGAGGGAAGCATACTATTTTTTTTATTTAATTTGATAAAGTAGTGCACACAGCGTAACCAAAGTCCAAAGGGATACATCACACATGATGAACTGGGTCATCTTCCAACTTAAAAGTATAGGAAAATTGGCCCCATTACACATAGCACAACATGCAACAACCACCTCTAATTGATGATATTCCATTACATAATACATAATATACATACATTCAGAATAGAAACAGAAAAATAGAAAAATAGAAAAAGCTTAATTGAAAAGAAGGGAAAAAACCATGAGAGCCGTTGGATCCATTCAGTGCTTAGCTAGATTTGAAAGGCATGGCCCTGATCACAACTTGGTGGTAGAGAGCCGCAAGAGCTGCTCCAATGAAAGGACCCACCCAGAAAATCCACTGCACATATATATAATAAATTAAAAACTTTAAT
>NC_029794.2:41620875-41621124 GCF_000816755.2 Arachis ipaensis
AGTTTTCAAATTAATTTAAAAATAAATTAATAATAATAAAAACACTTACATGGTCATTCCAACCACGGTGTTTGTTGAAGATGATGGCAGCACCAAGACTCCGAGCAGGGTTGATACCGGTTCCGGTGATGGGAATAGTAGCCAAGTGAACCAAGAACACAGCGAACCCAATTGGCAATGGTGCCAAAAGCTAATCATTTTAATTTATACAAAAAACAAAATTGGCAATTAGTAATTACACAATTATAT
>NC_029794.2:41621231-41621634 GCF_000816755.2 Arachis ipaensis
ATAAAATTATTTTTTTTTTTAAATTTAGGTAAAAAAAAAGTCTCATAAATAATTATATACGTAAAGAGAGATATAAATAGATATATTGCTTACTGGAACGTGAGAATCTCGTGCGTTGCGCTTGGCATCGGTGGCAGAGAAGACGGTGTAGACAAGAATAAAGGTGCCAACAATCTCAGCGCCAAGACCGTCGCCTTTGGTGTAACCAGGGGCGACGAAGTTGGCACCGCCATTGTGGCTGCCGTAGAAGGTTTTGCCCTCGAAGCCCTTAACAACTCCAGCACCGCAAATTGCTCCAAGGCACTGCATTACCATATAGAATACTGCCCTCGTCAAAGACAACTTCCTCGCCAAGAACAAACCGAATGTCACTGCCGGGTTAATGTGACCACCTACATTCCAC
>NC_029794.2:41621669-41644411 GCF_000816755.2 Arachis ipaensis
AACTATCTGCAGATAGAAGTAGAATAAGTTTTATACAGACTATTATAATACAAGATAAGATCGGGTAGTATAAAAACCCACCTCTATCCACACCCATTATCACCCTCTTACACATATATGACCAAATTATTTCCTTTTCTTTTCGAAAGGAAAATTAAACTTGAATCACACTGATATGAGTACCTATTGAAATTCTAGTGGATTTTAATTTTACTCAAGTTGAGAAGAGAACATCCATACAGTTTTGCTCTAATAATAGTAACATTAATTTTTCTACCAAAACTTTAAAATTAAAATCTGAGCTGAAAGTATTGAAACTCCTTAATAATCTTTTATATATTTCTATATCAAACTTCATAATCTAACCAAGCCTTAGAACTGGCTCTAACATAATTAAAGAGACGGACCATTATAGTAGTGATAACTCATCAAGATACTCGAGATAAGGTATTTATACATATTATGGATATTAAAAATTAAAAATAAACTATTATTTTTAACCATAAAAAAATTTGAACGAAGACAATTTTAACTAATAACCATAAAAAATATAAATTAATTTAATATCCAACAAAAATTAGAATTACCAGAAATGCCAGCGGTGCAGTAAACAAGGGCAAAGATCATGCCACCAAAGGACCAAGCAATTCCTTGAATACCAACAGTGGCGCACTTGGAAGAAGACCTATTCACTCCCATAACCGTCAAGATTGTGATATATAGAAAGAGGAAAGTGGCCACAAACTCTGCTATTCCGGCCCTGTAGAACGACCAGGAGGTCAGTTCTGAAGGCTCAAATAGCGGAGCTGGTGGTGGCTCCTTGTAGTCCTTCCCATCGTCTTGGCTCTGCGCCGCCGTCCCGATCGGCTGCCTCTCTGGGAACTTGTTAGCTCCTAATGACACATCTTGTTCCTTCCCCTCCATTAATTAATTTTTTTTGTTTTAATTTCTCTTTTAATTTGGTGAATGAAGTTCAATTCACACTCTCTTTAGAGTGGAGCTGAATGAATAATAAAGAAGTGATGGTGATGAGAATGTGGTGAACTGGGGATTGGTTTATATAATAGGTATAGACTTACTGATCGACTAAGTTAAAAATGTAGAAAATAGGAGTTGGTGGGTCCTTTTCTTTTTAATATAACGGAAATTTTTGCTCCTCTTGTAATTGTATAGTTATATGAACATTCATTTAAGATTTTGTCTATTTAAAATTTGGAAACAACATAACTAATGTTGTACTTTAATTTATTACAAATAATAATCGAAAGTTATGTATCCATTCAATATACAAAACAAAATATTTTACACAATATACTAATTATTATTATTATTAAAGTGAATTCTAAGTTAAAGTGGAATATTTTTTATTAGGAGTGAGCACGGGTAGCGGGTATCCGATTACTCGTCTGAACCTGAACCGAACCAATTAAATTTGTTCTAAAATTAACGGGTAATCGGGTGTAACCCGAACTAAACCGATGGCTTTTGTTAGTGATTGGTTCGGGTATTTATATACGACTTTTCTATTTGACAATGATTATTCATTATTAATATGTTTGGATTTTAATGAGTTTAGTTTTTAATGTATTTGGTGTTTAACATGTTTAAATTATTTCTATTGATGTTACATGTTTATTGTACTTGTTGAATTTTTAAGATAAAAATTTGGTTTTTTTTTTATGAATTTCAAAGTCATCGGGTACCCAATTACTCAAACCGAATCAATCCGTTCTTAATCGGTTTGGTTTGGTTCGGGTATATGTATAAAAAAATGCAAATCCGAACCAAAGCGAACCAATTACATTTTGATCGATTTGGTTCTAATTTTACCATAAACCCAAACCAAACCAATCCGTGCTCACCCCTATTTTTTATCATAAAATAATATAATTTATTTTTTCTGAAAAATAACATTCTGATATAAGTTTTATTTAATTATAAATAATTACTTCCCTTATTATTTTTCTTTTTGATTAAGAACACCATCATTAACCATACAACTTAATTAAAATACCATTTCTGAATTGCAATTACCTATTATTAAACGCTTAATTAGTAGGTTGTATATGGTTTTTGTGGGGTATTGAATAATTTGTGTGTTCTTATCTTTCTGGCCGACCAATCATTTTTGCGGTTCATTCATGAATCTGAATGACAGGCAAAGAGTTGGAAGGATGTGATTGGAACAACAAGAAATGGAACCCTAGTCCTATCTGGCATGGGTCTACACCACTCATTTGATTGGCCCACCATGTTCTGTGCGCACCACACTAATTAAACAAATATAAAATTATTGGAACACTACTAGCCTTACATACTGAGATTATATTGGATTTGGTGAAGTTCTGATCATAGTTTAAAATTCAATGTCTTAGATAAGTTACGTTACATGAATAAGTTCTATTTCGTGGATTTCATATGGTTAGGGAATAGGGATAACAGTGGCTATACTTGACTTATGGGCGGTTCACATTGTCAACATAATGATCAGTAGCTATATCATTATCATTAATGTATATTAAAATCACGTTGAACTCGACCCTTTGTAAACTTGACCCTGTGAGTGTCCTATTCTAGAAACTACGTTAGCTAGCTATTTAATTGGATTCTTTTGTTAGTTAAGTGCTAATCAAATTTTAATAAAAATATTATTCTTCTAAATTTCCTCATCCTAATTATTAAAGTGTGCGATTGCTTGTTAGGGTTGAAGACTTAAAGTTAAAACCAAATGAGTTAAAGGTCTTAAAAGTAATTTCTTTTTAAAAGAGTAAATGTTAAAATCTTTCACAACTTAAAAATTTTTAACCTGTTGTGATAAGTATGCTTAGGTGGATATCCATTTATATTGGACGGTTCAATATTTTTAAAAGAGAATCACTACAAAATTTATATATATTTGTGGGTATTTTTTAGTGAGAGTTTTTAAAAACTTTCATAATATATTTTATTTGTGACATTTTAATAAACCCCTATAAGATAATTCACAATAAAACTCATTGTTACCATTTAAATTACTAGATAATTAGTCACCAAAAAATCACTAGATAATTAAAACTCTTTTCCAAATCTAAGAAAACACTTGAAGAGAAAGAACAGAGGATGAGAGCTCACTCAAACCCTAAGATTGCGATAGCCATCTCCACCGCCATCTCCGCGGCCGTCGCCGCTTCCTCCGCCATTGCTGCCGTCGTCACTACTAAAGTTCATCTCCTTTATGCTGTTGCCAGAAAGCTACTGAGATAAAGTCAAGATGCTTCCTTTATCAACGCGTTTCTAAATCTTGTTGCAATGCCCAAGCCTCTAAGACCAAGAGAAAGCACCTCTTCTATCAACTCTTCTCCGCCAATGACTCTCGTGTTCTCCATTGGCATTCTCTCGCTTCTGCATGCTCTTCTTTGTTCCACTCATTCTCAATTTTCGGTTCTCTTTCTCTTTTTTCCTTTTATTCATTTTCTTTGTTTTTCATTTTCAGATTCTTAATGCTTTGCTATATGATATAATATTCAATGAGTTTTATTATCTCTTAATTGATGAACATTGTTTCAAATTCGCAAGCACTCTAAGTGTTTGATGAATTGTTTATTCTCTTAATCGTTGTATTAATTCTTGTTCGGTGAACTGATACTGTGTCTTATTTGCTCACTGTAAATTAAATCTTATCGTATCAAAGATTAGACTCTCCTGATAATAGCATTTTCCCTATTTTGTGTCATACTGCAAGTGGCAGCAACTATACTATATATTTGGCCACTATATATTTACGAGCAATGACTTTAGTAGTTCATTGTAATGAATTTTTTGTTTGATCTATTCAAGTTCAATCCCCTGAGTATATTGTGATCTTTTCAGGTTCTTGTAGTGTTATAGTATATATAGAAAGTTTTGTTTGTTATTCTTGTTTATAGTTTTGATTTAGTAGATTGAATATTACATCCTAAGAACTTTTCTTTACAAACATTGTTGGACAGGTAGTTGATGTTACTGGAAAGCATAGGTGGATCAGTGCTAACAATGAAGTCACATATTTTGGTTCATCTTTTGAGGTGAGTATTCTTGTTCTCAATGTTATCATCAACACTAATTTCTCTGCTTTGGAAGATTTCAAGGTCTCCAATTGTCAATGTTAAGTACTATTATGTCATCTAAACAATCATTTCATTCCTTTCTTCCTGTTAGTTCAATTTTCAGTTTGCTAATGGATGGCATTCTCAGTTTATTTCCAGAATTAGAATAAGTTATATAACGTCTGGAAGATTACCCCTAAGAGAGTCATCATTGCTTCTAAGAAATTCGTTCACTCCATTATCTTTGTAGTAAGTTTCTGTAATTGAGGCATGCATTATTTTTGCATCTCGTCAAACATGATCATTTTAATCTTATACATTCATTGATTGTTTGTTTTCTTTCTTTTTTTTTTTTTTGGCAAGAGTTGGTGTTTCTGTACATTTGAAAGTTGAAGCAAGCTTGAATGTGAAAAATATTAAGTCATTATACTTCCAAAGAGGAGTTCTTCCGCTATATATTGGCACTTCATTCTTACTAGGGACTATCCTAATAGTATAAGAGAAGACCTTGTTAAGGGGTTTGTTAGGATCTGTTTGTTGATCAGGTGCTCTTATGTTGCTTCTATTTTATTTTAACTCTGTCTCTACTATTATTTTCTGCTCAGATACAAAATGTCCTATCTTGGTTTCTTTTTTTAGGGAAGAGGGAAAGATATCACGCAAGCTTGTTGAGTGTATTAATACATATTTGTTAAATGATGGTCCAAATTTGGGCGGTCATTTGTTAGAGATTCATACTGCTATACAGCAATTCGTGTTTCGTTGTTGGTTGACACATGATCGAGTGCTTAAGGTATCTTACCATTGTATTTGAATGCAAAATACTGCATTAATCTTATAAATTATTTTTATTTTTTTTTTAAACCCAATGTTTGTTACAGGATTCACTTATATTGTATTCAAGGAGGAACTAAGGGCCTCAATACAGCTTTAGCTTTGTCTAATGCCATCTCTAGCTAGTAATAAACTCTCTCTCTCTCTCTCTCCTATGTGTGTTTGTAATGTTCATCATATGAATTAGTATTATAGCTTTTTCCCATTATAGTTTTTTCCCTTGAGATTCAGATTTTCATAGTTTTTGACATGTCAAACTCGGGCGTGTTGATCTAGGAAAATGTGTTTTGTTAATCACACACTACAAGATTTTTATTTATTTATGGAAGTTTTTTCTCCTATTTGTGGAGGTTTATAACCTCCACCAAATAGTTTGTGGGAGTTTCCAAAATCCCAAAATTTGAGGTGCCACGAGGACTTTTGTGAAGGTTTTTAAAAACCTCCACAATCTATTCGGTGGGAGTTTTGTGTGTGTTTAGTGGGGTTTTATATTATACTTTTGTCGCAGTTTTAAATCACTTTTGTGACAATTTAAAACCCCACAAATTGATTTTTTAATTTAACAAAAATTAACTATTTTGTGAGATTTTCAAACCTCCACAAATTCTGTAATTATTTATTTATTTTTAATTTCAAATTATTCCTTAATCTCATCTCATTTACATATTTTCAAATTAAAAATTTATTTTTTAATATCAAAATTCAAAAACTAAAATCTTTTATAACACAATTTCTCAATATAAGACATAACTCTATATAATAAAAAATTCTCAATGTCAATAGTTACAAACAAAATTTCATATGGTATTGTTCTACATAACTATTGATGCGCGAGCATCTTTCCTATCTTTTCCTAGTGAATTTGCATCTAATTTGTTGAGTTTAATTCAGAATTAATTATATTTTAGCCACTGTGGATGCTATTTTGAGTTTTGTGCAATACTATTTATTTTAGGAAGCATTTGCCTAGATTTGATGGAGTTTCTGCAGCACAAGAATCAAAGGAGATGGCAGCGAGGAGCGACGCACACGCGTGCCTGACGCGTACGCGTGATTTGAAGATTTGTACAGCGACGCGTTCGCGTGACCGACGCGTCCGCGTGACTCACGAAAAGGACCATCGACGCGTACGCGTGACTGATGCGTACGCGTGACATGTGCCACGTGTAGAAAACGCAGAAAAATACTGGGGACAATTTCTGGGCTGTTTTATCTCAGTTTCCAGCCCAGAAAACACAGATTAGAAGCTGCAGAATGGACAAAACAAGTGGTCCCCACCCATCAATTGAAGACTTGATTATTTAGTTAATTTTGATTTAAATTCAAATTTAAATTCTAGGAAAAGATATTATTTTAATTTTTAAAATTAGATTTTAAATTTATTAGGATTAGTTATAAAAGGAGAAGAAACTTTCCTTCCTTGAAGGAGGTTCGGGGGAGATCCCATTCCATCCCAATTTACAATCCTTATTTTCTCTGAACCATGAGCAATTAAACCTCCACTGTTAAGGTTAGGAGCTCTGTCTATTGTATGGATTGATACTATTATTTTTCTATTTTAATTCATGTTTTGATTTATATTTAAGAATTATTTTCGTTCTTTATTTTATGAATTTGGGTGGAACGGAAGTATGACCCTCTTTCTAAATGCGTTCTTGTATAACTTGGAAAAGCTCTTTACTTGAACAACAGCTTGAAAACATATTCTCCTAAATTTCTAATTTATCTGGATTTAATAGGATACGTGACATATAATTCTTTTATGTTTGGGTAATTAGGATTTCTGTGGCATATAACTAGAATTGAACTTTACCCCTTAATTGGAATTAATTGACCAAGGAATTGGCTGTTAATGAATTTTAGAGGAGACTAGAAAGGTCTAAGGAATTAGGGTCTAGTCACATATAGTTGCCATAAATTAGATCTTACATGATTAAAATAAAATAATAAGAAAAGTCAATCCGGAAAATAGATAACTCTGAAGCCTTAACTATCTTCTCCATATTTTCTTCCCAAAGTTTTTACTTGCCTTTCTTCAATATTCTTTATATTGTTTAATGTCTTTTATATTGCATCTCAACACCATTTTCTGTTTGTCTAACTAAGCCAATCAATCAATTATTGTTGCTTGATCCATCAATCCTCGTGGGATCGACCCTTACTCACGTAAGGTATTACTTGGTACGACCCGGTGCACTTGCCGATAAGTTAGTGGGTTTCAAATTCCGCACCAAGTTTTGGTTGGCAAAACTTTTGGCGCCGTTGCCGGGGATTGACTGTGATTAACAACTATTAGTTGTTTGATTGTTTAGATTAGGCATTTTAATTTTAATTTTTAGTAAATATTATTTTATTATTTTTCAAAAAAAAATTAAAAATTTTTTTTATATATCTCGTTGATTTTTTTTATTTTTTTTCATTTCTTTTAAAAATCTTTTTTAATTTTTGAAATTAAGTTTGGTGTTTCCTAGTTAGTTTTATTTTAATTTTTTTAATTTTTAGAATTCTGTTCTTTCTTTTTTGCTTTTCTGTTTACCACATGGTGCGGTTAATCCTTTTTGGTGTTTTGTGCTAAGGAAAAATAATGGAGAGAGATCATATGGTTACTACTCACACCCGAGTAGTGATTCATATCATTATGAATGAGGAAACCACCCAAATTTTGGTTGGCAAAGTCAAAACCAAAGAAACTTCAATGCTCCATGTTCCAACTATCAAGAACCACCATCTCCATATCCACATCAAGAACCATCATCTTTCTACCCATATCAAGAGCCACTATCTCCCTATTCATACCAAGCACCATCCTCTTTTTACACTTATCAATAACCATCACCTCCTCCTTATTCATTTCAAATACCATCAGATCTTGAGCTTCTCATGAAAGAATTCTTATAGGATATAAAGACAAGTGTCAAAAATATAGAGAAGCATGTGCAGTCGATTATCAAGTCACAGGAAGAGGAGCAAGAAAATTCCTTCCCAAGAGATATAATGCAAGATCCTATAGAACAAAGTGAGGAAATCAATCAAAGGAGTACATACTCCAGTGAATTAGAGAACTTTCCATCCTCACACATGAAAGAAGAGGAAGATGCACAACCTCCCATGCCCTTGGTAAGCAATGAAGAAGAGATTGAATTAGAAGACAGCTACCAAGAGGAAGAGGTTGAAATTGAGAAAGCTTGCAAAGAAGTGGAAGAATTCAAAGAAGAACACAAGGGAGTGGAGCTTGCAAGACCTCTTCCAAAGCCATTACCATCCAATACAACATTCAAGTGGGTGAAATTCCTATCCTTAACCTTTACGTTCCCACTTGAATATGGGCTACTGGAGATGGAGGTCAACTTAGAGCTCTTTGTGGCATTAAGAGTAAGAGGAAGATGGTTAGTGGTAAGAGTTGTCAAGCAAGGTTCAAGATGGTTGCATGCTCCAAATTAAAGTACAAGGATTGGTGTAGAGCTCAACTGAATGGGTCTAGAAGGTTGTTTGGATGTCTCTGTGAGAATTCGGATCAATTGCTACCCGATGGGAACAATGGTGATCCACAAGAAGACGGGTGTAAAAGCAAGGTTTGGGACCCTGGAATTCATTCTCACAATCAACACTATCGGAGCCTTGTCACTTACTTTAACTTGCTCAAAGGTGTTATGCGCCTAGTTTGGGATCCCGGTAGTGATTGGATTAACAAACATTGGTGGAGATTCCTGGATGAGTACAAGCACAAGCCACCATGACAAGGAGCTCACCACATGTCCAACTTAAGGACTTTAACTAAAAGTGCTTGGTGGGAGACAACCCACTGTGGTATGATCGTTCCTTTTCATTCTTAGTTGTTTTTCATAGTAGTAGTTTTCTTACTTAGTTGATTTTTCTTGAGTCTTCACTATTTTTCTGATCATGCAGCTATCTTAGAACAGGAACCGGATAAAAAAAAAAAGCACAGGACGCGCAAGCATCGTTGACGCGTACGCGTCAAATGGGTGTGCGTGAAAAATAAATTTGAACAGAGAGCTGCATAAACAAATAAATGGGTGGCACAGGAAGGATGCCTCTAGCATAAACAAACCCACGCATACGCGTACCCCACGCGTGCACGTCATTCATAATTTTGGCACTCCACGCGTCCGCGTCATCGACGCGTACGCGTGACTTCGCAAATCGGTGTAAAAGGTATTTGGGCAGAGAGTTTTGCTGGCTTGGGGCTGAAAGTATGCTAAAAGCACAAAATTACCCACGCGTACGTGTCCCTGACGCGTGCGCGTCATTTGACCAACCGGCTATCCACGCGTGCGCGTGCATGACGCACACGCGTCGTATGAATTTTTTATCCCAAGCCACATGAACAGAGAGTTGTGCGTGCACGCGGCTGTCTTCACGCGAATCGCACAAAACCCAGGGCACGCGAACGCGTGCCTGACGCTTCGGCGTCATTAAGAAAATCTCGCGACCCACGCGTACGCGTGCCGTACGCGTACGCGTTGCTTGTGCCGCACACCTCCACCAGTTCACCGCCAGTTTTTAATTTTTTTATTCTCTCTCCCAAATCCTAAATCTCTCTTGTTCTTTTTTCCTTCTATTCTTATTTCAGTATAATATTTGTTTCTTTTTATTTTCAGTTCTTCTTTGCTTGAGGATAAGCAAAGTTTTAAGTTTGGTGTTGACGCTTCGCTTATAAGTTTTCTGTCTATTCTTATGGCACCAAAGGGAGGCGAATCATCTTCACAAAGGAGCACAACCTGAAGAATAAAACGACCGCTCGGATAACTAAGGTGGTTGAGTTCTTTTCATTTTTTATTCCTTCCCGCTTTTACTATGTTATGTTTCAGTTTCCTGCTACTTTGTTTGGTTTATTGCATGATCCTTTATTAGTAGATTCATAGGTTCTAGTTTAATTTTCTGTTAAGTGCTATAAATTCTAAAAGATGTCTCATGTATTGCCCACTAAGCTTGAAATCAAAAAGAAAGAAGAATAGATGTAGTGCATGAGAATTTGAGTTTAATTTTTAGAGTAGTCTCATTTATTCAAATGTGGTCGTATTTTCTGTGACTCTGAATGCATGACATGAACAGTGCATATTTTTGATAGTGAAGTTTATGAATGTTAAAATTGTTGGCTCTTGAAAGAATGATGAAAAAAGAGAAATGTTATTGATAATCTGAAAAATCAAAAAATTGATTCTTGAAGCAAGAAAAAGCAATGAAAAACACAAAGCTTGCGAAAAAAGAGAGAGAGAAAAAGCAAGCAGAAAAAGCCAATAACCCTTTAAACAAAAAGGCAAAGGGTAAAAAGGATCCAAGGCTTTGAGCATTAATGGATAGGAGGGCCCAAGGAATAAAATCCTGGCCTAAGCAGCTAAATCAAGCTGTCCCTAACCATGTGCTTGTGGCGTGAAGGTGTCAAGTGAAAAGCTTGAGACTGAGCAGTTAAAGTCGTGATCCAAAGCAAAAAGAGTGTGCTTAAGAACTCTGGGCACCTCTAACTGGGGACTCTAGCAAAGCTGAGTCACAATATGAAAAGGTTCACCCAGCTATATGTCTGTGGCATTTATGTATCCGGTGGTAATACTGGAAAACAAAATGTTTAGGGTCACGGCCAAGACTCATAAAGTAGCTGTGTTCAAGAATCAACATACTGAACTAGGAAAATCAATAACACTATCTGAATTCTGAGTTCCTATGGATGCCAATCATTCTTAACTTCAAAGGATAAAGTGAGATGCCAAAACTGTTCAGGATTGCAGTTGTAAACCCCACTATAAGAAGAGACATGAGCTTAATCGAACTTTCATTCTCATGAAAATTCACATCCTAAGCTTATATTAGTTTTGGTTGCTTGAGGACAAGCAACAGTTTAAGTTTGGTGTTGTGATGCGCGAGCATCTTTCCTATCTTTTCCTAGTGAATTTGCATCTAATTTGTTGAGTTTAATTAAGAATTAATTATATTTTAGCCACTGTGGATGCTATTTTGCGTTTTGTGCAATACTGTTTATTTTAGGTAGCATTCGGCTGGATTTGATGGAGTTTCTGCAGCACAAGAATCAAAGGAGATGGCAGTGAGGAGCGACGCGCACGCGTGTCTGACGCGTGCGCGTGATTTGGAAGTATCCAAGGCGACGCGTGCGCGTGATTGACGCGTACGCGTGATTTGAAGATTTGCACAGCGACGCGTTTGCGTGACCGACGCGTCCGCGTAACTCGCGAAAAGGACCATCGACGCGTACGCGTGACTGATGCGTACGCGTGACATGCGCCAAGTGCAGAAAATACAGAAAAACGCTGGGGGCAATTTCTGGGCTGTTTTAACTCAGTTTCCAGCCTAGAAAACACATATTAGAAGCTGCAGAATGGACAAAACAAGTGGTCCCCACCCATCAATTGAAGACTTGATTATTTAGTTAATTTTGATTTAAATTCAAATTTGAATTCTAGGAAAAGATATTATTTTAATTTTTAAAATTAATTTTAAATTTATTAGGATTAGTTATAAAAGGAGAAGAAACTTTCCATCCTTGAAGGAGGTCCGGGGGAGGATCCCATTCCATCCTAATTTACAATCCGTATTTTCTCTGAACCATGAGCAACTAAACCTCTACTGTTAAGGTTAGGAGCTCTGTCTATTATATGGATTGATACTATTATTTTTCTATTTTAATTCATATTTTGATTTATATTTTAGAATTATTTTCGTTCTTTATTTTATGAATTTGGGTGGAACGGAAGTATGACCCTCTTTCTAAATGCGTTCTTGTATAACTTGGAAAAGCTCTTTACTTGAACAACAGCTTGAAAACATATTCTCCTAAATTTCTAATTTATCTGGATTTAATTGGATATGTGACATATAATCCTTTTATGTTTGGGTAATTAGGATTTCTTTGGCATATAACTAGAATTGAACTTTACCCCCTAATTGGAATTAATTGACCAAGAAATTGGCTGTTAATGAATTTTAGAGGAGACTAGAAAGGTCTAAGGAATTATGGTCTAGTCACATATAGTTGCCATAAATTAGATCTTACATGATTAAAATAAAATAATAAGAAAAGTCAATCCAGAAAATAGATAACTCTGAAGCCTTAACTATCTTCTCCATATTTTCTTCCCAAAGTTTTTACTTGCCTTTCTTCAATATTCTTTATATTGTTTAATGTCTTTTATATTGCATCTCAACACCATTTTCTGTTTGTCTAACTAAGCCAATCAATCAATTATTGTTGCTTGATCCATCAATCCTCGTGGGATCGACCCTTACTCACGTAAAGTATTACTTGGTACGACCCGGTGCACTTGCCGGTAAGTTAGTGGGTTACAAATTCCGCACCAACTATATAAAAGAATAGAAAGATACTTTGATAATCACATAAGAAAGGCAAAACATTAATTAATAGAAGCTGAACTCAATAGAATTAAATTATTTGAGAAACTAAATTCAAAGTTTCTTCTTCAAATATAAAGTGTTGATAAATGATAATGTTCGATTCAATAAGAGCCTTGTAAAAAGAAATCTATATAAAGAATATATAATTGTAACTGCTGAGTTGCAACTGCAAACGACTAAATTGCTCGTCTTATCCAACTAAAAGTTTAAAATCCAAATATATATGATCTGGAGTTGACTTGAGATATCTACAGCCTCTAATTCTCACTCTTTTATTATACACATAGTTTGCTATATGAATTATGCAGATTGATTAGAGACAAAGCGAGGAAGGAGTGAGATACGCCAGAATATGAACCTGAAGCACGAGTAGCATGGGACCTTAACATGAAAATCCATTAGCTTCTGTCAACTCTCATTGCATAATAGGCCTTGTGTTGTCCCAAAGCAACTGTCGAGCAGAGCCATCCAGCAATTGCGACACCTGAAAGCGTTATGAAACATTCAATCATACAAAATAGAAATTAAGTGGAGTTACAAAAGGAATAATCTTGCATTGCATGGATTTCCTATACATGATATTGCAGATTGTCTCAAAAAGGTCAACCACAAATATTATACCTTTTCCCAGACTTGTGAGTGGTAGTTGTTAAGCCAATCAATCTCTGTAGCTGATAGCAGGGACAAATCAAGCAATTTAATCTGCAAGATACATTATTGTTAAAAACTAGTGTGAGAATAATATACGATATTTATAGCTCAGAACAAGATAGATTAAAGTTCACTAGAAACTGAGAAGATTGAACTAAAACTGAAAGCAATAACATTCTAGATCCTCATGATTCCTGAAGTATATCTAAAAAATAAACAAGTTTTTAAAATGGGATATGTGGTTAGTTCAAATGAATTATGTATTTGCCAAGAATACTATCTGCAAATAGATCAGTTAGAATTTCTGAACAAAATTTCTGCTATGCTTGCATTTTAAGCATTAATAAGCCAATCAAAACACTATGCACTATGAATTATGTAGCCATATGAAATAAATTATCAATAGTAAATTGCGCTAATTAGAAAAGAGAATCCAAAGATCTTATGCTTGAGACATCAAAACACTGTAATTTGACTTTAAATGTAATATGAAGGCTGCTTTGACAATAGCAGGTAATTTAAATTTAACCAAACCCAAACTACCACATTGGAAGAATCCTTCACCTAGATAGCTACCGTCCTTATTGCTTGATAAAAAAATTGTAACTAAAGAGATATTATATATTTATTACAAATAAAACCATATATTTATTATTTCTTACACGCTAGTACTAGTATAGTATGTATATGTTAGTGACCTTAACCACACTTATTCATTACTTCATTCACGTGAAACTATAACATAAATTAAAGTAAGGTGAAAAGAACCTTTTAATTTTTTCCACAAAAGAATACGGTAATAATGTAATAGTTTCTTCTTCCCCTTATTAATTTGCCCGTCCAATGCAAAGAAAAATGAGTTTGACCAAAAAACATACCATACAGACCCATTCAAAAAGCCAATTAATTAATAAGTGGTTAACAAAGGTAACTATCATTTCATAAGTCACCAAAAAAGGTGGGCCTTTTTTTATATGCTAATTGACCTTTTTCATAAGTCACCAGATGAGAATTACAAGATTCCTATTTGATTATTTGAAGAAATCAGTTCCTCTAACTAGAAGCAAGAATGGTGAGTATTCGAGTATTGCCGAGACAGCTGCTTATAGAGTCATATTTGTTGGGAAGAACACATTTTCAATTATAGAGTGGTAGACATTGAAACAAAAAAACCAAAGGAAAGGAAACTATATAACAGGGGGGAACAAAAGGCTTCATGCAGCCTTAATTGTGGGATAATTACTTGAATTGTGTTAGTAGTTCTGCTTCAAACTGGTTAGGAGTTAACATTGAAGCTACTGGAACAACCTGCTAAATTGTGTTATTCAGATATGTAGTTTTGAAATTAAAAATAAGAAAGGTAACATGAAAAGGATTTTTGCTTGAATCGTTCCATAACTAGGAACCCAGTACCAGTGCATTAAAATGTAGTTTTCAATTATTGGTAACTGAGCTAAAAGATTTATATTCTTTAAACTTGATGCATTGTATATATTATTTGCACATGAACACCTGTAGAAACATCTTTACTAAACAGTCTTACCCTTTCACGATAGATTAATATTAGCTCTTGAGGAACATAAAGTTTTCCTTTGTCACCCATCACTGGATCACAAAATGACAATGAAACAAAAATTCTTTAATTAACTGAAGATATACAAATTTGTTTAAATAATTCAAGTCAACTCAGATTACCCAAGCTTCAAATATAACCCATCATCAGGGAATAGAGAAAAAAAGAGATTCAAGTCCAGTACTAAAACAGAAAAATTAAGTGGTATTTCCCAGTCTTAACATACCTCATAGAATATGTCATTTTCTATTTTTGTTTCTCACTTTTCCTTTGAGGACATGAGCTATGTCCTCCATTCTTTACTTCAATTAATATCTAAATATTCATAAAAGCTAGGCTACTATAAGATGGTCACATGCTAAAATAAACCAGAAAATGATAAAGGTTCATATCAAAACATTTTATAAGGCCAATATAGGACAACTTATCCTATCTTGTAAAGTTTTGTTGGTGTGTGAACGAGGTGACCAGCACCGTCGCAATTTATGCACCGCGAGACCTCTTTCCGAACGCCACCAAGTTCAACGTCACATTTCTAGTTTCCAAACAAAATCTACATTTCTCTGGCAGAGGAGTAACAATTTCAAATTAAATGTCAGACTATAATCAAAATATTTTAATAGCTACATGATTCAGAATCTGCAACCAACAAGCAAATCACAAATGATACTAACCAAATCGAATCTACATTGCAGCATTAAATCCAGTCTATAAGGGCAAGCACAACACTTTTCAACACAATCCAATCTCGGTCCTATCCATCTAAAGTAACTCATAAGCAAAATGAACAATTGAAGAGTGGATTTTCATACCTTGGTTACAGTTAGCGTCCTACTGAGCAAAAATCTGGACAGAACATAGTAATGATCCGCATTATCACCCAACCACACCTTTACCTATAAGCATAAAATACAAGGGAATCGATATTCGCACTATAGAAGCAAATAAACCAATTGAAATTGAATAGAAAATAGATTCCAGAATGATTGATTATGTGCATTCATGCAATGAAGAAAATTTTCGATATCTATATTGAAATTGAGGTTTCGAAACGGACGTTAACGAAATCGTACTTGGAAAAGCATTGCGGGAAGAGAATTCGTTTTTGGAGGAGAAGCTTTGCTTTTCGTCGCTTTCTTTGCCGCTGGTGGGGCTCGAAGGCATGGGTTATTTCTCAAAAGTTACCGTCTCACGATCTGAGGAGACGCATCGACAGAAGAAACAACGGGAGAAGAGATTGTCGAAGCACGTGGTGGCATTGGTGCTTGCATTAAGGAGATGAATGGCTGTAGCGGTGGCGATGGCAGTGGCGGTAGCGACGACAGTGGGGGTAGCGACGGCACGACGACGGCGACGGCGACGGCGACAGCCGTAATTTAGGGTTTCGATCCATGTCACTCAAAGCTAACCGCTGTTTGCATCTTCAGTATGGGCTTTGAGTGGTTTTTGGTGACTATGGGCTTTAAGTGTTTGTTTAAGCTTATAAAATACTGAGATTTTTATTTTTGGGAGTTTTGTAAAATGTCACAAATAGATAATGTTGAGGAGATTTTTAAAAACCTCCACTATAAAACCTCCATCAATTAGTAAGAATCTTGTATTGACATGCTTATGTTAGTTATGAGACATTTGTGTGCCATTAGTTATGGAGAGGAGATATAAAGCTTATCTTACATGCTTTAGCAATGATAACTTTTTAGTTATAATGCTGATAATATAAAACCCTAAGCTATGTGTTAGGCTTTTTCGATTTTTGTGCTTATGTTATTCATATCTAATAGAATTTGTATTTGTATTAATTACTATAGGTGGTAATAATAAACTTGAAGTTGACAAGTGCTTTTCAACTCCTGGAATGGCACCTCATCTTGGAAAGGTATTTTGAATCTGTCATCTAAATGAAGGTGTTTTGGCTGCATCATTTTGATGATCTTTATCCTTTTTCCTTTCTTTCACAGGCGAGGAATAAAAAAACCACAAATTGCTATTGGTTGTAACTCTTACAGTCATGCTTTTGCTAGCATTTCCAGTGATATTTTCATATGTATGGAGAATCAAGACAAACCCCAAGATTGGTACGAACTTTAATTTTGGTTTTGAGCATTGAATTACTCACACAACTATGCTCTTAAATCCTAATCAAAATGAGCTATAAAATTCAGACAGGAAGAACATTCTAATACAGGAGAGCTTGCATGATAGTGAAAGGCAAGTCAAAGGTTTGATAGGCTTGGGAGGTTTAGAAGACAAACACAGTGAAAACATTGCAGTGCCTTTTTATACTTACAGAAGCATTGTAGCAATATGCTTCCTCACAAGCAATCCCAAAATCAGCAATTCTAAGGTGAAAGTCTTCACTAATAAGAACATTCTCTGGTTTAAGATTTCTATGAATGACACCTTGAGAGTGTATATATTCCATCCCACGCGCAATATCCAGAGCAAAAGCAATTAGTTTCTGCATTGAAATAGTTTGACCAGCCACACCCAAGTCAGAAGCAGCAGAGATCAATACCTATCTCCCATCATCACTTCCATCCTCAGGTTTATATACCTGAAATACTTTTTTGTCTTCCATCCTCATTGTAACAAAAATTCCTAAATACTCTTATTCTAGCTTTAACAGCTAGTGCAACAGCTAGTATAAGAATTAAGACTTATTAACTGCATTGTTAGTTTGTCATTATTTCTAGATGATAATGGTATGGCTAGAAGTCAAGATCTATTTGCATTGCTTGCAAATACATTTATCTAGTTATTTTCATTGTTAAGGAGTTTGGACATTGATGAGCGGATATTTTATACGCTTTTTGGGGTTAATTTCATATAGTTTTTAGTGTGTTTTAGTTAGTTTTTAGTTTATTTTCAGTAGTTTTTAGGCAAAATTCATATTTCTAGACTTTACTATGAGTTTGTGTATTTTTCTGTGATTTCAGATATTTTCTGGCTGAAATTGAGGGAACTGAGCAAAAATCTTATTCAGGCTGAAAAAGGACTGCTGATGCTGTTGGATTCTGACCTTCCTACACTCAAAGTAGATTTTCTGGAGTTACAGAACTCCAAATAGCGCGCTTCCAATTGCATTAGAATGTAGACATCCAGGGCTTTCCAGAAATATATAATAGTCCATACTTTGCTCAAGGATAGATGACGTAAACCGGCGTTCAACGCCAGTTCCATGCTGCTGTCTGGCGTCTAGCGCCAGAAACAAGTTACAAGTTGGAGTTCAACGCCAGAAAAGGATCCAAAGCTGGCGTTGAACGCCCAAAACAGCCCTATGCACGTGATTAGCTTGAGTCTCAGCCCCAGCACATACCAAGTGGGCCCCAGAAGTGGATTAGTAAATCCTATTCTGGTACGATTGAGAACTTGCAAATGATTAGCCGTGCGGTGACAGCGCACCTGGACCCTTTTCACTGGAAGGATGGATGGTAGCCATTGACAATGGTGATCCCCCAACACACAGCTTGCCATAGGAGGACGTGCGTGCGTGAATCAGAAAATAGAGGAAAGCAGAATTTCAGAAGACAAAGCATCTCCAAAACTCCAACTTACTCTCCATCAGTGCATACAAGTATAAATTGTGTTCTGCCCTTTTATTCCTTGCAATCAAATTTGATAAGTGAATTATTTTATTGTTTTTCTGAATAAGAGTTACAAGATAACCATAGATTGCTTCAAGCCAACAATCTCCGTGGGATCGACCCTTACTCACGTAAGGTATTACTTGGACGACCCAGTGCACTTGCTGGTTAGTGGTACGAGTTGTAAAAAGTGTGATTTACAATTCGTGCACCAGACATAAGTCTGTATTTTATCATGTTATTTTTAATATTTTGTAGTTGTAATTAATGTGATTGGAAAATAATGATAATGTGCTATATTTTGTTTTAAAGTATTTCTTTTATTTTAATTTTCTTCTACATTTTTAATGTCTTGCTTAAATATTTTTTTAATAATAAATAATTAGTAGTGTAATAATAGTGTAGATTAATTTTTAAAAATTATATTGACAGGTTTGAAACCTCCACAGAATAGCTATTATTTTTAAAATGAAAAAATCTTTTTGTGGGAGATTTTAAACCGCCACAAACATTGACCAAGAACTGCTACAAAAGTCTAATATAAAACCCCACTAAATACACACAAAATATCCACTAAATAGATTGTGGAGGTTTTTAAAAATCCCCACAAAAGACCTCGTGGCACCTCAAATTTTGGAGATTTTAGAAACCTCCACAAATTATTTGGTGGGGGTTATAAACCTCCACAAATAAGAGAAAAAATTGTCACAAATAAATAAAAATCTTATAGTGAATGAACTTGATGAAGTTTGAAAAAAGAAAATTTTGTACAGAGTATAAATAGAAAAAGAGTCTGAGGCATATGATCCACAGTAATAAGAAAACATTCTTCTCTCTTTATACATTAAAATAATATAAATAATCTCTTTTCTTTATTTCTCCGTGGATTTTAAATTTACAATATATAATATTAGTAAATATATTAATCATCTCTATTATATTGAGATAGTAATTGTGGTGAATACTACTACTATAGTTATCTAATTATACTTCTTTATTTTATATTTATTACCTCTTCCTTATTTATTTATTTTATAACACGTTATCAGCACGAGACTCTGGTAACAAACTTTTATTATGTCGAAACTCTCTCAACTTGAATTTAATGCTCTTGATATATCTGAAAACAACTACTTATCATGGATATTAGATGCTGAAATCCATCTTGATTCAATGGATCTTGGAGCACTACAAGAAACATCTTTAAAATCGACGGCCAAATCAACGGCTTAGCCCTCGATAATATTAAATTTTGACGGCAAAATGAACGGCGGAGGTGGTCGCTATAAAGCTTGTCGATTTTTCAAAATTCTAATAAAATCGACGGCTTGCCTAGCCGTCGATAATAATTTAATAAAATCGACGGCTTTACTGTCTATAATATGAATTTGAGAAATTTACATTCTTACTAAAATTGACAACGTTGCCATCGATATTTGATTCAATAAAATCGACAATGTTTTCATTTATAATATGCTTACTAAAATTGACAACATTACCGTCGATATTTGATCCAGTAAAATCGACACAGTTGTCGTCGATTTTATTATTTAGATATCAATAAATTCTTTGTCTATATTTGGGTTTTCTTGTCTATTTTAAAATTAAAAAGTGACAACCATTCTGTCGATTTTAATAGATATGTTTTAATTATTTTAATCGACACAGAACTCTTCGAAGTCCTTTTTTTATATGAGAGTGCCTCCATCTTAATTCAAGAAAATATGCAAAGCAGATTTTAGTATTGCAATGTAATGAAACAAGATTTTTCATTTGTCAAATATAACATTACATATGGCAGATAACTCACCAATAACTTTCAATATGTTAAATTAAAAACAATCAAGATGACTATGTTTGTCTAAATTACATATCGCGGATAACTCACCAAATGTAACATCTTAGGGACCCTTAATTCCTTCATGGCATCAGATAAAATTTTGGTTCAAATGCTTTTGCTTCGTTGACAACCTTTTCTCTTTCCTCAGCCGTCACGGTTCTTTTCCTTGCAGAAGCACTTTCATACAATCTAATGCGCATTTCTCTCTCCTCTTTTTGTTCATCAGAAGCTTCCTGGCCTTTTGCACTTCCTGAAATGTATTGACCATAAAATTCAAGGTTTTGATAACTAAATCCTAGAAACAAAAGTTAGTTATAACTTAATTATAGCTTACCAGGTTTAGATTTTCGCTTCTTTCTTGCAGTTTTTTTGGCCTTTTCCTCGAAAGAAGCACACAATTTCAGTTCATCAGTAGATTTTTTAAACTCAATTGCATTAAATTGAAAACCTATATCTCTGGCACTTTTCGCAGGAAGAGCATTCCCACCCTCACCCCAGTTTACACTATTAAGTTTTGACCCGTTAAATAGATTCTGCAAGGCTGGTTTGGATTCAGTGAAGTCTTCATCTTCCATTTCTTCAAAAATTTTGAGGCGATTCGCAAAGTAAGATCCTTCATTGCTGCTTCGTGTGGGTGATTGATAATTTATCTCAGCAGTAGCCAAATTAAAAATGTGAACACTGAAATTCAACTTTCCTTCGTATCTGAAAGCTAAAAGGTATCCAACACCGATGGAATAGCGCTGAACAAATTCTGCCCAACCATCAATGAACCAAAATTTGTTGTCTACCTTTTTCAGTCCCACATGCCACGAACTACCCTCGGGAACAGATAGGTTAACAAAGGAGGAAAGCTCACCCCCATATTTTCTCAGAAAATTATCTGGTACTCTCTGCAATTCACAAATCAGGTTACGCATATTAAATTGGAGATCATATATTGATTCATTTCAAACATGCAATGTTCTATGTTCTGAAATCCATTTCAACAAGTTCAGCTTTAAGGCAAGTGAAATTCAAGATAATGAAACTCTTCAACCTGAACTAGAACACTTGAAAATAATGTGAATAGTGAAGCTCAAATCAAATGCCAAATATAGTCATACAGATATCACATACAGGCTCTGAAAAGATGCCAAATATTTCTTAGGTTTAAGTATTAAAAACAAGTGTCTATTTAATATGCAAAATTGCAAATAACATGGAACATACTACAATACTAAGGCAACAATGTGGGAGTGGGACATTCAATAATTAACTAGGCCTTATCTCATTTGGTAAGACTGGAAACTTCTACACAAGTCAAATAATGCAATTGAGAAAGATTAAAAATTATACTATCAATTAAACAATTGATCTGATAACACCCCTCATTCTTTTTTACATTGATCATGTCAAGGAAAAATGCATAATGCACAGACATTGCAAAATAACAAGACACTGGTGTAATTTGACCATTACAGATTTCAAAACCTTAGATAAATTACATGCAAAATGTAAAAGCTATTCACTCCTATATCAAACATCCTAAGTGAACTCCATAGAAACCTCACTTGCCTGCTTACCAAATAATGAAAAAATTAGTGATACAATGTGCTCCTCCAATTCCTCTTGGTACCTTTTTTCTTGTTCTTTTTATTGACAGGAACCTGAACAACAAAGCACACAACCTGAATTTCAGTCCCATGGACCCATATTTTACTAAGGTAAATACAAGAAAGTCAAGTACTAATAAAGTCAAGTAAATGGTTCATATCAAATGCTGAAGTTTATCTATCAATATATCATATTCTTCTGTATTATACAGTAGAGTTCGTAATTAGATAGAGATATACCTTTAATGGCTTCTGAAGCATGGAAAACTATGAAGTTCTTTGAAAGAGAGTAAATCTTTGATAAAAACAGTGATTCATGTTATTGAGGATCAACTGAAAAGCATGCATTTTAAAATAATAAGCATTTTAGGATGTCTAGTTTAGGCAAACAAACCATTATTCTTCAATATTATTAGTTCATACAAGTATAAGCACAAAGAAATAGAAATATATATATATTAAAATTATCACACATACACTCAGTCTCTTGAAAATCATTTTCATCAAATCAACAAGATGCATCCTTTAGGACAGATATTAGACAGCAACTGAAGTGATGACCCAGAAATTTACAAGCTGGACTTCATCCAACCACTGAAACTCATTTCTGTTTTCTCTTTTCTGCAACTTAAGCTCTACTCGGCAAAGGTAATTGCAGTGTACTGGCAGAGCAAAATTGATTTTGCTGCAACTTTTTATGCTACACTTTCACAGTCCTATCAGCAGAAAGGGAGCATAAGTTGGACTGTAAAGCTAAAGCAGGAATCTCCCTTAAGTTTAGCAGCAACACAGAAGATTATCAAGTTTATAGTGTAATACCCTAACTACCAAAGCTCACGCTTCCGGCTGCGCAACTCTGATAGCTCGGACATTACGACGACTTTTATAATATTTAATACTAAAATATGAGCCTGTTTAAAACTTTAAACCGCAATACCGTTCCCAAAAATACTTTCATCCGATGACATACATCCATAAATACCATACAACTTACAAAACTCATAAAGAGTACATCCATATATATGTACAAATATATATATATAAATAATATTACAAACATAATCCAATACAATCCCTATCCCTCTTACAGATTATATCAAGATAAAGGCAAGGGTACAATAAACCATAACTAAAACAATATAGAGCATCTCAACAACAACTAAATGAACTCTTCGTAACTTCTGCGCCCATATCCTGAAAGGGGAAAAATGTAGGGGG
>NC_029794.2:41644537-41694609 GCF_000816755.2 Arachis ipaensis
CAATGTCACACAAATGCATATGATGCATGCCTGTCCCTAGTGGCTGATGATATCATCTGTCGGTTACCAAGCCAACCCGACGTGTCCGGTAGCTAACCCGGACACAGTCTCTCTGGTGCGCTTTATTATCATTAGAGGGTATCTGCGCCCTGTCGCCATTAGAGGGTATCTGCGCCCTATCACCATTAGAGGGTACCTGCGCCCTATCGCCATTAGAGGGTATCTGCGCCCTGTCGCCATTAGAGGGTATCGGTGCCCTGTCACCTTTACAACCAGAGAGAAAACACAAGCATACTCGCATACAACATTCATCTCAGCCATCCGGCTTAAATTCACAATTCATTCGATTGCATACATGCATTTATACTCAACCATGGATCACCATCCATCTCAGCCATCCGGCTCACGGTTCAATCCAGAACCAGCCAATTTATCAATAAATACAGCCCTTCGGCTTAAGTTCATAATGCATAATCAGCCATACGGCTCACAACTCATTCGGCAATTAGCCATAGTTCAATAGCATACACGGCCATTCCGGCTCACAACAAAACAACACTTCCACCATTCAACATCATCAAATTCATAAAACTTAAAGCAACCCAGGCTGAATTTCAAGAGTATTCTATCTTCAAAATAATCAAAATAATTGACTCAATTCAAACCAATCCTCAACAGATTAAACTCATATTTCAAATCTTTAAAGAATCAACTTTAAAACATTACATTTCACAAAGCCGCACAACAATTCAGCCAAGCTAACATTCATAAGCTTTCGAAACAATCAAATAATACATAAGGCCGATACAATCACCAAATACACATTTTCTCACATCAGTATCCATATGTAATAATTCCAATACATAAAGTATAGTTTTAGAAAGCGCCCCTACCTCAAAATGCAATTCCATAACCCAAACGCCTCACAGAGTCCTTTCCGTCTCATCCCGAAATCAACAACCAAAATCCCGGCTCTGCTTGTTTTTCGCAATAGACGAAACAGCCTCAACACCACATATAAGCTCGATTACTACTTTTTAACACATCAATATCGTGGAAATCTTAAAACTCATAACTGAAAACAAATGGCAAGGATTCCGAGGTAAAAACACTTACTGAAATAAAAGGAATGGCACAGCAGCCTCCGCAACACTTATGAGACACGCAAACATCGGAACTCAAACCTACATTACCAAGCCTCAAGGTCTTTAACCAAACACAACCAAACGCTAAAGCAGGGGTTTTTCGAAACGAGAAATACTCACTGAATTAGCAAAACGAAGCAGCCGCAACTCCAAATCGACCCGGCAGCGGCTCCGTCAATAACCCCAAGTGACAATCGCGAGCAAAAACCCCGGTGACGGCAACTGTAATAACCACGCGGCATTAACAACCCTTCCAGAATTCCAGAAGAATAGAAACCAAACTCAGAACTCTTACCGGCGGTGGAACACGGTGGAAGCAGGGTCTCAAGTGGCAGAAGCTCAGCCCGGAGCTCCGGCGGTCAGAAACACAGAGGCGCAGCTTCACAGCAACACCTGCGGTGACCAGAATCCTTCTCTGGTAGCAGTGAGACCCCCAATAGCGCAGGCGTGGCTCACTCTGCTCCATAGCACAGCGGCGGTGATGGTTTGACAGCAGGTTCATGGCGTCACAGGGAGCTTCGGCGGCGGCAAATCGGTGCGACGTGGTAGTGCGACAATGATGGCTTCACAGACGAGACTAGGCACGGCGGTTCCAAGCCCTCAGCCCCCTTCTCACTCGCGTACCCTCTCTCCCCGTGTCTCAGATTTGACGGGTCAACAGAGGTGGAGGCGGCGTGAGCTCCCTCTCGTCTTTGCGATTCTCCTCAGGCGACGGAACGGGTGCTGGATGGCAGAACTGCGACTCAACTCCATCAAGCACTTTACAATCCCCATACTTGATCACAAGCCTGACAATCGCAACCCGTTCGCAAGGAACAAAACACCCAAAACTCATAACGTTGTACACCTACCGCTTCAACTTCCGTATACACATATCACGTCTTCAAAAACTAACGCATCGCGTTACTACGTCTACAAGTCATACGTGATATCAAAATAATTCTCGAGTTTACTCAGAAGGATACAAGACTTTAGAAAGGAGAGTCAAATGTCAAGGATAATACTCAAAGATTTGGGAGAATGTATCTAGGTCCAGATAAACAAGAACTCTCAAGAAATGAAGTTTCAATCAAATGCTTGTTCAAAAATTCTCAAAGTCCATATTCAAACAAGCGTGTATAACATTTATAGCAAGGACGAAAGAGGAAGTTAAACTCTTTTTAGAAAAGAAATTCCGAGGTAAAAATTTACTTACAATCTGGTAAGGAAATAAGTGGTGCGTTACAAACAAACCGGTTTTCACTAAACAAGGAAGCTTTTCAAAACTTCATTTAAAATAGCGCATGCCGATTTTTAAATTAACTTCATCAAAATTGAACAATGGTTCCAATATCAATCAAGCAACAGAAAGTAAACTCCGTTTAATATTTCTTCAAAGAGAATTCAAAACTTCTTTAAAAGATTCAAAACAAGACTCCAAAAGTGTTCTTGAAATCACCATCTCAAAAGAATATTCAAGAAAATTAGCATTGTACTTAAAAGGAGTCAAGCCATGCAAGAAAGAATCTTAAATCAATGTAGTTCAAGCAAGATCCAATAGGTATGAGAAATCAAACAAGCTTTCAATTGATCCAAAAGAATACAAAAGTCATAGAAAAAGACAACTCAATCATTTGTAATTTCTCAATGATAAATCTTTGACTAAAAACTCTTGTAAAGATAATGGGAGAATAAACAATGCACTAACTTGAAACGAATCAAACTAACTCATATACGAATGAGTTTCACAAAAAGAAAAAAAACCAAGATCAATGGCAATATTCACAAGATGTAAAAGATCAGTCAAAAACAAGGTCAAACATGACATTCATGGAGATGGAAGATTTAATAGAGAATTTAGTCCGTTCATAGGAAGAAAGCTATGAGTCCAACATTTTCAAAAGAATAACAACGGCATAAGCCATGTAGTATGCTAAATCAAACTCAAATCAAAATGAATTGAGTAAAGTTTATCAAACGAAACTCAACCGAGACAAAAGTGGTAAATCCTTTCTTTTCAAAATTTTGAAAAATACCCCAAATACACAATCAAATGAAGATGTGCGTTGGCACTATAGTAAAATTACTAGAAAGTCAAATTGTATTTGAAGTAAATGCAGTTCTGCAAACCAGTAAAAGTACAGGTGATGTATTAGAAATAAATAGTTGTTAAATTGTATAAGAAATCTCCAAAGTTCCACATATAGATAAGTGTATATCTAGTCAACAGCAATTTTTATAAAAATCTCAAAATTAGCTGTAATCACTGTCAAATAAGAGGAAAACTGAATCAACAAGTTCTCTAAGAATGAACTCGGAACCCAGAGTTAAAAGTCACAGCACATTAAGACAAGTTCAAGACTATATCAAAGAATACTTGAATAAAGAAGAACTCAAACAGAGGAAGATAGATGCAACAAGGATCTTAAACCAGCATATGCACTTAAGGTCAAACAAGAATGCATATGGATAGAGGAATAGAGTTGAAAAATCAAACTACTTTTCAAAAAGGACTAGCAAACAAGAACTTCAAGTTAGGATATAAAAGAACAGGTCGACTCGAACAAAATTCAAGACACACAACTGAATAGCCTCGAGAAATAGTTTCCAACTTTTCCAAAACCCGCGATTCGCTTTACTCAAAACTCGGATTTCATCTATGATAAGCCATCAGTGCTTTCATATACATAATTCACTAGTATTAAGCCGGCCAAACTTAATACCACGAATTATGCAATGCAAGACTAACAACGTTAATCAATAGACTGTCATGTGCATAAAGCTCTAATTCTGGTCATTCGACAAGACCTAATACATGACAAACACTCAGAGTATGCAACTAAAGCATAGTCGGTCCATTCCTCAGGCTCTACAGGAAGGACTGCTCTGATACCATAATGTAATACCCTAACTACCAAAGCTCACGCTTCCGGCTGCGCAACTCTGATAGCTCGGACATTACGACGACTTTTATAATATTTAATACTAAAATATGAGCCTGTTTGAAACTTTAAACCGCAATACCGTTCCCAAAAATACTTTCATCCGATGACATACATCCATAAATACCATACAACTTACAAAACTCATAAAGAGTACATCCATATATATGTACAAATATATATATAAATAATATTACAAACATAATCCAATACAATCCCTATCCCTCTTACAGATTATATCAAGATAAAGGCAAGGGTACAATAAACCATAACTAAAACAATATAGAGCATGTCAACAACAACTAAATGAACTCTTCGTAACTTCTGCGCCCATATCCTGAAAGGGGAAAAATGTAGGGGTGTGAGAACATCATCCTCGAAAGGGTTCTCAGTAGAGGGTTTTTGGGAATTACTGTAATAGGATACGTGAAGATAACCGCACCAGTGATTCATAATCGTCTTATGCCTCTTTTCAAAAACAACGGTTTACAATAGAAGTAAAGTCGGAAATCTTTTCGGAAAGAAGAACCGTTCAATTCTCAAAAACTCAAAAGCCTTTCAAAACGGTTTATCTATGCGGAACCAAAATAGCCTTTCATAATTTTATTCCAAACCAAAAACACAAAAGTGAAATCAACCATCATTTAGAAATCTCGTTTCTCAAATCATCTCAGGCTCAGGCCAAATTTACTCAAAGTGAGTTCCCTTTTTAAAACAAAGCCACTCTCAGCATTCTCTTTCCAAAACTTCCAAAACCATGGAAAGTTAAAGATTCATTTTGGGAACATTCAAAATCACCCATCCCACAATGGAATTTTATAACAAAGTTTCTCGACAGAGTCCCAAGTCTTTAGGGGAGAGTAGCATAACTCATTTCGCCGAATTCATTTAAAATCATTAAAACCTTGGCATTCCGATTTGAGTAATAAAATAGGATCTAAGCCAAACCGAGTCACGTAATCATTTACTTCTTTCAAAGCCGTTTCCTTTACTTAGGCAAAACCAGCTTCAACCCCCATGATAAATTCTAAAGCATTTCAACTGTTCAAAATTGTTTTAGTCTTGCAAAAGTTCAGAGTTCAAAGAGTACTTAAAACCTTTCTCAAAACATTTAAAAATAAAAGTTGTCAATAGACATTCAGGTTCTTTCAAAGTCATTGAAACTTCTTTAATTGAAACCCCCAAGTCAAATTCAAAGGCATAAACCCTTTTCGCATTCAAACAGCTTTAAAACACAAGTTTCATCTAAATAACTTTCTCTTGAAAGAGATACAATGCCTTTCTTAAGAATCAAGACTAAATCACAATTTCCCCTTTACTAACTCATTTCGAAAGCATGAATCATCCTTTTCTTGATAATTCAAATAAAATAGCAGAAGTCTTTAACTCATCATTTTCCAGATAACATTTCAATAAAGACTCGAATTTTATAGAAATTTCGGCAGCACCTCCCCTAAAACTTGGACTTTTGCCACCCGGTTCGGGTCCCAACTAAACCGTTTCTCATTCCTTTTCAACAGCTCAAAACCAGAAATCAATTCAAAAGCAAGCTAAATCCAAGAGTCGCCTCAATGGCATACCTCAAGAAAACCATTTCAAAAATCAACTCAATATCAACCGATTTAACTCATTTCCAAAGCTTTAAAGAATCAGTTCAGCAATAAATCATTTATCAAAACCAAATCAATTAAAGCAACCCAGGCTGAATTTCAAGAGTATTCTATCTTTCACATCGTCAAAATAATTGACTCAATTCAAACCAATCCTCAACAGATTAAACTCATATTTCAAATCTTTAAAGAATCAACTTTAAAACATTACATTTCACAAAGCCGTACAACAATTCAGCCAAGCAAACATTCATAAGCTTTCGAAACAATCAAATAATACATAAGGCCGATACAATCACCAAATACACATTTTCTCACATCAGTATCCATATGTAATAATTCCAATACATAAAGTATAGTTTTAGAAAGCGCCCCTACCTCAAAACGCAATTCCATAACCCAAACGCCTCACAGAGTCCTTTCTGTCTCATCCCGAAATCAACAACCAAAATCCCGGCTCCGCTTGTTTTTCGCAATAGACGAAACAGCCTCAACACCACATATAAGCTCGATTACTACTTTTTAACACATCAATATCGCGGAAATCTTAAAACTCATAACTGAAAACAAATGGCAAGGATTCCGAGGTAAAAATAATTACTGAAATAAAAGGAATGGCACAGCAGCCTCCGCAACACTTATGCGACACGCAAACATCGGAACTCAAACCTACATTACCAAGCCTCAAGGTCTTTAACCAAACACAACCAAACGCTAAAGCAGGGGTTTTTCGAAACGAGAAATACTCACTGAATTAGCAAAACGAAGCAGCCGCAACTCCAAATCGACCCGGCAGCGGCTTCGTCAATAACCCCAAGTGACAATCGCGAGCAAAAACCCCGGTGACGGCAACTGTAATAACCACGCGGCATTAACAACCCTTCCAGAATTCCAGAAGAATAGAAACCAAACTCAGAACTCTTACCGGCGGTGGAACACGGTGGAAGCAGGGTCTCAAGTGGCAGAAGCTCAGCCCGGAGCTCCGGCGGTCAGAAACACAGAGGCGCAGCTTCACAGCAACACCTGCAGTGACCAGAATCCTTCTCCGGTAGCAGTGAGACCCCCAATAGCGCAGGCGCGGCTCACTCTGCTCCATAGCACAGCGGCGGTGATGGTTTGACAGCAGGTTCATGGCGTCACAGGGAGCTTCGGCGGCGGCAAATCGGTGCGACGTGGTAGTGCGACAACTTGCCTTAATTATCTTTAATAAAATGATTTCTAAAATTAAGGCTATAAATAATTATATGATTTGAGACTTGATCATAAAAAGACTTTTCAAAGGTTATGGGTCTTACATATAGCCTGAAATCAGACAAGAGCATGGTCACAAGGGATGAGACAGAATAGTGCAATGTTGGCGTATTTGTCTAACAAATGAAATAAGCTCTGCTTCAGAGATTTTATAGAATTTTCATATGACAATCGAAAAGTGAATCTCCATGCTCTTATTTGTCAATAAAAGATTTTAAAAAGGATTATGAAGGAAAGGAGTTTGTAATTAAGAGTTAATTGAAGAGTATATGTGCTTTTTTCACATCAGTTTTCAAGATTAATGCACTCACACAATTCACAGACTACATTACTACTACTTCATATTCACGCAATTATTAAACTTAGTCTTAGCTCTTAAAATAAAATGGAACTAGAATAAACATGATGACCATAATTTCTAGATTTAAAAAATAAGATATTACAATTAGGTCATAGTTTACACCTGAAATAGGGGATTTCCAATTAAAACTGAAGTTGGCTTTGAAAATGATACCTGGTTCTTGTGAGCTCGATTGAGAGAGAACGAAGAAGGACTAAAGTAGGAGGAGCCACGGCGGCAATAGAGAGAAGGAGCGATGGCGGTGCGGCAGCAGCGGAGCAACAGGCAGCGCGAGCAAAAGGAGCGACAGTGGGGAGCGACAGCGGCACGACAGCAACAGAGCGCGACGGCAGCGAGAGCAAACGGAGTGACGGCGGCACAACCATAACGCCGGCAGAGGAGAATGAGGGTTGTTTCTGAACTTGGTGGCGGATTGGTGAGTAATGCAGAAAAGAAAAGGATAAAATGAGGGTTGGTGAGGAAGTTGGGGGCAAAATGGTGTTTCTGGACTTGGAGGCGGGAAGTGGGCGCGGGGATGGTGTTTTTAGCAATAAAAATCGATGGTATCGTTGTCGATTTTAATTTGAAAAAAAGCAGTGGTTTTTGTGTCTATTTTATACATTAAATCCACACTATTCATTTGATTTTAGAAAGCAATATAAACCATTCAAATTTATCGACGAGAGCTTTGTCGATATTTTAAATATAAAAATAGATGTCTAGTCCGTCGATTTTAGAATAAAAGTATTTTCACCCCCTAGTTCGTCGACACTATGACGATTGTTAAAAAAGGGTTTAATGCAACATAAAAAAATCGACGGCCAGGCTGTCGATTTTATTAGTTTATTTTCTTGTAGTGGAGATACCATTAAGGCTGAAAATAATGCATCCCAGAAGGATAAAGTCAAAGCCATGATCTTCCTTCTTCGTCTTCTTGATGAAAGATTGAAAAATAAATATCTCACATTAAAAGATCCTGCAGATCTTTGGAAAACCTTGAAGAAATGTATAATAATGAAAAGACAATGATACTTTCTCAAGCCCGATATGAATGGATGCACTTGCATCTACAAGATTAGTGAATATAATTTAGTAATGTTTCGAATCACCTCACGAATGAAATTATGTGGGGAAAAGATAACGGATAATGATATGTTAGAGAAAACTTTCTCAACCTTCCATACCTCGAATATGCTCCTACAACAGCAGTATCGAGAAAAAAGATTTAAAAAATATTCTAAGTTAATTTCTTGCCTTCTTGTTGCTGAACGCAACAATGAGTTACTTTTAAAAAAATCATGAAACGCGTCCAGTTGATGCCGCCCCATTTACTGAAGCAAATGCGGCAAATCATAACCCTATAAGAGGTAAATGACAAGGTTTTGGCAACAAGAAAAATTATGGAAGGAAGAAAAATTATGTTCATGAGAAAAGACCTCACCTGAAGTGGGATAAAGAAAGAAACAATGGACAAAATAAATCAACAGAGGATAAATGTTTTCGTTGTGGTGGAAAAGGCCATTGGTCGCATACCTGTCGTACCCCAAGGCACCTAGTCGATCTTTATCAAGCATCTTTGAAAAAGGACGACAAAGGAAAGGAGTCAAATTTTATTTCAAATAATGCTAAAAATTACACCACTTATTATGAAGTATCTGATTTCTTTGAGAATCCTGAAAGAAATATTGGTCATTTGATCAATGATGGAATAGTTTAATATGTGGGTTTGTTAAGTACTCATATAAATAAATAATGTAAGAAACACTTCTTGTTAAGTTTTATTTTCTACGCATTTGAATTTCAAGTACGATGTATATAAATAATGTTTAATAAAATATTTATGAATTTCAAATTTTGCTGAATGTGCCAAGATAATAATAAAATTTTTAATATATACTATACTTCTTAGAAAAATATTTTCAATCAAGAAAATAATTTTATTGCGCAAATATTTCTACTCATTTTATTATTATTTGTCTTTGAAGAAAATGGTGAGGACATATAGTGAAGATGTTTGCCTTGCGGATAGTGCAAGTTTGCACACTATTCTCAAAAGTAATATATACTTTACTCATCTTAGCTTGTGGCAAAAGAAGAATATGTTAATATTATTATTGGCTCATGCAATGTGATAGAAGGCTCCGGAAGAGCTATAATTTTGTTTTCCGGAAGAACAAAGTTCATAATAAATAATGCACTATTGTCTACTAAGTCTTTAAGGAACTTATTGAGTTTTAAAGATATTCGCCGAAATGGATATCATATTGAAATAATAAATGAGGGAAATTATGAGTACTTGTATATCACAACTCATGATTCAAATAAAAAGGTTATATTAGAAAAGTTACCCTTACTTACATCTAGGTTATATTATACTAAAATTAGTGCAATTGAATCACATACCATTGTAAACCAGAAGTTTACTAGCCCAAATGAATTAATAACTTGGCATGATTGATTGGGTCATCCGGAAACAACCATGATGCGAAAAATTATTAAAAACTCCTATGGACATTTACTAAAGAACTAGAAGATTCTTAAATCTAGTGAATTTTGTTGTGCTGCATATTCTCAAGGAAAGCTAATTTTAAGGTTATCACCAGTAAAGATTAGATTTGAGTCTCCTGAATTCCTAGAAAGGATTCAAGGCAATATATGTGGACCTATTCATCCACCATGTGGATCTTTTAGATATTTTATGGTCCTAATAGACGCATCTTCGAGATGGTCACATGTGTGCTTGTTGTCTTCTTGCAACTTGGGGTTTGCGAGATTACTTGCTCAAATGATTCGATTAAAAGCACAGTTTTTAGAAAATCCAATCAAAGCAATTCATCTTGATAATGCTGGTGAATTCACTTCCCAAGCCTTTGATGCTTATTGTATGACTAACGGAATAAGCGTTGAACATCCAGTAGCTCATGTTCACACACAAAATGGGTTAGCAGAATCACTTATTAAACACCTCCAGTTAATTGCTAGACCCTTACTTATGAGAACAAATCTCCCAACCTCGGCTTGAGGGCATGCTTTTTTACATGCCGCAACACTTATTCGTTTGAGGCCAAAAAGTTACCATCAGTTCTCTCCTATGCAATTAGCTTTTGCCTAGCAACCAAATGCTTCCCATTTAAGAATATTCGGGTGTGCGATATATGTTCCCATTGCATCACCTTCTCACACCAAAATGGGACCCGAAAGAAAATTGGGGATGTATGTTGGATATGATTCTCTCTCTATAGTGAGGTATCTTGAGATACAAACTGGAGATGTATTTAAAGCCCGATTTACAGATTGTCATTTTGATGAATCAAAATTTTCAACATTAGGGGCAGAGAATAAGATTTCTGAAAAGGAACTTAATTGGAATACATCATCCTTAATGAATTTAGATCCTCGATCAGGGCAATGTGAACTAGAAGTTCAAAAGATTGTACATTTGCAAAGAATAGCAAATGAATTGCTTGATGCATTTTTTGATACAAAAGGATAACTAAATCCTATATACCAGCTGAAAATGCTCCAATGTGAATTGATGTCCCAGTCGGACAAATAGCCACCGAAACAAAGTCATGTCAGAAGTGTGGTAGGCCTGTCGGTTCCAAAGACAAAAATCTTCGAAAAAGAAAAGAGGTAAATACTATTCCTGTTAAAAAAAACATAGTAAAGACACCTGCAGTTGTCCAAAATTCTGATATAGTTTTGACGCCAGAAGACGTTCAGGTACCTAAAAATTGTGAAAATGATGAGATCTCGATAAATTATGTCTTTACAGAAAAAAATGGGACCGAAATAAGACAATTGTCAATGAAATATTTGCATACAATGTGGCATTAAATATCATGCATGAAAGTAAGCATCTTGAGCCAAGAACAGTCGAAGAATGTTGACAAAGGAATAATTGGCCGAAATGGAAAGATGTTATGAAGGGTGAGTTAGACTCACTTGCAAAATGTGAAGTCTTTGGACCTGTAGTTCATACACCAGAAGATGTAAAACCTGTTGGATACAGATGGGTGACGTTAAGATTTTCGCCAGTAAAGAATTTTATAAAAATAGTTGCGTTGTAGATATAGTTTCTAAACCAACAGAAATTCCTTCGTACAAACGTTTTGGTTGTCACAAGTAACAAACCCCTTTAAAATTGATAACCGAGTATTTAAACCTCGGGTCGTCTTCTCAAGGAATTGCAGGGAGGTATGTTCTTATTATTGGTTATGAGTTTGTAAATTAGGGGTTTTGAAAGTAAGGAAGCAGTATGTTGAACAATAAGAAAAATAGTAATAATAAAATAAACTCTTGGCAAGGTATAAGAACTGGAAGTCCTATCCTTATCAATTGTGATGAGAATTGGATTTTAATCCTACTTAGTCAACCTTTACTAAAGCAAAGGTAAGTCAAGTGGGCCGAACTAATTTGATCCCTCAAGTCCTAGTCTTTCTTTTGGAAAGGCTAGAGTTATTGGAACTCAAATTAATCAGCAACTCCCAATTTCAACCACTGTTTTATTTGACAGCTCAAGCGTCACCAATTACTTAACCAAAGCCAAGAGGAAGAAAAATCTACTTGAATAAAAATGCCTTTAGATGGGAAGCAACAGTAACATAAATTAAAGAGAGCAATCATAAGTCTGAAATACCTCAAATTATAGTAAATAAAGAAATCAATTCTAACATGGAGTTCATAAACTAAATTGATAAAATAAATAAAAAGAACATTGAACCTGATAAAAAGAGATAATCCTAAAAGCAAAAGAAATCCTAATTCTAAATCCTAAAAGAGAGAGGAGAGAACCTCTCCCTCAAAACTACATCTAAATCATGAGAAGTGAATTATGAGAGCATGCCTATGAATGAATGGATTTTCCCACTTTATAGCCTCTAATCTGTATTTTTTGGGCCGAAAACTGGGTCAAAAATAGTCCAGAAATTGCCCCCTGTGATTTCTGTTACGTTCAGGTCGCGGCAAGTGACGCGGAGGCGTCGTCCACACATCCGCGCGGATTGAAGTTCACAGATGTGACGCGGGCGCGTCATTCACATGTTCGCGTCGCCTAACTTCGGGGAAGCTATGATAAATTATATATCAAATCGAAGCCCCATACGTTAGCTTTCCAACACAACTAAAACCGCATCCTTTGGACCTCTGTAGCTAAAGTTATAGCCGTTTGAGTGCGAAGAGGTCAAGATGGACAGCTTAGCAGTTTCTCCAACTTCTTGTTTTCCTTCCACTTTTGCATGCTTTCTTTCCATCCTCTGAGCCATTCCTGCCCTGTAATCTCTGAAATCACTTAACACACATATCAAGGCATCTAATGGTAATAAGAGAGGATTAAACATAGGGAACTTAAGGGCAAAGAAGCATGTTTTCAATCAAAGCACATAATTAGGAAGGCAAATGTAAAACCATGCAAATAGTATGAATAAGTGGGTAAAGAGTTGATAAAAATCACTCAATTGAGCACAGGATAAACCATGAAATAGTGGTTTATCAACCTCCCCACACTTAAACAATAGCATGTCTTCATGCTAAGCTCAAGAGAAGCTATAAAGGAATGAAGAGGAAAGTAAGAATGTATGAAATGCAACCTATCTATATGAATGCAACTACATGCAAAATATTTCTACCTACTTAGTTAAAAGTAAACAAATCCTTCAAGAAGAAATATGAACTGGATTTCACTAATTCAAATCATGAAAATGAAGTACAAATAGACTTGCAAGAAGAAAATAGCTCATGAAAGCAGGGAATAAGGGATTGAGCATCGAATCCTCACTGGTAGTGTATACATTATAATCACTCAAGTGTTTAAGGTTCGATTCTCTCAATTCTCTACTAACCTTGCTTTCTAAGGCTTGCTCTTCATCTAACAATCAACATAAATTTAATGCACAAATACACAAATCAAGAGGTCTTTTAAGGGTTGTAATGGGGTTAGGGTCAAGGTAGGATTGTATTTGGTCAAGTGGACTAAAATCTGAATCCTTAATTAATTTAAACTTTTCCCACCTAACTTTAGACAATCCATGTAATCATAATACCACATCTAACTATCCATTAACCATGTTTTTTCACATATTCATGCATTCTAATTTCAAGTACAGTACATATGCATTGCTTTCACCACTTACTTTGGGGCATTTTGTCCCCTTTTTGCTTAATTGCTCTTTTTTTCTTTTATTTTTCTCACTTTTATATATATATATATATATATTTTTTTCTTTTCTTTTTATTTTTTTCAATGCATATGATTAAATTATTGGATGCATGAATCATGTCCTAAACATTTTTTTTTCAAATTTTCAGAAAATTCTAACATACTCAATTCTCAAACCAAATGTTTCCAAATTCAACTTTCCCCATACTTAATTCATGAGCACTCTCACTAGTCTAAGCTAACCAAGGATTCAAATTAAGGACATTATTATTTTCCGCTTAGAGTTAATGATGTACTAAAATAAAGAACAGAGGGGTAAAAATAGGCTCAAAATTGGTTTGCAAGGGATAATGAAAGGTTAAGGCCATATGGGTTTGTAAGCTCAGTGAAACAAAGGCCTCAATCATATAAGTGCATGCATACATTAAATAATGGAAATATAGAATTAAGCAAGACAAAGATCACAATTTTAGAGAGAAAAACACACACCAAAAATAAAATATTGGTTGGTAAAATGCAACCAATTCAAATAGGCTAAAAAATCTCACAGGTTTTGTGTGTTCGAGTTCTAAACCATGTTCCAGTATAATATTTCTTCAAATAAGTGTAACATTAAATTTTATTCAAATTAGTGAAATGCTCTAAAAGGTTTCTTGAAAAAGAAAATATTACTTCAACCAAGTGGTAAAATATGCAAAAAATCAAACAAATATGCAATTAAACATGCAAATGCAACAACTAACAAGGAAAATAAACCATTGGTGTTGAGATAGAAGAGTAACTAACCCATGGAGATCGGTATCGACCTCCCCACACTTAAAGGTTGCACCATCCTCGGTGCATGCTAAGATGTGCAAGTGGACGGGTTGTTCCAACTGATGGTTTTCTCCAAGGATTGTGCAGATGGACTTGTCTGTCTCCCCATGTAAACATCTTCCGGTTCCCTTCCGGGTGGCCATCCTGAAAGAAAAAGGGAAGAAAAGTAACCCAAAAGTAAAGATAAGAAAATAAATAAAGTATGGGTGGGTTAATGCCAATTGATAAGGGTCTCATTTACATGGAAGCTTCAACATCTACGTGAGAAAATAATAGAAGCACATGGCATACCAGTGGTGCAGAATTTGCAACAAAGGAGAGGAGTGTGGGTAATGAAAATATCAATATAAGTTCATGTCAATGCAAATGAAGTGCAAGTATCATAAAAGATTGGCATTAGCAGATAATTAATATCATCCCACAGTGTAAAACAAGTTACTAAGCACCAAAGTAAATTCAAGAAAAGATGCAATAGTTGAATATGAACAAGTGACACCAATGGAAAAATAATAATAAATTTAGAAAAGAAAAAAAAATATGCACAAAATTAAAATGTAATGAATGAAATATGCAAATAAAGTAAGTAAAATAGAATGAAGGTGAAAAGGAATGAGAAGTGAAAGAAATAAAGTAAGAAAGAAAGAAGAAAAGATAGAATAAATTAGGATTAGAAAAGATAAGAAAAATAAGGATTTGGAGAAGAAAAGATAAGATATTTTGGCTGATCTGGATATTCTGTGCGCCGCATGTGACGCGGACGCGTGGGTGACGCAGTCGCGTGGGTGACGCGGTCGCCTGGTGCGCGATAAGGTTAGGTGACGCGGACGCGTAGGCCACGCGATCGCGTGACCTGATTTGTGCGATTGGCTCGAGTGCAGCCTCGCGGTCGCACAACTCTCTGTTCGAAACTTGGTATTGCCAAAATCCAGGGTGACGCGGTCGCGTGGTCGACGCGATCGCGTGAGTGGCCATCATGGGGATATGATGCGGACGTGTGAGCCATGCGTCTGCGTGGTAAGGCGTGTGCGATAAGTACCAGTCCAGCACCACTCTCGCACAACTTTCGGTCGTGCACCCTTTCTTACGTCGATTTCCAGGTCACGCGGCCGCATGAGTGACGCGGACGCGTGGGAGGCAGGTTCCCCATGTGACGCGGACGCGTTGGCGACGCGGTCACGTGAGGTGATTTGTGCCAGGGGCACGCCTCTAGCCACGCTCTCGCGTGACTCTCTGTTCAATTCTCTTTTCTTCCTTAATGCACTTGTGACGCAGACGCGTCAGCGACACTTCCGCATCGCGTGCATATTTTTTTTTTGATGCAGTATGCAGAATGCAATGCTAATATGAATGTTATGCAGAATTCCAGGTTCAATACAATAAAATAAAACAAAACTCGAAAACAAATAAAACTAAATAAAAATGAAAAAAGAACGATCATACCATGGTGGGTTGTCTCCCACCTAGCACTTTTAGTTAAAGTCCTTAAGTTGGACATTTGGGGAGTCCTTTGTTATGGTGGCTTGTGCTTGAACTCATCCAGGAATCTCCACCAATGTTTGTGATTCCAATGGCCTCCGGGATCCCAAACAAGGCGTGTAAAGCCCTTGAGCAGTTTTAAACAGGTTCTCAGGCTTCCAGTGTTCTGAATGTCAGAACAGATTCCAGGATCCCAAACTTTGCTTTTACACCCGTCTTTGTGTTGATAATCATGATTCCATCCGGGTAGCAAGCAATCTGGATTCTCACTAAAACGGCCAAATAACTTCCTAGACCCATTCAATTGAGCTCTACACCAACCTTTGCGTTTAAATTTAAAGCTTCCAACCATAATGAACCTTGCAGGACAATTCTTGCCACTGACCATCTTCCTCTTACTCTTTATGCCACAAAGAGCTCTAAGTTGACCATCCGTCTCCAGTAGCCCATATTCAAGTGGAATTAGAAAGCTAAGGGATATGAATTTTACCCACTTGAATGTTGTGAAGGATGATGGCAACTTAGGGGGAGGGGTCTCTAATGAACTTGCAAGCTCCACTCCCTTGTGCTTTTTGACAACTTCCACCTCTTTGCAAGCTTCTTCAATTTCAACCTCTTCCTCTTGGTAGCTTTCTTCCAATTCAATCTCTTCTTCATTACTTACCAAAGGCATGGGAGGCTGTGCTTTTTCTTCTTTACTCTCCATCTCTTGACCAACCTCTTCCAAGTCTTCAACTATGATATGCCCTAGAGGTTGTACACCCTCCTGAGCATCAAATTCAAATGTCTTGGAAGGAAGCTCTATGACTTGAGTTTCCTATGGAGGTTTCGCATCTCCTAAGTCTTCAACCACTTCTTCCTCCTCAATGGCAGGCGTAGCTTCTTCCAATTGTTTCAATACAAAATTGTGCTGCTCACTGTCCACCGGAGTTTCTAATATCTCCTTCATGCTACGTTCTTCATTAGATTGCCCACATGAAGCCATGGGGGTTCCTTGAGTGTCCAAACGTCGGGAAGGTAATCGATTTATCGCTTGATCTAGTTGGCGAAGGGTTGTAAGAAGCTTTTCCACTGTTTCCGTGAGACGATCCGTTGATTCTTGTTGCACTCGGCTATCATAAATAGGATCATAGTGCTCTTGGATTGATGGATATGGAGATGGCAAATATTGAGGTGGTGGTTTTATATATGGTTCATATGGCTCATAAGGTGGTTGGTGTGGTAGATACGGGTTAGGGTCATATGGAGGTGAATGGTGGAAAGGGGCTTGTGAGTATGGTGGTCCAAAGTTATGTTGAGGAAAGGGTTCATAGGCATATGGTGGTGGTTTTTGATAGTCCATTGGAGGTGGTTGTTGCCATGAGAGTTGATCAAATCCTTGTGGCTCCTCCTATCTTTGATTGTTCCAACATTGATGCCTGTTCTCATTGTAATTTTCTCTTCGTGTAACATAATTGTAACCAAACTCATAGCCAAAGGGGTGAGAGTTCATAGTAGCTAATAAAAATTAAAAATAAAAACAAATAAACAAGCAAAGGAAAATAAAATAAAATAAAATAAATAAGAGAAAAGATTTGAAATTTGAAAATTGAATTTTGAAATTTGAATCTTAAATTTTGAAATTTGAATTTTGAAATTTGAAATTTGAAATTTGAATTTTGAAATAAGATAAGATAAGATTTTTGAAAAAGATATATTTTTTTTTTTGAAAAAATTTGAATTTTGAAATTTAAAACTAAGATAAGATAAGATAAAAAAAAACTTAAAATTAAAAATCTGAAATTTTTTTTTCGAAAATAAATCAGTTTGAAAGCAAATATTTACAATAACCAATAATAAGGCACACGTTTGCAATTCTCCGGCAACGGCGCCATTTTGACGTTAGGATTTTCGCCAGTAAAGAATTTTATAAAAATAGTTGTGTTGTAGATATAGTTTCTAAACCAACAGAAATCTCTTCGTACAAACGTTTTGGTTGTCACAAGTAACAAACCCCTTTAAAATTGATAACCGAGTATTTAAATCTCGGGTCGTCTTCTCAAGAAATTGCAGGGAGGTATGATCTTATTATTGGTTATGAGTTTGTAAATTGGGGGTTTTGAAAGTAAGGAAGCAGTATGTTGAACAATAAGAAAAATAGTAATAATAAAATAAACTCTTGGCAAGGTATAAGAACTGAAAATCCTGTCCTTATCAATTGTGATGAGAATTGGATTTTAATCCTACTTAGTCAACCTTTACTAAAGCAAAGGTAAGTCAAGTGGGCCGAACTAATTTGATCCCTCAAGTCCTAGTCTTTCTTTTGGAAAGGCTAGAGTTATTGGAACTCAAATTAATCAGCAACTCCCAATTTCAACCACTGTTTTATTTGACAGCTCAAGCGTCACCAATTACTTAACCAAAGCCAAGAGGAAGAAAAATCTACTTGAATAAAAATGCTTTTAGATGGGAAGCAACAGTAACATAAATTAAAGAGAGCAATCATAAGTCTGAAATACCTCAAATTATAGTAAATAAAGAAATCAATTCTAACATGGAGTTCATAAACTAAATTGATAAAATAAATAAAAAGAACATTGAACCTGATAAAAAGAGATAATCCTACAAGCAAAAGAAATCCTAATTCTAAATCCTAAAAGAGAGAGGAGAGAACCTCTCCCTCAAAACTACATCTAAATCATGAGAAGTGAATTATGAGAGCATGCCTATGAATGAATAGATTCCCCCACTTTATAGCCTCTAATCTGTATTTTTTCGGCCAAAAACTGGGTCAAAAACAGCCCAGAAATCGCCCCCTGCAATTTCTTTTACGTTCAGGTCGCGGGCAAGTGACGCAGAGGCATCGTCCGTGCGTCCACGCGGATTGAAGTTCGCAGATGCGACGTGAGTGCGTCATTCACGCGTTCACATTGCCTAACTTCAGGGAAGCCATGGCAAATTATCTATCAAATCGAAGCCCCGGACGTTAGCTTTGCTACGCAACTGGAACCACGTTGTTTGGACCTCTGTAGCTACAGTTATAGTTGTTTGAGTGTGAAGAGGTCAGGCTGGACAGCTTAGCAGTTTCTCCAACTTCTTGTATTCCTTCCACTTTTGCATGCTTCCTTTCCATCCTCTGAGCCATTCCTGCCCTGTAATCTGTGAAATCACTTAACACACATATCAAGTCATCTAATGGTAATAAGAGAGGATTAAACATAGGAAACTTAAGGCCAAAGAAGCATGTTTTCAATCAAAGCACATAATTAGGAAGGCAAATGTAAAACCATACAAATAGTATGAATAAGTGGGTAAAGAGTTGATAAAAACCACTCAATTGAGCACAAGATAAACCATGAAATAGTGGTTTATCAATGGGTATTTGTAAGAAAATAAAATGAGAAAAATGAAGTTGTACGCTACAAGGCTCGACTTGTGGCACAAGGTTTTTCACAAAGGCCTGGTATAGATTATGAAGAAACATATTCTCCTGTAGTGGATGCAATAACATTGCCTTATTTGGTCAGTTTATTTGCATACCATAAATTACATAGACATTTAATAGATGTGGTAACAGCCTATTTATACGGATCATTAGATCGTGATATCTATATGAAAGTCCCTGAAGGACTAAAGATGTATAAACCATCCAATGAATATTCGTAGGTGTTATACTCAGTTAAATTACAAAGATCTTTATATGGTCTAAAGCAATCTGGAAAATGTGGTATAATTTCCTTACTGAGCATCTGGCCAAAAAAAGATTCAAGAATGATGATATCTGTTCATGTGTTTTCATAAAGAAATCTACATCTGGATTCATTATAATTGCTGTGTACGTTGATGATTTAAATATCATTGAAATCCCTGAAGAGATTCCAACAATTATAAAAGCTCTAAAAGAAGAGTTTGAAATGAAAGATCTTGGAAAGACTAAATTTTGTCTCGGTCTGCAGATCGAGCATACAAAAAATGAGATCTTTATTCATCAAACAACATACAAAAAAAGGTCTTGAAGAGATTTTATATGGATAAGTCACTTCCATTAAGTACCCTAATGATCGTAAGGTCTTTGGATGTGGAAAAGGATCAATTCCGTTATAAAGAAGAAAATGAAGATACCCTTGGTCCTGAAGTACCATATCTTAATGCCATTGGAGTACTAGTATATCTTGCTAACAATATACGACCCGATATATCATTTGTTGTGAATTTACTAGCAAGGTATAGTTCCTCTCTAACCAGAAGACATTGGAATGCAATCAAACAAATCTTTTGATATCTTCATGGAACAGTTGATATGTGATTGTTTTATCCATATAGATCCAAGTCACAACTAGTTGGCTATGCAGATGCAGGATACTTGTCTGATCCACACAAAAAGAGATCTCAAATAGAATACTTATTCACATATGGTGGTACAGTTATATCATAGAAGTCCACGAAACAGACAATTGCAGCAACATCCTCTAATCATGCTGAAATACTAGCAATACATGAAGCTAGTTGCGAGTGTTTTTGGCTCAGGAGTTTGATCCAATATATTCTGTCATCATGTGGACTGATTGATCATAAGATAGCTCCAACTGTCCTGTTTGAAGATAATACAGCATGCATTGCTCAACTTAAGAGTGGATACATCAAAGGTGACAGAACAAAGTATATTTATCCCAAATTCTTTTTTACTCATGATATTCAAAATCAACGAACAATTGATGTCCAACAGATTTGCTCAAGCGATAATCTGGCAGATTTATTTATTAAGTCACTTCCAAAATCCTCCTTTGAAAAATTGGTACATCAGATTGGGATGCGTCGATTTTAAAATATTAAATAATGTCGACAAGAGGGGGAGACTGTACTCTTTTTTCCTTGGTAAAGTTTTTTTCCATTGAGTTTTTCTTGACAAGGTTTTTAATGAGACAGTCTCTATCACAAAGGATATTATATTCTTTTCCTTCACTAAAGTTTTTTTCCCATTTAGGTTTTCTTTAGTAAGGTTTAATTGGGGCATAATTCTAAATGGACATTTAAGGGAGAGTGTTGTGATAAGTATGCTTAGGTAGATACCCATTTATGATGGGCGGTTCAATATTATTAAGAGAGAATGAACTTTATAAAGTTTGAAAAAGAGAAATCTTGTACGAGTATAAATAGAAGAGTCTAGGACATATAACACACAGCAATAACAAAACATTGTTCTCACTCTCTATACATTACAATAATATAATTATAAATGCTCTCTTTTCTCTATTTCTCCGTAGATTTTAAGTACAATATATATAATATTAATAAATATATTAATTATCTCTATTTTTAAATAATTAGTTTAAATATTTTTATTATTGGACTAAGCAACTTTCTGTTACTAGACTAAGCAATCTTTGATATATCAACATATCATTATTTATAAGAACTATTTAAATTAATTATTTAAATTATTGAAGATTAATTAAAAACAAATACTTTATCTTTTGAACAAACACTAAATGAAAAAAAAAATTTATTCTTCAATATATACTGAATTGTGCCCCCTAACTTAGATTCAAGATATGTGAACAAGTGCGTAGATGAATTTGCAATGAGTGGTGATTTAAGTAATTTTTTTGCTAGTATAAAAATGGATTTTTTTCGATAAGAGAGTGTTTTTGACTACAGAAGTAGTGTTTCAACTACAAAAATAGAGACGGATAAACTGAAATTGAAGAAAGATGGTACAAAAAAAGTCGAAGTCGAAAGATAGTTGTTGTCTTTCCTTGAGCATCAAGGTTTGCTACTCGACCTTCAAGCTGAGTGGAGGATATGAATGTGAAATTTGAGGAGTAAATTGAAGAAATGTGGGACTTGAAAGACATGGGTGTCAAAACTTGGGAGTCAAGGTTCTTTATAGTCAAGGCAAGGTCATGGCTGAGAAAAAGGAAGAAGTAAGATTATGGGTCAAGATTCTTCATGGCAAGTCTATTTCCATGGTCTATAAATAGGAAAAGCTCAAAAGAGTTCTGTTCACACCCTGGGTCGAGCTATCCGACCCGAGATGTTCAGTAACAAGGCGACCGATCTCTTCAGGTCAGACTATCCGACCTCTTCTCAAAGAGCTCGGCCAAATCGACAGGAAAGCCCAAAGAAGGGCCTAAAATCAAGGAACACGACCCAAAATCCTAAGGCAGCCCAAGCCTACAGAGAGAAGGGCGGTTCCCTTGAAGATAAGCTGACCTCGCCCAAAGCTGAGATAAGATAAGATAACTAACTTATCTTATCTAAAAAGGTCACTCCACACTACTATAAATACACTGGAGCACCCAGGTATAACTCATACTCTGATTCTACTAAAAACCTGCTTAATACCCTTACTAACTTAAGCATCGGAGTCCCTTGCAGGTACCACCACCCTCTGGTGACAAAGGATCAGCAGAGCAACCAGTCCAACAAGTCGGGCACGACAGCTCCAGTTGCCACCCACCAGCCGGACACGTCAGCTCTGACCGGTACAGAAGATCTCATCCGAGATCGAGCTACAGTTTCAGGTAACCCTCGGAACATTGGCGCCATTGCTGGGAAACCTGGAAGTCATCCCGTCACCATGGCGGACGACCATGACAACGACCACAATTCGGATTTGGAAGATAGAACGCCGCACAAGAACGCAAACACTACACCAAAAGATACTCCTCAACCTAACAAAAACAACGATTCATCAACTGTGGGAGCCATGGAAGAACTTCAAGATCGCTTAAAGCAACTCAAAAAAGAGGCGGAGCATCAACGAGAAGCTGAGAAAAACCTACAAAGGGAAATAAGACGACGCGGGAATTGGAGGACAAACTACTAATAATCGAAGCCGATCTCAAGGCCAAAGCTAATCGATCCTCTCATGAGGATAGCTCCTGCAAGGACCAAGATCCATTTACTAAGGAGATCATGAAGACCAAAATCCTAAAAGACTTTAAACTCCCAGATATGACTTTGTACGATGGCACTACATATCCCGGCCATCTTCTCAGCAATTTCAGAAGTAGAATGTACCTCACCGACGCCTCAGATGCACTTCGCTGCAAAGCCTTTCCAACTACTTTAACAAAGACAGCAATTAAATGGTTCGACAATCTACCTCCTAGGTCCATCTCAAGCTTCGACGACTTAGCCAAGAAGTTTTTGGCCAGATTCTCCATCCAAAAAGATAAGGCTAAACACGCTCCAAGTCTATTAGGAATCAAGCAAGGAGATCGGAAAAGTCTTCACAACTACATGGAAAGATTCAACAAAACATGTCTGGACATACAGAACCTATCAACAGAGGCCGCCATTATGGGCCTCATCAATGGCCTGCAAGAGGGACCTTTTAGTCAATCTATATAAAAAAAACACCCCACATCTTTGAAAAAAGTGCAAGAACGAGCAGAGAAGTACATCAACATGGAGGAAAACTCTCGACTCGGGGAGACCTCAAAATCCGGATTCACCTATCCCTCCCGGGATAAGGATAAAGAGCCCAAAAAGAAGGAAGATCGACATGGGAAAAAAAATCAAAAAATATCACAATTACACCCCACTTCGGGTGTCCCTCGTGGATGTCTACAAAGAATTCTGCCACACTGAAAAAATACCCCTAGCTCGACCACTCAAAGGCAAAAAAGGAGGAGAAAATCGGACCGAATATTGTGAATACCATCGAATCTGCGGACATTCCACCAACGAAAGTTTTGACTTAAAGAATGTCATCGAAAAACTAGTAAGAGAAGGGAAATTAGATCGGTATCTGGCCACCCGGGACGATGAGCAAAGAAAAAGAAGAAGGGACGAAGATATCGGACGAACCGAGCGATCACCTCGTACACCAGAAAGATACGTCCATATGATACACGGAGGATTTACAGGAGGAGGAATCTCCACATCATCTCATAAAAGATATCTTAAAGAAGTATATCATGATGAAGGAAAGGAGGAAGCACCCGACATCCCTGCAATTACTTTCACCAAAGAAGACGCATCCGATATCATCTCAGGACACGACGATCCCATGGTCATCACCATTATACTGGAAAATGCAAATCTCCACCGCACATTGATAGACCAAGGGAGCTCCGCCGACATCTTATTCAAAACGGCCTTCGACAAGCTCGGCCTGGAAGAAAAAGAACCTAGAGCATATCCGAACAGCCTGTTCGGACTGGGAGACACCCCAGTGCAACCACTTGGATACATCTCACTACATACAACCTTCGGAAAAGGAAATCAGTCAAGAACACTCAAGATAGACTACATCGTGGTCGACATGAGTTCTGCCTACAACGCCTTAATAGGTCGGACAACATTGAATTAGCTCAGCGCTATAGTCTCGACTCCACATCTATGCATGAAATTCCCAACTGCGGAAGGGGTAACTACAACAAAAGCGGACCAGAAGATGGCACGCCGCTGTTACAACGAAAGTCTAAACTTCAGAGGCAGAGGAGAAGAATTCCATACAATCGAATTCAGTGGAGTTCAGAGGCGGGAAGAACTCCGCCCACAACTCGAAGGTGAAGTAGAAAAAGTCCAGATCAGAGTTATCTGACGTGGCGAAAATTGGCGATTCAAGAATTGTTATAAAATATGCGTTGCAAGTATAGTTCTTAACCAACCAGAAATCCGTTTATCAATTTAGAAGGGTTGTCACAAAAATTAAAATTAAAATACTGGGAGTATGAATCCCAGGTCGTCTCCCAACGAGTTGCAGAAAGGTGTGCTATTTTATTAATCAGATGTTTTCAAAAAGAGTTTGAGTTGAATAAACAGGAAATTAAATTAGAGAAATTAAGTAATTTAAATAAAAGCCTTGATTGGGAGTAGATTAGTGGTGCACGAAATTGTGATCATCAACAATGGCACCAAAGGACTTGGATCTCTCAAACGTGAATCACAATTTGTCACAATTCCGCACAACTAACCAGCAAGTATACTGGGTCGTCCAAGTAATACGTTACGTGAGTAAGGGTCGATCCGACGGAGACTGTCGGCTTGAAGCAAGCTATGGTCACCTTGTAAATCTCAGTCAGGCGAATTCAGATGGGGGTGGAGAATTGATAATTGCTTGTTTGCATGTAGAATGAAAGTGGTTGTCAGTCACGCGTTCATAGGTGAGAATGGTGATGAGTGTCACATAATCATCACATTCATCATGTTCTTGGGTGCGAATGAATATCTTGGAGAAGAAACAGACTTGAGTTGAATAGAAAAATAATAATACTTTGCATTAATTCATGAAGAACAGTAGAGCTCCACACCTTAATCTATGGTGTGTAGAAACTCCACCATTGAAAATACAAAAGAGATAATGATGTAAGCATGGCCGAATGGCCAACCTCTAAGGTCTAGGGACTAAACGTCCAAAGATCCTTTCAATCCAATAGTATAAGGTCCTATTTATAGAGAACTTGTAGCCTAGGGTTTACAAAAATCAGTAATTAATGCAGAAATCTTCTTCCGGGCCCACTTGGTGCGTGCTTGGGCTGAGAATTGAAGCTTTCATGTGTAGAGACTTTTCTTGGAGTTAAACGCCAGCTTTTGTGCCAGTTTGGGCGTTTAACTCCAGCTTTTATGCCAGTTTTGGCGTTTTGACGCCAGAATTTCTATGCTGACTTTGAACGCCAGTTTGGGCCATCAAATCTTGAGCAAAGTATGGACTATTAAATATTGCTGGAAAGCCCAGGATGTCTACTTTCTAACAAAATTGAGAGCGCACCAATTGGGCTTCTGTAGCTCCAGAAAATCTACTTCGAGTGCAGGGAGGTCAGAATCCAACAGCATCTGCAGTCCTTTTTTAGCCTCTGAATCAGATTTTTGCTCAAGTCCCTCAATTTTAGCCAGAAAATACCTGAAATCACAGAAAAACACACAAACTCATAGTAAAGTCTATAAGAGTGATTTTTATTTAAAAACTAATAAAAAGTGTATAAATTAGTTGGAAGCCCTAAAAACATACTAAAAATAATGCCAAAAAGTGTATAAATTATCTGCTCATCAATTAGTTGGAAGCCCTATTCTTGTTGCAGTATTCTCAAGATTGATTGATAATTGAGGGTTGTTCTGTTTAGTTATCCCTTACTAGGTAAGAGAAAGTCAAACAAGTTAGAATGCTGTTTCTATTCACAAGTCCCAATCCGCTTACTTGGAAGGACTGGCGTTAGTGACTAGAGAGCAATCCAACAATAAACCCAATTACAATTTCTCCTTTAAGCATTTTAACTCAAGGGTTCCTTTCAATCAACTCCACATCAAGTTAGGGAACTACTCGCTCATTGTGAACGTGGAATTCATAACATAGAAAAGAGAATTAAAGAAAGACATGATAAATAAAACTCAAAGGAATCAATTAAAAATAAAAGTAACTCTTGTATTAATAAATTCTAAAATAATCCAATAGTAAAATTGAGTAAATTAAAGGACATGGAAGAGTAAAGCCAAGTAAAGAAAATGAACTAGAATGACGAAGTCTTGATGAGGTAATAACTCTTCTCAATATCCCAATGCAAAGAGCAAAATAAAATCCTAAGAACTAGGAATGTGTAGAGAGAAAACCTAGAGGAGGAGTAAAAACTAGATCAAAAAAACTAAAACTGTGTAGAATGAATGTTGTTTTTGGTTTCTGCATGTTCTCTGGCTCTAGTCTACTTTTCTGGACCGAAAACTGGGTCAAAACAGAGCCCAAAATCGCCTCCAGCGAATTCTGCAGATTATGCAGATCGCGCACGTCACGCGATCGCGTCATTCATGCGGACGCGTCATTCGGCGTTTTGCTTTGCCACGCGGGCGCGTCGTTCACGCCTCCGCGTCACTGCGATTTCCTCTCTTTCGTGCGGTCACGTGAGCCATGCGGCCGCGCCACTTCTCACTGGTTATCTCCTCAATTTCTTGTGTTTCTTCTATTTTTGCAAGCTTCCTTTCTAATCTCCAACTCGTTCATGCCCCTATAAAGCCTGAAACACTTAACACACAGATCACAGCATCGAATGGAATAAAGGAGAATTAAAATACATAATTAAAAGTCTCTAGGAAGCAAGTTTTCAATCATGTAATAATTTTAGGAAGGAAATATAAATGCATGCTAATCATATGAATAAGTGGGTAAAGATCATGATAAAACCACACAATTAAACACATTATAAACCATAAAATAGTGGTTTATCAACCTCCCCACACTTAAACATTAGCATGTCCTCATGCTTAGTTGAAGGAGATAAAATAAATGAGTAGGAACATGTAAAACTCATGCAATGCAATGCAACTATATGATTCTTGTCCACTTGATCAATAGCAAATAAACTCTTCAAAACAATTACAAATCAAATTCCACTAATTCAATTCTTATACAATGATAACAGATAAAAGTGCAAGAAGATAACTCATGAAAGCAGGGAACATAAAATTTCAAGCATTGAACCCTCACTGATGATGTATGTATACTCTAGTCTCTCTAGTCTATAGGGTAATCACTCTATCCTTCTCTAATCATGCTTTCTAATTTTTTTTTTTGCTCTTCTCCTAATCAATCAACAACATTTAATATACCAATGCAAACATCATGAGGTCTTTTCAAGGTTGTAATGGGGCCAAGGTAATGGTAAGGATACACATATGGCTAAGTAAGCTTATAAACTGAATCTTTAATTAACCCAAGCTTTAACATAACCTATATATATATATATATATATATATATATATATTCTATATAACTTTAGAATTCATACCTAGCTACCCAGAATTTTCCTTTCACATTCCATACTCATGTATCAACTTTTTATTTTAATTTTATCATACGTGTATTGATCTTTGAATTCTTAACTTAACATTGGGGTAATTTTGTCCCCTTATTTATTTATTGAATATTTTTGGTTTTTTTTTCAATATAAGCATAAAAATAAACATAGATTGTCAATGCGCATAGATTTTTAATTCTTATAGTTTCACATGAGTAGGTATTCAAATTTTCATTATATTATCCTGACACATTCCCTTATTATCTTTTGTTCCCACAATTTCCCATACTTAATTAGCACACACAATTCTATCTTAAGCTAACCAAAGATTCAATTTGGGATATATAATTATTTTTCCGCTTAAGACTGGTAATGTGGTAAAATATAGATCAAATGGGATTTAAAGGCTCAAAGTGGCTAACAAAGGTAATTGAAAGGGTAGGCTTAATTTGGATAAGTGAGCTAAACAATTAATGGCCTCAATCATATGCAAGCATATAAATATATTAAACATTAGACATATAGAATGAAACAAAATATAGATCACAATCATAGAGAAGTAAACACATAAGAATAAAATAATTATAGTTAAATAATGTAACCATGCATAAAGGCTCAAATCTCACAGGTTGTGTGTTCTTTTAGCTTAAAAATCATGTTCCAAATACAACTTCAAGCAAATTTAACATAAAAATAGTGAAAATTTGTTCCAAAAATAGAGTCTTAGAAAAAACTTATTGTCTTTTCAATCAAGTAGAACATGCATGTAACTAATCTATTACTATGCAATTTATCCTATTCTACAAAAGAAAAACTAACTAAATATCCTAATTTATTGGTGTTTAGGGAAGAGAAATTACCTCCGGAAGTCAGGTACTGACCGACCTCCCCACACTTAAGGCTTTGCACCGTCCTCGGTGCCATCTGTCAGGAACAGGGGTGGGCTGGTAGCAGTATCTCCACAGTCGGGACCATCATGGCTCCTTGTGCTGGTAAAAGAAGTGGAGTCCAGAGTGTCTGAGTCCTTGAATTTTCCCATGATCAGCTCCTTGAGGTATGTGAATCGGCGCTTGTTACGGCGCTCTCTCATCTTAGCTTTGTGTTCCTGCCGATCCAACCTTTCGAGTATCTGATGGAGCAGTTGGTCTGTGGTAGGTGCTTGTAGTGTTGAAGGAGGAATGTCTGCAGCCGGTTCAATAGGCTGGCTTATAGTGGCTGCTGAGGGTCTGATATATTTCCCATTAGGGACATATTGATCATTCCGTGGAAGCATGGCTTTGGTGTCTCCAGCTCTGAAGGAGACTCCGGCTGCGGAGATAAGATCTGAGACCAAGGCGGGAAAAGGTAAGTTGCCCGCAATTTGTACGTGTCCCATGGCATTCCGGATGTATCTTGGTAGGTTCAGAGGTTGGTCAGTAAGGATGCACCATAGTAGAACGGCCATGTCTGCAGTGAAGGAGGACTCGTGAGTGCTCGGAAAGATGTAATGGGACATGATCTGTGCCCATACGCGAGCCTCCAAGGTAAGTGCTGAAGCCGATATTCTCTTAGGGCGGGTACGATGGTATCCGTAGATCTAACGGCTGCCAGGTAGTGCGATAACTCTGAGAACAACGTCCCAGTTAAATTGGTACATCTGGCGCTTGAGTGCGGCTTCTTGAAAGGCGTCCAAACCTTCTGGAATAGGGGGAAGACCTAGAGCTTTTTGAATGGCCTCTTCTGTAATGGGGACTTGCTTCTGACGGACAAAGACAGACTGCAGGGTTGGCAGGTGGAAGTTGGAGTAGAACTCGACTACCCAAGAAAGATTGACCTGCCTCGGCTGTCTCTGTAGAAAACCCCATTGTCTTTGTGCAATTTGTGGCTCAACAAATGTAGCAATATAGTTTGGGAGGAGAAGAAGGTATTCATTGTTGTAACTCCTTTCTGCCAGGATGGGGAACATATGCTCACAGTAGTGATTGGGAAATCGCGCAGTGTCCTTTGTTGGGAAGGCTTTTTCTTTATCATCAACCTTTATAATCCTCTTAAGTCTCTTTGTTGAGGGCTTTACCGCAGTTGAAGAAGGCTCTGCCACTAGTGCTCTCTTTGTTCCTCTCCCTGCTGTTGATTTGGGAGTAGCTTTCTTTTTGCCCTTCTTGGTGGCCATTCTGAAAAAGGGAAGAGAAAGTAAATTAAATTCAAAGAGATAGAGTAAGGGAGAGAACGGAAAAGGGTGGTGATGAATGCACAGTAAAAGGTAAATGATGTTAACACATGGTCATGACTACATGTGAAAAGTCATCAATGGAAAATAGTTAGTGCATATGATGACAAGTGAATGCAAGGTGTTTATTGACATGCTGGCAAAGGCATGAGTAGCATAGATCAAGCATCACTCGTAAAAAACCATCACGTTTGTATTGACAATTAATTTCAATTAATACAATAGTAAAGGGAATTTGTGAAAAGCAAGCATTGAATAGTAGAATAATGTAGAAAAATGCATAATGCCATATGGGCTTTTTCACAAGCACATAGCATGCATGATAATTAAGGTATAAAATGTATTAAAGTGAACATGCAAGCAACCCTTTAAAAAGTAATATATAATTGCCAAACAAAATTACAACAATCCACATGCATATAATGAGAAATAATGACTCAAATAAATTTCTAACACCAAGTAAAAAAAGAAAGAAAAAGAAAATATGGATAATGAAAGTAAAAAGAAAGAAAAGAAGATAACATATAAAAATAAGAAGAAAAATAGAAAAGTAAGGAGGGAAGAAGAAAAGAAAACCTTGTTAATGGGGGTGAGAGAGAGAGAGAGTAGAAAGTGAGAAAGAAGGAAGAAGGAAGAAGGGAGGAGGAAGGAATAAGGAGGGAAAAGAGAAAATAGGATTTGGGGAGAAAAAGATAAGATAAGTGGCAAATCAGGGAAGCTATGCAGCGCAAGCGACGCGGCCGCGTGGGGCACGCGGTCGTGCGACTTGCGCTTATACTGATTGACGCGGTCGGGTCGGTCAAGCGGTCCCGTGACCCGTTTCATGCTATTGGCGCGAGAGTAGCCTCGCACTCACACAAATCTTTGTTTAAAAGTTTATTTGTACCAAATCTGGGGTGACGCGATCGCGTGGGGCATGCGATCGCGTGAGTGGCCATTAGAAGGATATGACATGGTCGCGTCGGTCACGCGGCCATGTGGGAAGGATTGTGCGTTCAGCACCAATCCAGCACCAATCCAGCACCACTCTAGCACAACTTTCGGTCGTGCACCCTTTTGACGTCGAATTCCAGGGCACGCGGCCGCGTGAGTGACGTGGTCGCGTGGGAGGCCAATATTCCCTAGTGACGCGGACGCGTCGGCGACGCGGTTGCATGGGGCGTTTTGTGCCACTGGCACGCTTCCAGCCACACTCCTGCGTGACTCTCTGTTTGTTTTATTATTTCCTCCCATCTCCTGCGACGCAGACGCGTCAATGAGGTGGTCGCGTCGCGTGAAAAATTCTTCTTTTTTTTTTTTGAAAATATGTAAATGCAGATGCAAGAATTGTACTAATAAAGAGAAGAGTTATTAAATAGAAAAACTAAGAATAAAGAAAAGAACGATCATACCATGGTGGGTTGTCTCCCACCTAGCACTTTGCTTTAACGTCCGTAAGTTGGACGCTCCACTAGCTCAATCTTCGGCTATGTGAGGGTCTTCGAAGAGGAAGATCTCGAGCTTCTTCTTTTTCTTCAGCGTCTCGCCATGGTACAGCTTTAAACGATGTCCATTAACTTTGATAAGTTCAGAGCTTGAAGGATGGCTTAGGTGGTAAACTCCGTATGGTTCGGCCTTCTCTACTCTGTATGGACCTTTCCATCTTGATCTCAATTTGCCTGGCATGAGCCTGAGTCGAGACTTGTAAAGGAGGACTAAGTCCCAAGGTTGGAACTCTTTTCTCTTGAGGTGCTGATCATGTAAAGCCTTCATCTTTTCCTTGTATAGTCTTGAGTTCTCATAAGCTTCTAGGCGAAGGCTTTCCAGTTCTTGCAGTTGCAATTTCCTTTCAGCTCCGGCTTTCTCAATTCCTATGTTGCACTCCTTTACTGCCCAAAAGGCTTTGTGCTCTACTTCAACAGGGAGATGACAAGCTTTACCATAAACTAAGCGGAAAAGACTCATCCTAATGGGTGTTTTGTATGCTGTTCTGTATGCCCAGAGTGCATCTTGTAGCCTGGTGCTCCAGTCTCTTCTATGAGGTTTGACTATCTTCTGCAAGATACGCTTTATCTCTCTGTTTGACACCTCGGCTTGCCCAATAGTCTGAGGATGGTAGGCTGTTGCAACCTTATGAATTATCCCATGCTTCTTCATTAATCCTGTTTGTCTCCTGTTACAAAAATGGGTGCCTTGATCGCTCACGATTGCTCGTGGTGATCCAAAGCGACAAATAATATGGTTTCTCACAAAGGAAATAACAGTGTTAGCATCATCAGTGCGGGTAGGAATTGCTTCCACCCATTTGGAAACGTAATCCACAGCTAACAATATATAAAAATAACCATTACAATTTGGAAATGGACCCATGAAGTCAATGCCCCAAACATCAAAAATTTCACAGAAAAGCATAATTTGTTGAGGCATCTCATCCCTCTTGGATATATTACCAAATTTTTGGCATGGGAAATAAGATTTACAAAACTCAGCAGCGTCTCTAAAAAGTATAGGCCACCAGAATCCACAGTCTAAGATTTTTCTAGCTGTTCTTTGAGAGCTAAAATGTCCTCCACTCTCAGATGAGTGACATGCCTCTAAGATGGACTGGAATTCTGATTGAGGCACACACCGTCTAATTACCTGGTCAGTGCCACATCTCCATAAATATGGGTCATCCCATATATAACATTTAGACTCGCTTTTCAGCTTGTCTCTTTGATGCTTAGAAAAGTTTGGAAGAAAGGTGCGGCTAACTAGATAATTAGCTACAGGTGCATACCAAGGGACTACCTCAGATACTGCTTGCAGGTTATTAAATGGGAAATTATCAGCTATAGGGGTGGGGTCATCCGTAATGTGCTCAAGGCGACTCAAGTGGTCTGCCACTAAATTCTGGTTACCACTCCTATCCTTAATTTCTAAATCAAATTCTTGTAATAGCAGTATCCAACGTATAAGCCTTGGTTTGGACTCCTTTTTAGCTAATAGATACTTTAGAGCTGCGTGGTCTGAGTACACTACTACCTTCGTACCAAGTAAATAGGCTCGGAATTTATCCAGAGCAAAAATAATAGCAAGAAGCTCTTTTTCAGTAGTAGTGGAATTGGACTGTGCGGCATCTAGAGTTTTAGACGCATAAGCAATAACAAAAGGATCCTTACTTTCACGCTGAGCCAATGCTGCTCCTACTGCATGGTTGGAAGCGTCGCACATTATTTCGAATGGCTGGCTCCAGTCTGGTCCTCTCACAATTGGAGCTTGAGTCAGGGCGGTCTTCAGCTTATCAAACGCTTGTTTGCAATCCTCACTGAACTCGAACTCAATATCCTTCTGCAGTAGTCTGGATAAGGGAAGTGCTACCTTACTGAAATCCTTAATGAATCTCCTGTAAAAACCTGCATGGCCAAGGAACGAACGGACTTTCCTCACAGAAGAGGGGTAAAGTAAACTAGAAATAACATCCACCTTTGCTGGATCTACAGAAATACCAGTATTAGACACAACATGTCCTAGTACAATCCCTTGTTTAACCATAAAGTGACATTTTTCAAAATTTAATACAAGGTTTGTACTGACACATCTATCTAATACTCTAGATAATCCATCTAAGCAAAGGCTAAAGGAATCGTCATAAACACTAAAATCATCCATAAAAACTTCCTTATAGTCCTCAATAAGATCAGAGAAAAGACTCATCATGCACCTTTGGAAGGTAGCTGGTGCATTGCACAAGCCAAAGGGCATTCTCTTGTAAGCATAAGTCCCAAAAGGACATGTAAAAGTAGTCTTTTCTTGATCCTCAGGAGCTATATGAATCTGGAAATATCCTGTATAACCATCTAAAAAGCAATAATGTGATTTACCTGACAAGCGATCCAGCATTTGATCAATGAATGGAAGAGGATAGTGATCCTTACGGGTTGCTTGGTTGAGGCGTCTGTAGTCAATGCAGACCCTCCAAGCGTTTTGTACTCTGGTTGCTATGAGCTCTCCATGCTCATTCTTCACTGTAGTGACTCTAGACTTCTTTGGCACCACTTGTACTGGGCTTACCCATTCACTGTCTGAGATGGGATAGATGATATCTGCCTTCAGTAGTCTGGTCACTTCCTTCTTGACAACCTCTAAGATAGTGGGGTTCAGTCTTCTCTGGGGTTGACGAACGGGCCTTGCTCCCTCTTCTAAAAATATTCTGTGCTCACATACTTGAGGGTTAATGCCTACTATATCTACCAAACTCCACCCAATTGCCTTCTTGTGCCTCCTCAGCATACTAAGTAACTGCTCTTCTTGTTGAGAAAGGAGTTCCCATGCAATGATAACTGGAAAATTCTGCTTGTCCTCAAGGTAAGCATATTTGAGGTGTGGGGGAAGGGGTTTCAACTCTAACTTCTGCTCATGGTTAGGCTCTGGATTGTCTGGAGCTGGTGATAATGGCAAAGTGCCCTCATTGTCGTTCAAGAATGTCCCCACACTCGGACCTTGTCCTGTGTGCTTCTCCTCCAACTCCTCCTGGTGAACTTCAGCTACAGTTTCATCTATGATGTCACACTGGAAGATAAAATGATCTTCTGGAGGGTGATTTATAACTCCATTCAGATTGAAACTTACTAATCGGCCATCCATTTCAAAAGAGTATGTTCCTGAAAAAGCATCCAATTTGAACTTTGATGTCTTCAGGAATGGTCTTCCAAGTAGGATTGATGATGGCTTTTCTGAGTCATTTTGGGGCATCTCCAGGATATAAAAATCAGTGGGGAATGTGATCCCCTTAATGCCTACTAATATATCTTCAGCAACTCCAACCACTTTAACAATGCTTTTATCTGCTAACACAAAACGAGCTGCCGACCTTTTTAAGGGAGGGAGCCTCAAAATATCATATATAGACAAAGGCATTATACTCACACATGCTCCAAAATCACACATGCAGTCAGAAATTATCACACCACCAATAGTATAATTAACCATACAAGGACTTGGGTCACTACACTTTTTAGGTAAACCTCCCATTAAAGTAGATATGGAACTACCTAAAGGAATAGTTTCTAATTCATTAATTTTGTCTTTATGTATACATAAATCTTTTAGAAACTTTGCATATTTAGGTACCTGTTGAATAATATCAAATAGAGGAACAATTACCTCAACCTTTTTGAATATCTCTACCATTTTGGGATCAGGTTCCAGCTGCTTCCTGGGCTTCCTTGCAAGTTGTGGAAATGGAATGGGAGTGGTGTCTTTTGCAGTATCTGCGCCCTGTGGTGCTTCCTCCTGTGGTTGAACTTCTTCTTTTTCAGCTATGTCCTGTATGTCCTCTTCCTCTTCAACATCTTCTACTTCCACTACCTCTTCAGTTGAGACGTGTTCTGGTGAGCTTGGCTCCTCCTGATTCCTCTCCTGCAGTGTGGTTCCGGACCTTAGGGTGATGGCATTAATGCCACCCTTTGGATTGGGTAATGGTTGAGAGGGGATTCTACTGGAGCTCAAAGGCTGGTTATTGGAGTTATTCATTGAGCCAATCTGGGAGACAAGAGCTTACAGGGTAGAGTTCAGACCATTTAGTGTAGCATAAAGGTTATTTTCCATGGTCTGTTGTCTCCGATCAATGGATTGTAGTAAATCATCATTAGAAGATGAGGAAGGATAAGTAATTTGAGAGGTCTACTGTTGGGTATTTTGTGGTCCTTGGGATTGCCTCAGGTGAGGTGCTCTGTAAGGCTGGTTCTGGTTCTGCTGCCTGTTGTTATTATTATTCCACCTCTAATTTTCCTGATTTGTCTCTGCATCCTCTGTTGTTGTTGTCCCTCCAATTCTGGTTAGAATTGTCCTGCCATCCATGGCTGTAATTGCCACCTTGATTGTACCCTTGGTTGGGGCGGTTATAAAAGTTATGAGTGGCTACCATGGTGTTGTCTTCCTGCTGGAGCTGCGGACATTCATCAGTATAATGGCTATAATCAGCACAGATTTTGCAAACTCTCTGTGGGACTAACTGTTGGCTTTGCTGTGGTGGAGAAGGTTGAGCTTGCTGAACTTCTTGTTGATTCAGTTGCATCTGCTTCAGCAAGTTGGTCATTTCACAGATACTCTGAGTTAGAGCAGCAGTCTCTCTGCTAGAGGATACTTCTGCAACGGTTTTTGAATGGCCTTGTTTTTGCCTATGATTCCGAGTAGATTCAGCTAAGTCGCTGATCAATTGCCATGCCTCATCAGTGGTCTTGTACTTTTTCATAGACCCATTGCTAGCACTTTCCAATGTGGTCTTATCTTGGGGCCTCATGCCCTGTGTGACGTAATCAAGTAACATTATCTTGTCAATCATATGGTGGGGGCAAGCTTCCAGAAGATTATTGAAGCGCTCCCAGTATTCATAGAGAGTCTCGGATTCATCCTGAACAATCATGGAAATGTCTTTCCTCAGTTTATCAGTAACTTCAGCTGGAAAGAACTTTTCCAAAAAGTCTCTTCTAAGTGTATCCCAGTTGGATACAGTTGCTGCGGGTTGAGTGTAGTACCACTCTCTCGCCTTTCGCTCAAGAGAGAAGGGGAAGGCTTATAGCAAAATAGAAGTTTCATCCGCACCATCACGCCTAACAGTAGAACAGGCTGCTTGAAAATCTCTCAGGTGCTTGATAGGCTCTTGAGCAGGTAAGCCATGAAACTTAGGCATCAAATTGAGCATTGCAGTCTTTATTTCAAAGTCTGTAGCCACCGCTGGGTGATGCGCTTGAAACGGTTGCATTGTAAAATCAGGGGCTCCAGCCTCCTGGATAGTAACTCTCCTAGGTGCTGCCATGTCACCTACACGTAAATTAACAGAATCAGTAGAACGGGGGCTGGTTTCTTCCTCAAATGACATTTCAGATCCGCCCTCTGAGAGGACTAACCGACGCCGAGCTTGCCTTATTCGTGAAATAGTTCTTTCAATCTCAGGATCGAATACTGGCAAGCTTGGATTAGGAAGTAAACGCGTCATCTAGCGAAAGAAACAAGCAGCTCATAGTAGCAAGATAAAATGAAATGCAAATAAATAAAATCTAATTAATAACTCTAGCACTCTATTGCAATTCTCTGGCAACGGCGCCAAAAATTGACGTGGCGGAAATTGGCGAGTCAAGAATTGTTATAAAATATGCGTTGCAAGTATAGTTCTTAACCAACCAGAAATCCGCTTATCAATTTAGAAGGGTTGTCACAAAAATTAAAATTAAAATACTGGAAGTATGAATCCCAGGTCGTCTCCCAACGAGTTGCAGAAAGATGTGCTATTTTATTAATCAGATGTTTTAAAAAGAGTTTGAGTTGAATAAACAGGAAATTAAATTAGAGAAATTAAGTAATTTAAATAAAAGCCTTGACTGAGAGTAGATTAGTTAAAAGCCCTATTCTTGTTGCAGTACTCTCAAGATTAATTGATAATTGAGGGTTGTTCTATTTAGTTATCCCTTACTAGGTAAGGGAAAGTCAAACAAGTTGGAATGCTATTTCTATTCACAAGTCCCAATCCGCTTACTTGGAAGGACTGGCGTTAGTGACTAGAGAGCAATCCAAAAATAAACCCAATTACAATTTCTCCTTTGAGCATTCCAACTCAAGGGTTCCTTTCAATCAACTCCCCATCAAGTTAGGGAACTACTTGCTCATTGTGAACGTGGAATTCATAACATAGAAAAGAGAATTAAAGAAAGACATGATAAATAAAACTCAAAGAAATCAATTAAAAATAAAAGTAACTCTTGTATTAATAAATTCTAAAATAATCCAATAGTAAAATTGAGTAAATTAATGGACATGAAAGAGTAAAACCAAGTAAAGAAAACGAACTAGAATGACGAAGTCTTGATGAGGTAATAACTCTTCTCAATATCCCAATGTAAAGAGCAAAATAAAATCCTAAGAACTAGGAATGTGTAGAGAGAAAACCTAGAGGAGGAGTAAAAACTAGATAAAAAAAACTAAAACTGTGTAGAATGAATGTTGTATTTGGTTTTTCCATGTTCTCTGGCTCTAGTCTGCTTTTCTGGGCCGAAAACTGGGTCAAAACAGGGCCCAAAATTGCCCCTAGCGAATTCTGCAGATTATGCAGATCGCGCACGTCACGCGATCGCGTCATTCATGCGGACGCGTCATTCAGCGTTTTGCTTTGCCACGCGGGCGCGTCGTCCACGCCTCCGCGTCACTTGTGGTATTCCAATTCGCGCGGTCGCGTGAGACATGGGGCCGCGTCACTGCGATTTCCTCTCTTCCGCGCGGTCCCGTGAGCCATGTGCCTGTGTCACTTCTCGCTGGTCATCTCCTCAATTTCTTGTGTTCCTTCCATTTTTGCAAGCTTCCTTTCCAATCTCCAACTCATTCATGCCATATAAAGCCTGAAACACTTAACACACAGATCACGGCATCGAATGGAATAAAGGAGAATTAAAATACATAATTAAAAGTCTCTAGGAAGCAAGTTTTCAATCATGTAATAATTTTAGGAAGGAAATATAAATGCATCCTAATCATATGAATAAGTGGGTAAAGATCATGATAAAACCACACAATTAAACACATTATAAACCATAAAATAGTGGTTTATCAATATCCCTGACGAAACAACCAATATTGGTACGATCCTAAAAGGAGATATAAAAGAATCACTCGTACAGTTCTTACGAGATAATGTCGACCTCTTTGCATGGAAGGCTGCAGACATGCCAGGCATAGACCCCAAATTAATGTGCCACACATTGGCGGTCTACCCAGGATCTCGGCCTGTACAACAGAGGCGAAGAAAGCTCGGGCCAGAACGATCCCAAGATGTGGAAGAGCAGGTACAAGCTCTACTAGAGGCAGGATTCATATGAGAAGTCAAGTATCTACTATGGCTAGCTAACGTCGTCTTGGTGAAATAGTCAAATGGGAAGTGGCGAATGTGCACCGACTACACTGATCTCAACAAAGCCTGCCCAAAAGATCCTTATCCACTCCCAAGTATCGACGCTTTGGTAGATGCCTCCTCCGGATATAAATACCTCTCGTTTATGGACGCATATTCAGAATACAACCAAATCCCAATGTATCCACCCGACCAAGAAAAAACTTCATTCTTAACCTCAAAAGCAAACTACTGCTACATTGTGATGCCTTTTGGTCTTAAAAACGCAGGAGCTACTTATCAGAGATTAATGAATAAGATCTTTATGGATCACATCAGAAAAATCATGGAAGTCTATGTGGACGACATGTTAATAAAGACACAAAGTGAAGAGACGCTACTGTTCGACCTGACCCAAGTATTCGACACTATAAGAAGGCATGGCATGTGACTCAATCTTGCAAAATGCACATTCGCAGTAGAAGCTGGCAAATTCTTGGGTTTTATGCTCACACAAAGAGGAATCGAGGCAAATCCGGATAAATGCCGGGCCATACTCGACATGAAGAGCCCGACTTGTGTCAAAGAGGTACAACAACTCAACCGGAAGTTGGCAGCCTTATCCAGATTTCTAGCCGGATCGGCAATAAGATCTTTCCCCTTCTATGCCACTCTAAGGAAGGGAAAGAAGTTCAAATGGACAATTGAGTGCGAGCAAGCCTTCCAAGATTTCAAAAGATTTTTGGGACAACCACCTATCCTAACTCGGCCACGGGAAGGAGAACCACTCATATTATACCTCGCAATAGGAAGTCGGGCAATAGCCTCAGTACTAGTTCGAGAATATGACAGTGGCCAACAATCCGTATATTTCATCAGTAAAGCATTACAAGGATCCGAGCTGAAATACCAAAAAATAGAATAATTTGCCTACGCCCTCATACTAACATCTCGACGACTTCGTCCATAGTTCCAAGCTTACACCATTAGGGTTCGGACCAACCAGCCTATGAAAGGGATTTTGCAAAAAACAGACCTAGCAGGCAGAATCCTGCAATGGGTAGTCGAGTTGTCCGAATTTGATCTTCAATACGAAGCTCGGACAGCCATCAAATCACAATACCTGGCCGACTTCATCACAGAATTTACAGACACCCCGGAACTCCCCACAAAATGGAATCTATACGTAGACGGTTCCTCAAATAAAACTGGAAGTGGCGCGGGTGTGATAATTGAAAGCGACCAAGGAACCCAAGTCAAACTCTCCCTCAAATTCAGGTTCCCTGCCTCAAACAACCAAGCAGAATATGAGGCACTAATAGCTGGTTTGAAGCTGGCTAGGGAGGTTGGAGCTCAAAGGCTTATCATCTTCAGCGACTCGCAAGTAGTCACTTCACAAATAGCAGGGAGCTATTAAGCCAAAGATCCCACCATGAAAAAGTACTTGGACAAAAACAGGGAACAGCTCAGACAACTCGGAGAATATGAAGTCTGTCACATACCCCGAGAACAGAATGCCTGAGCTGACGCACTCTCAAAACCAGCCAGTACCAAACCAGGGGGCAACAATAGAAGCCTCATCCAAGAAATGTTGCAGAACCCGTCAATCTTGGAAGAAGAAAAATCCTAGCCATAACTGGTCAGGATCAAGGATGGATGACTCCCATAATTAACTACCTCAAAACAGAAACACTCCCCACAGATGAAAAGGAGGCAAAGAGGTTAAAACGGGAGGCACAATACTACACTATCATAAATAATACTCTATACAAAAGAGGGATTTCAATACCATTGTTAAAATGTGTGCCGACTTCCAACACAAAGGAGGTTCTAGAAGAAATACACAATGGCATTTGTGGCAACCATCTTGGAGCGCAAGCACTTACCAAAAAAGTACTCCGGGCAGGATTTTATTGGCCAGCTCTGCAAAAGAAAGCAACAGAGTTCGTAAAGACATGTCCACCATGTCAAAAACATGCCAACTTTTACATCGCCCCGCCAGAGGAACTCATCAGCGTGACGTCACCTTGGCCATTTGCAAAATGGGGACTCGACCTTCTCGGACCTTTCCCTCAGGGATCGGGACAAGTCAAATTCCTCATAGTATGGGTAGATTATTTCACAAAGTGGATCAAGGCAGAACTTCTAGCTAATGCCACTGCTCAAAGAAGTCGAAAATTCCTATATAGGAACATTGTCACAAGGTTCGGGGTTCCATACTCCATCACCACAGACAATGGCACCCAATTCACAGATGCAGGTTTCAGAAAGTTAGTGGCCGATTTGAACATAAAACACCAGTTCACCTCCGTAGAACATCCCCAAGCCAATGGACAAGCCGAAGCTGCCAACAAAGTCATATTGGCTGGGTTGAAACAGAGATTACAGGACGCAAAGGGAGCCTGGGTGGAAGAGCTCCCACAAGTCCTATGGGCATATCGAACAATGCCACATTCCACCATAAAGGAATCACCCTTCCGATTAGCATACGGAACGGAGGCAATGATCCCAGTGGAGATTGAAGAAGGATCGCCTCGAGAGATCCACTATAATGAAGAAGCCAACTCCCAGCTTCAAAGGGAAGATCTCGACCTACTTCCAGAAGTCCAAGAAAGAGCTTGGATCGGAGAAGAGGCATTAAAGCGTCGAATGGCTTCAAGATATAATCAAAGGGTAGTGCTGCGAGGTTTTTCTGAGAATGACCTCATCCTAATCCGAAATGATATCGGAACGACTTAACCTGGAGAAGGAAAGCTGGCAGCAAACTAGAAAGGACCCTACCGAGTTATAGAAGTACTCGGAAAGGGCTACTACAGACTGTCCGAACTCGATGGGCAAGAGCTTCGTAGATCCTGGCACACCTGCAACCTAAGAAGGTACTATAGTTAAGGATGATAAAGGATCTTAGGATAAGGCACACTCTTTTTCCTGAGAAGATTTTTTAATGAGGCGCCAAGCCAAGACCTATAAATTGCCCAACTTAGAGGGATAAAGCTTCCACATGTATATATATGCATTTTCTTTTGAATAAAATCTGTTTACATCTTCTACAAATTCGCAAGCTGTATTAATCTGAAACATTCATCGTCCGATTATAAAGCTATAGATTGGCAGAAAGTGAAAAACAGATTCACTGCACGATCACGATAAAGACCAACAGAGATGAAAACCAAATTCATTAAAAGGTCGACCAAACGTGGATTAAACCCAATATCTACAAATCGGCAAAGGGAAAAATAGAATAATGCAAGAAGTTATCGAAAGTGATCCATAGAAAGGACCTGACGAGGTCTTAATAAAATGGATTGCTAAAAAATAACTTAAAGACTGGCCGACGAAAAGAAGTAGGACCAGTCGCAATAACCAAAGTTATAAGTAAATCCCTAGAAAAAGGTCTAGCCAACCCTATAAAAGAGGATTACTATAGCTTAGAAGGGCCCGACATGATGAATTTGGCCCAAAACATAAAAGTTATAAAAGTAATCCCTGAAAGAGACCTGAACAAGGTCCAAGAAAGAGGATTACAAAAATAACTTAGAAGGGCCCGACATGATGAAGTCGGCCCAAAACATAAAAGTTATAAAAGTATTCCCTGAAAGAGACCTGAACAAGGTCCAAGAAAGAGGATTAGAAAAATAACTTAGAAGGGCCCGACATAATGAAGTCGGCCCAAAATATAAAAGTTATAAAAGTAATCCCTGAAAGAGACCTGAACAAGGTCCAAGAAAGAGGATTACAAAAATAACTTAGAAGGGCCCGACATGATGAAGTCAGCCCAAAATATAAAATTTATAAAAGTAATCCCTGAAAGAGACCTGAACAAGGTCCAAGAAAGAGGATTACAAAAATAACTTAGAAGGGCCCGACATGATGAAGTCGGCCCAAAACATAAAAGTTATAAAAGTAATCCCTGAAAGAGACTTGAACAAGGTTCAAGAAAGAGGATTACAAAAATAACTTACAAGGACCCGACATGACGAAGTCAGCCTCCCAAAAAACCTAATGTTATAAAAAGTAACTCCTAGCAGAGACCTCACAAAAGGTCCAAACAAAACAGGATTACTAGAATAACATCAGAAGCCGACATAACATCCACAACCTCAAAGGAGTCAAAGCCACAAGTATGAAATGCAAAGGCAATCCAAAGAGGTCGAGCAACAAGGCTCTAACACTACCAAAAAACCTAAAAAATGTATTGTTCATCCCCTGGGTCGAGCTGTCCGACCCGGGATGATTAGCGACAAAGCGACCGACCTCTTCAGGTCAAACCATCCGACCTCTTCTTAAAGAGCTCGGCCAAATCGACAGAAAAGTCTAAAATGGGCCCAAAAATGAGGAACACGACCCAAATCCAAAGGCAGCCTAAGCCTACAGAAAGAAGGGCGGTTCCCTTGAAGATAAGCTGACCTCACCCAGAGATAAGATAAGATAAAATAAGATAACTAACTTATCTTATCTAAAAAGGTCACTATCACACCTCTATAAATACACTTGAGCACCCAGGTATAACTCATACTCTGATTCTACTAAAAACCTACTTAATACTCTTGCTAACTTAAGCATCGGAGTCCCTTGCAGGTACCACCACCCTCCGGTGACAACGGATCAGCAGCGCAGCAGTCCAACAAGTCGGACACGACCGCTCCGGCCACCATCCACCAGCCGGACACGTCATCTCCGACCAGTATAGAAGATCTCATCCGAGATCGACCTACAGTTTCAGGTAACCCTCGGAACATTGGCGCCGTTGCCGGGGAATGTGGAAGTCATCCCATCACCATGGCGGACGACCTTGACAATGACCATGATTCAGATCTAGAAGATAGAACGCCGCACAAAAACGCGGAGACTACACCAAAAGATACCCCGGAATCTAACGGGGACAAAAACTCACCAAACTCGGGAGCTCTAGAGACGCTTCAAGATCGTTTAAAACAACTTGAAAAAGAAGCCCAACATCAGCGAGAAGCTGGGAAGGATCTACAAAGGGAGATAAGGCGGCGCTGGGAATTAGAAAAAAAACTTCTAAAACTCGAAGCCGATCTCAAAACCAAAGCTAATCGATCCGTCCATGAGGACAGCTCTCGCAAGGATCAAGATCCATTCACTAGGGAGATCATGAGGACCAAAATCCCTAAAGACTTTAAACTCCCAGATATGCCTTTATATGATGGCACTACAGATCCCGGTCATCATCTCAGCAATTTCAGAAGTAGAATGTACCTCACCAACGCAAGTCTATTAGGAATCAAGCAAGAAGATCAGGAAAGTCTTCGCAACTACATGGAAAGATTCAACAAAACATGCCTGGACATACAAAGCCTACCAACAGAGGCTGCCATTATGAGCCTCATCAATGGCTTACGAGAGGGACCTTTTAGCCAATCTATATCGAAAAAACACCCCGAATCTCTGAACAAAGTGCAAGAACGAGCAGAGAAGTACATCAACATGGAGAAAAACTCCCGACTAGGAGAGACCGCAAAATCCGAATTCACCTACCCCTCCCGGGACAAGGACAAGGAATCCAAAAAGAAGGAAGATCGACATGGGAAGAAAATAAAAAAATATCACAATTACACCCCTCTTCAGGTGTCCCTTGTGGATGTCTACAGAGAAGTCTGCCACACTGAAAAAATACCTCCAGCTCGACCACTCAAAGGCAAAAAAGGAGGAGGAAATCGGACTGAATATTGCAAATATCATCGAATCCGTGGGCATTCTACCAATGAATGTTTTGACTTAAAGAACGTTATAGAAAAACTAGTAAGAGAAGGGAAATTAGATCGGTACCTGGCCACCTGAGACGATGAGCAAAGAAAAAGAAGAAGGGACGAAGATGTCGGACGAACCGAGCGATCACCTCGTACACCAGAAAGACATGTCCACATGATACACGGCGGATTTGCGGGAGGAGGAATCTCCAAATCATCTCGCAAAAAATATCTTAAAGAAGTATATCATGTCGAGGGGAAGGAGGAAGCACCCGATATCCCCGCAGTTACTTTCACCAAAGAGGACGCAGCCGGTATCATCTCAGGACACGACGATCCCATGGTCATCACTATTATGTTGGCAAACGCAAATCTCCACCGCACACTAATAGACCAAGGGAGCTCCTCCGACATCTTGTTCAAAACTGCCTTCGACAAGCTCGGCCTGGAAGAAAAAGAACTTAGAGCATACCCAAACAACCTGTTCGGACTAGGAGACACCCCAGTTCAACCACTTGAATACATCTCACTACACACAACCTTCAGAAAAGGAAACCAGTCAAGAACACTCAAGATAGACTACATCGTGGTCGACGTGAGTTTGATGCACGGAAAACTTGTCTCTCAACAAATTCCCCTTCGGCAAGTGTACCGAATTTGTCGTCAAGTAAAAACTCACAATGGAGTGAGGTCGAATCCCACAGGGATTGATTGATCAAGCAACTTTAATTAGAAGAATGTTCTAGTTGAGCGAATCCAGAATTTGGGTTGAGAGTTGCAGAAAATAAAATGGCGGGAATGTAAATAACAGAAAAGTAAATGCTAGAATTAAAGGACTGGAAGTAAATGACTGAAAATAAATTGCAGAATTGTAAATGGGAATGGGGGATTTGTGGTAGCACAAATTGCGAATCACACTTTTCACAACGCGTACCACTGACCAGCAAGTGTACTGGGTCGTCCAAGTAATACCTTACGTGAGTAAGGGTCGAATCCCACGGAGATTGTTGGTTTGAAGCAATCTATGGTTATCTTGTAAATCTTAGTCAGGAAGTCAATTATGTTTATCAATTGAATTGTGAGTAACCAGTAGAGCATAAATTAAAAGTTACTTGTTGTGCAGTAATGGAGAATATGTTGGAGTTTTGGACCTCAAATTAATATCCGCTCATCAATTTGCTCATAAAAGTAAATGGCAGTAATTAAAGAGAATGGGTAAGATCAGAGATGGGGAGTTCATTGGGCTTAGGAGATGTTGAAATTCTCCGGATCAAGTTCATTTTCATCTCTTCCTCAATCAATGCACTCATTGATCTCCTTGGTAATCTTAATTGATTGAATTACAATTTCTTGCAATTCAATCTCTCAAATCTTGATCAATAGCCAATTCCTTGGTCAATTGCTCATGAGAAGAGATGAAGCATGGTCACTGATTATACCACATGCATTTTCCAAATCAAGTATTGAGAGGGTTATAGTCACATACCCATCCAAACCCACTTCCACGTTAACTAAGTTAACGTGGAAGTTAACGTGGCTCCTTGGGGGGGTTGTGTGGTTGCTTCCAACGTTAGTGACAATGTTGGGTGTCACTAACGTTGTCGACCATGCTTGCTTCGTACGTTAGCTCCCACGTTAACCAAGTTAACGTGGGAGTTAACGTGGTATGTTTCTCCTTAGGCCAACGTTAGTGACAATGTTGAATGTCACTAACGTTGGCATTTCTCCCCCTTTCTAACGTTAGAGGCCACGTTAACTAAGTTAACGTGGACTCTAACGTGGCCACTTATGAGCATTTGCCAACGTTAGTGACAATGTTAAGTGTCACTAATGTTGGCTCAACTTCCCTTCTCCACGTTAGAGTTCACGTTAACTTAGTTAACGTGACTCTTAACGTAGTCAATGATGGCTTTGAGAGCGTTATTGGCAATCACTTTTCTCATTAACTTTGCAAGTTACCTCCCATTCCTTGCTTCCTTTGGTCCTGAAATCAAGCAATAGAGCGCATCAAAGTTCTAGTCCAAGTCATGGGCAATGCAACATACAATTTGTCACTAAACTTATGCAAAATCCTCATGAAATAATGTAAAATGCACAATTTATGCTTGAATCAAGGTGTAAGTGAATATCTACCCAAAACTAGCTTATTTCCTAAGGAAATGCATGAAACTAACCTAAAAACAGTAAAGAAAAGGTCAGTGAAACTGGCCAAGATGCCCTGGCATCACAACACCAAACTTAAAGGTTGGTTGTCCCTAAGCAAGTACTGAAACAAGAGAATGATGAATGGAATGCCAAGAGCAATGAGTCATTCTTGTGGAAGTCATATCACTGATTTTATGGTGGTTTCATGCATAGCAACTTAGGTTCATTCCTGGCTTTCAGACCTTTATCATGTCTTAAAACACTCACTTTGCTTACATCCCATGAGACTTTTATTCATTGATGCCTTTATTGTCATTTTAGAGCTTATTGGTGTTCTTAGGCTAAGTGCTCTGTAAGGGGGCAACTTTTTAAGATAAGCTTTCAGCCAACACTCCCGAACCAGTTGGTTCAAGGTGCTAGGTGTTGAAGCACCCCTAAGGACTTACTCCCTCAAGTCTCTCCCCCATACATACACACCACATGCATATAGTTCATTTATTTTCCTTCTTCAGACCTTGGTGTCCAGCACCTCTTTGGGTTACTAAATGCTCTGTGGTGAGGGTTACTTTTGATAATGGACTTTCAGCTGATAATCCCGGGTTAGTTAACCCAAGTTACCAAGTGATAAAGCACCCCTAAGAGCTTATTCATCCAAGTAGATCCCTCACACAGGAACACCACAGACACATATCTTAAGATCAAAACCATTGATGCCTAGCCTTATTGCTTACTCTTTTTCTTTTGTTTTTCCACTTTCATTATTCTTTTCTCTTTCTCTTATTAGGATCTTGTCATATACTTAGTCTCATGAGTATATTCAAAGCAAAGTATTCAGGCCAGATAGTTGTCATCCCACCTTATGGTTGAACCAACTTAGCTAACTTATGGTCATACCACAAACTCATGAATGTACTCCATAGTGTGAACTCCACTCTGGTCTTTTGAAAAATAAACATTCTCTCTTCATTTGATTAAAAGGGACAAGCATACAAGTAAGTAAAGTAGGATGCAATGACATAAAGACTAGTGCACAAAGACTTTCTTCAATACCAAAAACTTAAAAGACATAATTGAAAAAGGTTTAAACATGGCATGGAAGCAAGTTCTATTTCATACAAGATATTCCTTATTTAAAGCATAGAGAAAGGTGGAATAAAGAAGGAACTCCACTACCTTTTACTGTTGTGGATGTCCATGCTCTTTTCCTTGCTTGTCCTCCTTGTTTCCTCTTGCACTTCCTCGCATCCGTGCCAATCTTGCTTGCTTCCAATCCTCAAGTGCCTTCCTCACTGACTCATGACTCTCTTCCATCCTTTGTCTTTCTTCTTGTGCTAATTCATCCCTCATTTCTTCAAACCTGGCTATTCCTGGATGCAATATTGGTAGCTGTCCCACTAAGTAGCCGAGCCTGGCTTGAGTGTTTATGTGATGTCCTGTTTCGCTCATGTAAACTCCTTCTGCGAATGCCCTTTGCTCGTCCAATAGTTCTGCCTGTTCTATTTGTCTTCGATGCATCTCATGTATGTGTGCCCCTTGTTGTGCTTGGATGTTGATTAGCCTCTAGATGGATTCTTGTTGCTCGTTTTGCCTTCGTTCCATCCTGTTGAATGTTTCTCCCTATTGTTGTCCTTGACTTAGTTGCTGTTCCATCATTTGCCTTTGCCATTCACCTTGCTGAGTCATCCATCTTGAGAGTGTTTTCTCTTGCTGTCCCATCATCTGTAGTTGAAGCTCTTTCTGTGCTCCCTGGCTTTCCAAATATTGTCTAGACAAGCCATCAATGGCCTCCTACAATTGGTGCATGTCCAAGGTCTGTTGTGCTTGACCCTCTAAGACTTGTCCTTCCACTACTTGAGGGGCTGTCCTCTTCCGCTGAGGCAAAGGGGATGCTGCAGCATTCATCCTTCATACAGTTATTGGGATGCCTTCCTTTATCCACATGGGGTTCTCATCTTCAAAAATCACCCCAGCTTTCTTGCATATTCGGTAAATAGTGTTGGGGTAACCTAACATTCCTCTTGAGTCGCTTTTCTGTGTAAGACTCATCCTTCTTATCATATCGAACCGCATTTGCATAAAATTCTCTTATGAGGTTTGCATTCACCTTAATGACCAGGTCAGTAAGGAGCTCCCATCTTCTCCTTTCTATCTTCTCTATGATTTCGGGGCACTCAATCTTTTTAACTTGAAATCCCAGCTCATAAATGATTTCCTTATCACCCATCCACCCGTATTGCAATGCATGATGCAAGCTTCTAAATCTCTTTTCATCATATGGGTGTTCTTCCATGGGTTCCTTTCCCTTCCTTCTTTTAGAACCCGAAGACGCCATGAATGATAGTTAATATGTGAAGGTGGCAAAGTTGTGGAGATTTTTGGTTGTTTAAGGTTTTATTGCGATGAAGAGAGTGAGGTGGGAAAAAGGTTTTTAATGGGGTAGGGAGTGTCTTGTACCGAAATGGAGAGTGGTGAAGATTGGGTAATAACAATGAAGGTGGGTACGGAACAAGGGTCATTTATATAGAGAAGTTGTGAGAGAATGGAGGGTGTGGATTGATTGAGTGGTTACTTGATGGACGGTTGGGGTGATGCATGGATAAAGACAAGGATCGTCACTTTATGAATGAGATTGCTCGGTCTTTTAGGGGTTCCATTTTTCCAATGTTGCATGGCAACATTTTCCAATGTATTCCCTTTTTAGAACAAGTGTGTAGCCCTTCCTTTTGTGGTGTCCGATCCTTCTTTGTTTAGTTGTCCAATCCATCCCTTTTCATGCTTCTTTTCTTTTCCTATAAAGATTTAAAATAAAGAAATTAATAACATAAAAATTAAACTCTATGGCTAGAGTAATAAAGAGAAGAAAAAGAGTTTGTTTATTTATGAATTTCAACTAACTAACTACTTGTGTATCCTTATGCATTTTGGTGGCATCATGGGGTGACACCAAACTTAGTTTGAAGCAATGTGATGAAAAATTTTGTTCAAAGCTCCCAAGACTAGCGTGCATCTTGGTTTGCTTTGAACACCAAACTTGTTCTTCACTATATACTGCATGATAAAGATGTCACCAAGTGTTTGTCAAGTTTGGGTTGAAATTCATAAACATTGATTTATTCATTATTTTAAAAACATATAAAACATGGGTTGCCTCCCATGAAGCGCTTCTTTAGCGTCACTAGCTTGACGTTTTTTTTCTCATCAGGGTGGTTGGTAATGCTTAAAGTCTTCCCCTCTTGCTGTGGACTTATATCCATTGATTGGATCAATGATCTCCACATGTTCCAGGGAAAGAACTCTGTTGATAGTGAAGACCTTGGGTAACTGAGATGGTACAGTAGGGAGATTAGGGGAAATATCTGGGAAGTAAGCTGAGACAACTCTATCCCCTGGAGAGAAGTCTTCCATAGGGATCTTCTTGTTCCTCCACCTCCTTGGTACTTTCTTCTTTGTTTCTTTTGAGGTTGCCTTCCCCTTGGTGACCTCTTTTTCTAAAGGGGTTGTGATGCTGTCTTTACCTGCCTCTAGAGGTTTCGGTTCCTCCAATTTTTGCTTGAGCTGTGGCAATTGCTGTTTTCCTTGTCTATCAATTAAGGAGATCTCAGAATGAACTGACTGTGCTTCAGTGCTTGTCTCCTCCTTCAGTGTCTCATTATCATTTGTGCTTAGTTCCTTGTCCTCTTGATCTGTTTCTTGTGAGAGTTTGAAAACATTGAAGCTGAGTCGCTCATCATGGATTCT
>NC_029794.2:41694753-41714824 GCF_000816755.2 Arachis ipaensis
GGGTGTTGAGATGTCCTCTGTGTGAATTATTGGTGAGCTGCATTGTTGTTGGAGTTGTAACGTCTCTAGTCTTGGTTTTGATCTTGCTCACTTCCCCACCCAAAGTTTGGGTGGTTTCTCTACCCAGGGTTGTAGGTCTTGGAGTATGGATCATAGTTTTTCCTTGGTGAATTCCCAATGTAGTTTGCTTGCTCCTGACTCCCCTCTGCTTCTTCATTCACTCTTTCTTGGGTTGTTGATGAAGTTGAGATTGCTGCTACTTGGTTCATCTCCATCTTCTTGGTGAGGTTAGCCAGCTGCTAGGTAATGAGCTTGTTTTGGGCCAACAGAGCATCTACATTGTTTAGCTCCATTACTCCTCTTGTGTTCCCTCTTTCGGAAGCATAGAAGTAGTTGTTCTCTGCTACTGTTTCAATAACATCTATGGCTTCCTCAATAGTCTTTTTCTTGTTCAAAGATCCTCCGGATGAATGGTCTACGACCTTCTTTGACTCATAAGAGAGCCCTTCATAGAAAATGTGCAGCTGCACCTATTCGTTGAACATATCTAGTGGGAACCTCCTTGTTAGGTCTTTAAACTTCTCCCATGCTTCATATAGAGTCTCACCATCTTGTTGCCTGAAAGTTTGGACCTCAGCTCTCAGCCTATTGATTTGTTGAGGAGGGTAAAATCTTGCTAAGAATTTGTTCACCACGTCTTCCTAAGTTGTCAAGCTTTTTCTTGGGAAAGATTCCAGCCACTTGGCTGCTTTGTCCCTAAGAGCAGTCTATAGGTGTCAGGATGAACACCATTAGACTTCACTGTGTCACATATTCTCAGGAAGGTGGTCAAATGTTGATTGGGGTCTTCTTGAACACCTCTTCCAAACGAACTGTTGTTCTGAACAAGGGTGATGAGCTGTGGTTTAAGTTCAAAGTTGTTGGCATGGATTGTTGGCTTTTGGATGCTACTTCCACAATTGCCTGGGTTTGGATTGATGTAAGAGCCCAAAACTCTTCTATCCTCCCCAGCATGATTTGCTCTACCTCCTCCCCCATGGTTGTGATCCTCTTCTTCATGATGGTTTTCCATGTTGTCTTCCATGTTTGGTTCAAAGAATTCCTCTTCTTCCTCAGCACCAACCACTTTCTTTCCTCTTGCCTCCCTCCTTAATCTAAGGAATGTCCTCTCAGGTTCAGAATCGAAGGAAGTTGAAGCCCCGCTTCTTCTCCCTATCATACAACCATCAAGTGCAAGCAAGAAAAGATAGGTGCAGAAAGTATTTATGTCAGAATTAGTGTTAGTTGTGGGTGATGCAATATATCAAACAGTTAGTGGGTTAGCAAACAGAATTGAAAATAACAAAGAAAAACAAAAGAGTATAGGGGGAAGGGAAGAAGTTTAGCTAAAACAGAAAGTAATTCACTCAAACAGAAAATGAAATTCACAAAGTAAAAATGCTCAATCTAGTGATCTTCCAATTTAATCATTGTTGATGCGCAATCAATCCCCGGCAACGGCGCCATAAACTTGATGCACAGAAAACTTGTCTCTCAACAAATTCCCCTTCGGCAAGTGTACCGAATTTGTCGTCAAGTAAAAACTGCATCTCTTCCTCAATCAATGCACTCATTGATCTCCTTGGCAATCTTAATTGATTGAATTACAATTTCTTGCAATTCAATCTCTCAAATCTTGATCAATAGCCAATTCCTTGGTCAATTGCTCATGAGAAGAGATGAAGTATGGTCACTGATTATACCACATGCATTTCCCAAATCAAGTATTGAGTGGGTTATAGTGACATACCCATCCAAACCCAATTTGGTCCAGCATGAGAAAGCATTTCTAGCTTGATCTCTTCATTCCTCTTTCAAGGTTCAGAAGAGATCCAAGTTTGAATAGCTTCTTTTCCAAGATAACTACTCAATTGGATGAAGATCGAAAGCTTTCAAGTAAAATCAAGAAAAAAGATAGAAGAAGAATAATAAAAATTAGTATTGATCCATCAAATTACAACAGAGCTCCCTAACCCAATGAAAGGGGTTTAGTTGTTCATAGCTCTAGAAAATGAAAACAAAAATGGAGAATACATCATAGAACTAGAAATTGCAGAGAAAGTAAAATACAGAGAGTAGTTCCCTTTTTTCCCTCCTTTCCAGAACTCCTCAACAATTCAAAGCTACTCCTATATATACTACTTCTCTCAGCTTCTAGTTGGCTCTTCAGGTCCGTGTCACTAACGTTGGCTCAACTTCTCTTCTCCACGTTAGAGTTCACGTTAACTTAGTTAACGTGACTCTTAACGTGGTCAATGATGGCTTTGAGAGCGTTATTGGCAATCACTTTTCTCATTAACTTTGCAATTTACCTCCCATTCCTTGCTTCCTTTGGTTCTGAAATCAAGCAATAGAGCGCATCAAAGTTCTAGTCCAAGTCATGGGCAATGTAACATACAATTTGTCACTAAACTTATGCAAAATCCTCATGAAATAATGTAAAATGCACAATGTATGCTTGAATCAAGGTGTAAGTAAATATCTACCCAAAACTAGCTTATTTCCTAAGGAAATGCATGAAACTAACCTAAAAATAGTAAAGAAAAGGTCAGTGAAACTGGCCAAGATGCCCTGGCATCAGAGTTCAGCCTACAACGCTGGTGCACGAAATTGTGATTATCAATGGCGTCAACATCTTGGTACGCACAATTGTAATCTCAACTCTTTGTCACAACTCCGCACAACTAACTAGCAAGTGCACTGGGTCGTCCAAGTAATAAACCTTACGTGAGTAAGGGTCGATCCCACGGAGATTGTCGGCTTGAAGCAAGCTATGGTCATCTTGTAAATCTCAGTCAGGCGGATTCAAATGGTTATGGAGGATTGATAATTAAAAGATGAATAAAATATAAAATAAGATAGGGATACTTATGTAATTCATTGGTGAGAATTTTAGATAAGCGTATGAAGATGCTTTGTTCCTCCTAAACTTCTGCTTTTTTTTTCCTTCTTCCAATCATTCATACTCCTTTCCATGGCAAGCTTATGTTGGGTTTCACCGTTGTTAATGGCTACCTCCCGTTGTTGGGTTTCAAATGCGCTGTCACCGCACGGCTAATCAACTGTTGGTTCTCGATCATGTTGGAATAGGATCCATTGATCCTTTTGCGTCTGTCACTACATCCAACACTCGCGAGTTTGAAGCTCGTCATAGTCATCCCTTCCCAGATCCTACTCGGAATACCACAGACAAGGTTTAGACTTTCCGGATCTCAAGAATGCTGCCAATTGATTCTAGCCTATACCACGAAGACTCTGATCTCATGGAATGGAAGGCTCGGTTGTCAGGCGAGGCAACCATGTGTCATGAACTAGATGGCTAAGAGATACGCACTTAAGCTATTGCAAGTAGAACGGAAGTGGTTGTCAGGCCCGTGTTCATAGGTAAGAATGATGATGAGTGTCACGGATCATCACATTCTTAAGGTTGAAGAACGAGTGTATATCTTAGAGAAGAAATAGGCTTGAGTTGAATAGAAAAGCAATAGTACTTTGCTTTAATTCATGAGGAACAGCAGAGCTCCACACCTTAATCTATGGTGTGTAGAAACTCCACCATTGAAAATACAAAAGTGATAATGGTGATCATTGGCTTTGGCCCCAAAGAGGGAACTAGAAGAACCAAGATGAAAATACAATAGCAAAAGGTCCTATTTATAGAGAACTAGTAGCCTAGGGTTTACAGAAATAAGTAAATGATGTAGGAATCTACTTCCGGGCCCACTTGGTGTGTGCTTGGACTGAGCTTTGAAGCTCTCACGTGTAGAAGCTTTTCTTGGAGTTAAACGCTAGCTTTGTGCCAGTTTGGGCGTCTAACTCAAGCTTTTATGCCAGTTCTGGTGTTTTGACGCCAGAATTTCTATGCTGATTAGGAACGCCGGTTTGGGCCATCAAATCTCGGGCAAAGTATGGACTATTATATATTACTGGAAATCCCAGGATGTCTACTTTCCAACGTAATTGAGAGCGCGCCAAAAGATGGATTGCTATAAAAGAGGATTGCTATAACTTAGAAGAGATCGACATGACGAAGTCGGTCTCCTACAAACAAGTTATAAAAGTAATCCCTGAACGAGACCTGAACAAGGTCCAAGAAAGAGGATTACAAAAATAACTTAGAAGGGCCCGACATGATGAAGTCGGCCCGAAATATAAAAGTTATAAAAGTAATCCCTGAAAGAGACCTGAACAAGGTCCAAGAAAGAGGATTACAAAAATAACTAAGAAGAGATAGAGATGACGAAGTCGGTCTCCTACAAACAAGTTATAAAAGTAATCCCTGAAAGAGACCTGAACAAGGTCCAAGAAAGAGAATTACAAAAATAACATTGAAGGGCCCGACATGATGAAGTCGGCCCGAAAAATAAAAGTTATTAAAGTAATCCCTGAAAGAGACCTGAACAAGGTCCAAGAAAGAGGATTACAAAAATAACTTAGAAGGACCCGACATGATGAAGTCGGCCCGAAATATAAAAGTTATAAAAGTAATCCCTGAAAGAGACCTGAACAATGTCCAAGAAAGAGGATTACAAAATAACTTAGAAGGACCCGACATGATGAAGTCGGCCCGAAATATAAAAGTTATAAAAGTAATCCCTGAAAGAGACCTGAACAAGGTCCAAGGAAGAGGATTACAAAAATAACTTAGAAGAGATCGACATGACGAAGTCGGTCTCCTACAAACAAGGTATAAAAGTAATCCCTGAAAGAGACCTGAACATGGTCCAAGAAAGAGGATTACAAAAATAACATAGAAGGGCCCGACATGATGAAGTCAGCCCGAAATATAAGAGTTATAAAAGTAATCCCTGAAAGAGACCTGAATAAGGTCCAAGAAAGAGGATTACAAAAATAACTTAGAAGGACCCGACATGATGAAGTCGGCCCGAAATATAAAAGTTATAAAAGTAATCCCTAAGAGACCTGAACAAGGTCCAAGAAAGAGGATTTCAAAAATAACTTAGAAGGACCCGACATGATGAAGTCGGCCCGAAATATAAAAGTTATAAAAGTAATTCCTGAAAGAGACCTGAACAAGGTCCAAGAAAGAGGATTACAAAAATAACTTAGAAGGGCCCGACATGATGAAGTCGGCCCGAAAAAGGTTACAAAAGTAATCCCTGAAAGAGACCTAAACCAGGTCCCAAAAAAGAAGGGTTACTAACAACAACTCGGACAAAACTGACATGACGAAATCGGCCTCTTGAAAACCTTGGCAGTATACAAAGTAATTCCTAATAAAGACCTGAACAAGGTCCAGACAAAATGAATTACTAGAAATAACATCAGGCAAAAGCGCAAAGGAATCAAGCTAGTCCAAAGAGGTCAGACAACAAAAATTCTGACACTCCCAAAACCTAAAAAGGTACCAAGACGAGTGTAGACAGATATGTTACGAAAAATACAAGTTATAATAACAAACTCAAGAGGCTATGAAAACTAGCCACAAGAGCTTGGAAATAACTTTGTTTTTCAAAATAAAGTTGCTAAACAAGCAACTAGGAATGTAGCAAAAGTCAGAACCACCATTTAAAAAATATAGAGTTCAAAAAGCCCACAAACCGAGCTATTCACACAAGCATCTAGAAAATTCATTGAGGATCCAAAGTCTTCTCAGCAGCACGGGGTGAAGGAGGGCGAGTCTAAATGGGCACAGCATCCACAATCCCATCATCCCGCTTCAAGATTTGACAGTCAGGTTCTGACACGGGATGACCAGCCTCGGCTGAAGGAGCTGAAGAAGTCGGCACCACAGAGGCTTTGGAAGCAAGCACAGAGGGAGGTTCAACATCATCATCATCAGGGTCGTCAGGGACAATCTTACCATCCTTTACAATATTGTCCAGGCTAAAGAGAGTAAGGTCGACCTCGGGAGCAAGAACTTGAACTTGCTCCTTCAGGTTCTCATAAGCAGCATTTACACTACCTACAAGGTGACCCTGGAGCTCGGCATAATCAACCCGGGTAGACTCCAACTCCTCCCTGAGACGCATCACTTCCCTGTAAGCCGTGACATAGCTATCCTTGTACCTCAATGCTGTATCTTCAGCCAACCTCACAGAAGCCGCCAAGGCAACAGAACTAGCCTTTTCGGTCTCCAACTCCTTTTCCAGCATGGTCACTTTCACTTGGAGCTCCTCCTTCAAATCCTTCATGCGGTCGAACACTTGCTTAGCCTCCTCCATAAAAGCTTTGGTAGCATGAAGAGGGAGGTCCTGGCAGTTCGGTATAGGGTAGCTCCCATATGTGCCATCTTGACGTTACTCTGAGTAATAAAATCCAAGTGGTGAAGGAGAGAGACATCGTCAGTAGGAATGGTACCATAAGGACCAATCTGGTGATTGACAAACTCAACCGCATCAAAGTCAGGGGCATCAAGGTTAAAAGGCTCTGTTGTTTTTTGTTACCTGTTTGGAGGAGCGCCAGGGGCAGCAACAGAAGCTTGTGGAGGATCAACCAAACGAACCCGGGGAGTAGGGATTACCTTCCCTGCCCTCGGTGAGCTCGGTACGGCCGGCTTCGACTGAACCTGAGATGATCCCTCCCCGGCCACCATAGCCAAGACGTTTTGAGCTGCAGTAGCCTTCCTTGCCTTCTTAAAGGCCTTCATGGATTCATTATTCTTAATCATCTCTGCAGACAAAACACAACAGCGGGAAACCAAGTTATGAATCAGAAAAGAGCTTACAAGAGATAAAATCGACAAAACAATCAAAATAAAAATTGACCACTCCCAGCTCAGCTCGGAGGAGAGATGGGTTGGCTAAAAATTTCTTTGTATCGAGATGGGGAGGCTGCCCCCAGTTTTCTTCCAGCACAGTCACAAAAGCTTTCTCAGCCTCATCTAACATCTCCCACGTAAATTTAGATACCATTACATTCTTTTGCCTTTCCAAGGGAAAGGCGGGCTCATCATTCTCATCCAGCAAAAAGGGCCGAGCTCCTTCAACAGCTCAGACCCTAAAAGAGTAATTCTTGAAGTCACGGAAAGATTCATCAAACATGGAGAAAACCTTTTTTTCTTGGGAAGCTCGGAAAGAAACCCAAGCGGCTTTCTTCTTAACCACCCCAGGCTTTGTCAAAACAAAGAGATAAAAGAAGAGGGATTGCGAAACAGGGGTATTTAACTCATGACACAACAACTGAAAGATTTTTATAAAACCCCAGGAATTGGGGTGAAGTTGGGATGGAGCTACATTACAGGACCATAATAGGTTGGTCTCAAAAGCAGTAAAAGGATGAGTGATATTCATTTGACTAAAAACGAAATCGTAGGCATAGAAAAACGGGCGTTCTCTAGCAATGTGGGTAGAAAAACAGACCCTTTCCTCAGAGTTTGGAGATACAAGCTCATAGTTCTTTTCATCACCACCATTACCACAAATCCTATGAAATTGCCTAAGTTGCTAACAAAACTCAGAGTCAACCAACGAAACACACAGAAGAACCATGGAATCCACCCAATCAGCCATGCCCTCAGGGAATTGGGAAGACATCTCAACAATATTTTTGCGAGAGGACATGAGATCAACTAATCCTACAATAAGAAAAGAAGATTGGATTACTAAAAAACATCTCAGACGAAAGACAAAACAACTCGGCCAACATAATTCAGCGCAGTACAAACAACAAAAGGAAACCCTAGGACCCACACCAAAGATCCAGGGGGCATCCTTTGGAGGCAGGCACAGAACAAGGATTCAGGAAAACCTACAAGCCTACACCTCGATACAGGAAGATAACGAGCCCTTTCAACTAAAATGACACTCTGAATAGAAAGCCACGAGACACAGATAAAACCATCAAAATAACTACCCTCCAGACCCACAGTCTCAGTCATAGTCAACAAACGAAGCAACCAAATAACAAAACGTACCAAGAAGAAGTCATCAAAGACACAATCTTTTTCAGAGAAATAAAAAAGCATTGTTATCTTCTACAAAATTCATCAGCAAAGAAAAATTATCAACATGGGCGAAAGACATCAAAGGAGCAATTTTTCGAGAAAGCAAGCAAGTTCATGCAATTTTCAAAAGAAGAAAAATAAACAATACGAACCCTAGAGTACAGAAGGACCATTTCAAAAGCAAGAAAAACCCCACAACAGTAAACAAGCAGATACACGATGATACAAAAGGTTCAAACTTTCTAAAAGTCAAAAATAGAAACGACATAACGCAGCGACGAAGAAAGTAAGGAAAAACCAACCTGGAAAAGGGAGAAAACTCTGAAGAAAGCTGAAAGCTGAAGCGACAAGGAGTAGAATCACCTCTCGAGCAAAAAGCATCTCAGAGAACAACAAAAATGCAAACTTCAGGCGAAACGAAAAGAAAGAGAGAAAAAAGGGGGAAGTTACAGAGAAGAGGAAACCATTTTTTCTGAGTGCAAAATTCAAAATGAAGAGGCAAGAGAAATGGGGCATTAAAAACAATTAATGAGGATATTAAACCCTTGCGCATTCCCAAAACCAGAGCGCTAATGCAAAGCGCGTGCTTTTAAGAATAAAGAAAAACATTCCACACTCAAAAGAAGACTCTACAAAGAGGAAATCGACAGATGCTCGAGTTCGGCTTTCACCAGAAAAGGATCGAAATCCTAAATTCAAGACTCGACCTCAAAAGAAAGACCAAGCTCGAGTAGGGGCACTATTCATACCCTGGGTCGAGCTGTCCGACCCGGGATGATTAGCGACAAAGCGACCGATCTCTTCAGGTCAAACCATCCAACCTCTTCTCAAAGAGCTCAGCCAAATCGATAGGAAAGCCCCAAAAGGGCCCAAAATTGAGGAACACGACCCAAATCCAAAGGCAGCCTAAGCCTAAAGAAAGAAGGACGGTTCCCTTGAAGATAAGCTGACCTCACCCAGAGATAAGATAAGATAAGATAACTAACTTATCTTATCTAAAAAGGTCACTATCACACCTCTATAAATACACTAGAGCACCCAGATATAACTCATATTCTGATTCTACTAAAAACCTGCTTAATACTCTTGCTAACTTAAGCATCGGAGTCTCTTGCAGGTACCACCACCCTCCGGTGACAACGGATCAGCAGCGCAGCAGTCCAACAAGTCAGACACGACCGCTCCGGCCACCATCCACCAGCCGGACACGTCATTTCCGACCAGTATAGAAGATCTCATCTGAGATTGACCTACAGTTTCAGGTAACCCTCGGAACAGGTACCAAGATAGATAAAAACCGACATGATATGAAAAGCATAGAGTTATAATAAAAACAAGCTCAAGAGGCTACCCAAATCAGCCTCAAGAGCTTGGAAGCTATTTTGTTTTTCAAAATAAAGTTGCTAAACAAGCAACTAAAAGAGTGTCAACAGTCAACAAACATTACAAAAAGAAAGTTTAAAAAGCCCACAGTCCGGGCTATACACACAAAACATTTACATAATCAGGGAAGATCCGAAGGCTTCTCGGCAGCACGAGGTGAAGGAAGGCGAGTCTGAAATGGCACAGCATCCACAGTCCCATCATCCGGATTCAAGATTTGACAGTTAGGTTCTAACACGGGATGACCACCCTTAGCTGAAGGAGCTGAAGAAGTCGGCACCACAGAGGCTTTGGCAGCAAGCACAGAGGGAGGTTCAACATCATCGTCATCAGGGTCGTCAGGGACAATCTTGCCATCCTTTACAACATTGTCCAGGATGAAGAGAGTAAGATCGACCTCGGGAGCAAGAACTCGAACTTGATCCTTCAGGTTCTCATAAGCAGCATTTACACTGCCTACAAGGTGACCTGGAGCTCGGCATAATCAACCCGGGCAGACTCCAACTCCTCCCTGAGACGCATCACTTTCCTGTAAGCCGTGATATAGCTATCCTTGTGCCTCAATACTGTATCTTCAGCCAACCTCACAGAAGCTGCCAAGGCAACAGAACTAGCCTTTTCGGTCTCCAACTCCTTCTCCAGCTTGGTCACTTTCACTTGGAGCTCCTCCTTCAAACCCTTCATACGGTCGAACTCTTGCTTAGCCTCCTCCCTAAAAGCTTTGGTAGCATGAAGAGGGAGGTCCTAGGCAGTTCAATACAGGGCAGCTCCCATATGTGCCATCTTGACGCTACTCCGAGTAATAAAATCCAAGTGGCGAAGGAAAGAGACATCGTCGGTAGGAATGGTACCATAAGGACCAATCTGGTGATCGACAAACTCAACCGCATCAAAGTCAGGGGCATCAAGGTTAAAAGGTTCCATTATTTTTTGTTTCTTGTTTGGAGGAGCGCCAGAGGCAGCAACAGAAGCTTGTGGAGGATCAACCAAACAAACCCAGGGAGTAGGGATTACTTTTCTCGCCCCCGGTGAGCTCGGTACGGCCAGCTTCGACTGAACCTGAGATGATCCCTCCCCGGCCGCCTTAGCCGAGACGTTTTGAGCTGCAGTAGCCTTCCTTGCCCTCTTAAAGGCCTTCATGGATTCATTATTCTTAATCATCTCTGCAAACAAAATACAACAGTGGAAAACCAAGTTATGAATCAGAAAAGAGCTTACAAGAGATAAAATTGACAAAACAATCAAAACCAAAAATTGACCACTACCCAGCTCAGCTCAGAGGAGAGAGGGGTTGGCTAAAAAGTTCTTTGTGTCAAGATGGGGAGGCTGCCCCCAGTTTTCTTCCAGCATAGTCACAAAAGCTTGCTCAGCCTCATCTAACATCTCCCACATATATTTAGATACCATTACATTCTTTTGCCATTCCAAGGGAAAGGCGGGCTCATCATTTTCATCCAGAAAAAAGGGCCGAGCTCCTTCAACAGCTCGGACCCTAAAAAAGTAATTCTTAAAGTCACGGAAAGATTCATCAAACATGGAGAAAACCTTTTTTTCCTGGGAAGCTCGAAAAGAAACCCAAGCGGCTTTCTTCTTAACCACCCCAGGCTTTGTCAAAACAAAGAGATAAAAGAAGAGGGATTGTGAAGCAGGGATACCGAACTCATGACAAAACAACTGAAAGATTTTTATAAAACCCCAGGAATTGGGGTGATGTTGGGATGGAGATACATTACAGGACCATAATAAGTTGGTCTCAAAAGAAGTAAAAGGAAGAGTGATATTCATTTGACTAAAAAAGAAATCGTAGGCGTAGAAAAAGGGGCGCTCTCCAGCAATGCGGGTAGAAAAACAGACCATCTCCTCAGAGTTTGGAGATACAAGCTCATAGTTCTTTTCATCACCACCATTACCACAAATCCTATGAAATTGCCTAAGTTGCTAACAAAACTCAGAGTCAACCAACGAAACACACAGAAGAACCATGGAATCCACCCAATCAGCCATGCCCTCAGGGACTTGGGAAGACGTCTCAACAATATTTTTGCGAGAGGACATGAGATCAACTAATCCTACAATAAGAAAAGAAGATCGGATTACTGAAAAACATCTCGGACGAAAGACAAAATAACTCGGCCAACGTAATTCAGTGCAGTACAAACAACAAAAATAAACCCCAGGACCCACACCAAAGATCCAGAGGCATCCTTTGGAGGCAGGCACAGAACAAGAACTCAGGAAAACCCACAAGCTCACACCTTGATAACGACCCCTTTCAACTAAAATGACACTTTAAATAAAAGGCCATGAGCCACGGGTAAAACCATCAGAATAAACTACCCTCCAGACCCACAGTCCCAGTTTAGTCAACAAACGAAGCAACCAAATAAACAGCTCAAGAAGAAGTCATCAAAGACACAACCTTTTTCAAGAATAATAAAAAATAGAAGTTATCTTTAGCAAAATTTGTCAACAAAACATCAAAGGAGCAACCTTTCGAGAAAGCAAGTGGGTTCGTGCAGATCACAGAAGAAGAAAAATAAACGACAATAAGCAAGCAGATGCACGGCAATACAAAAAAAATTCAAACTTTCTAAAGTCAAAAAAGGCACAATGCAAGCGACGAAGAAAGTAAGAAAGAATCAATATGGAAAAGTGGGAGAAAACCCTGAAGAAAAGCTGAGAGCAGAAGCAACAGGGAGTAGAGCCACCTCTCGAATAGAAAGGCTCACAGAAGTAGAAAATGGAATATAGAATCCAGAGTCGCCCTTTCACAGCAAGGAAAGTACTAATGATCGCCAAGAATACGGCACAGGGGAAAATACGAAAACTGCAAACTTCAGAAAAACAGAAAGAGAGAAAGAAAGGGAAAGTTACCAAGAAGAGAAACTGTTTTTTGGGTGTGAAATTCAAAATAAAGAGGCTGAGAGAAACGGGGTAATTAAAAACAAATTAATGAGGATATTAAACCCCTTGCATATTCCCAAGGCTAAGAGCGCTAATGCAAAAGCGAGCGCTTTTAAGAAGCAAAAACGTTCCATATTCAAAAAGGAGAACGCTACAAAGACGAAGTCGACAAGATGCTCGAGTTCGGCTTCACCAGAGAAGGATCGAAGTCCTAAGAACTAGGACTCGACCTCAAAAAGAAAGACCGAACTTGAGTAGGGGCACTGTTCATACCCTGGGTCGAGCTATCCGACCCGAGATGTTTAGTAACAAGGCGACCGACCTCTTCAGGTCAGACTATCCGACCTCTTCTCAAAGAGCTCGGCCAAATCGACAGGAAAGCCCAAAGAAGGGCCCAAAATCAAGGAACACGACCCAAATCCTAAGGCAGCCCAAGCCTACAGAGAGAAGGGCGGTTCCCTTGAAGATAAGCTGACCTCGCCCAAAGATAAGATAAGATAAGATAACTAACTTATCTTATCTAAAAAGGTCACTCCACACTACTATAAATACACTGGAGCACCCAGGTATAACTCATACTCTGATTCTACTAAAAACCTGCTTAATACCCTTGCTAACTTAAGCATCGGAGTCCCTTGCAGGAACCACCACCCTTCGGTGACAAAGGAACAGCAGAGCAACCAGTCCAACAAGTCGGGCACGACAGCTCCGGTTGCCATTCACCAGTCGGACACGTCAGCTCCGACCGGTACGGAAGATCTCATCCGAGATTGACCTACAGTTTCAGGTAACCCTCAGAACAAGTTTTAGGACTTCTTCAAATCACTAGATCATCACAGAGAAGTCTCTGCCAAAATTCCCAGTCCCAACGATGCAACAAAAGATCATGGAATACAAGTGCATGTGAGTGTTGGAAGTCAACTTTTATTTGCTTTTTTTTTTTCTTTTTCCTTTTCTTTTTATTTATTTATTTTCTTTTCATTATTTGCTTAACACATTTATTTTTACTTCTGTTCTGAAAAGCATTTTTACTTTTTCTCGATTTCAATTTGAAAGTTTCATCTGTTTTATTGTAATTTTTTATTATTTGCCACAATAATTCAAGCATCTCATAGATTTCAACACAAGCACTAAATAATTCCTGGGTCGAGCCCACTTTTTTGTAGAAGAGTCATATTTGCTCCCAAAAATGAAGCCAGGTTTAGGAGGAGGGGGTACTTGCCTCTACTAAGTTTAAGAAAAAAAATAATTCTATATAAATCAATATATTTGTTGTTGAGTTAAGAAATTAACTAAATTAATTGATGATGACAAACATTATTTTATTGGGCTAATTAGCCAATTAGTTTTTAATTGAATTTAATCAAGTGTTGCAGGCTAAAGAAAAACAAAGCAACAGCCCAATAGGATAGAAAATAAAACCAAAGCTGGTGGGCTACAAAACAATAACAGCCCAAAGGAATTAAAGCAATGAAATCAAATGGGCCAAAGAAATCAAACGGGCTGCATGAAGCATAACCAACCCAAGCCCGATTTCATCTCTCAAGCCAATCCCTCCAATTTGCTTCCAGTAAAGCAACGTTCACTTTTCTTCTTCGGTCAGAGTTCAGAGAAGTGAGAGAAAGCTTAGTTCCTAAGTCTTTTCATCAAAGAAGAAAAGAAAGAGAAAGGTTAAGCAAAAGGCTGAGGTCTAATCACTAAAATCAAACCATCTTAGCAAAAGGCAGAAGTCAAAGGTAACTTATTTCCTCTTGCATGCATATTGATTTATTCTCTTCTACCCTAACTCTCTGCCACTCTAAATTGGGAAAAATGAAGAAAGTAATCTCTGTTAAGCTCTACTATAAATCTATGGTCAAATTTGTGTCTTGGGGACTAAGTAGTATTTCAATGGCTCAGATTTGGTTTACCATTGAAATACTGTTTCTCCTTGCTTCCCTGAGGCTTTCGGTCAAGCAAGATAAAGTCAGACTCAAACTTCTAATTTGGGGATTAACTGAAAAAAGTGAGATGGTGAGTTGGTGAAGCACACAGCTTGAGGGTTGACCTAGGAGAGAGTAACTCAACAACATGCAAGGAGATACAAAAGAAGATTTTTCATCATTCTGAAGCCAAGGAGAGATAACCATTGTTTTTGGAGTTTATGTTCTGAGAATAGTTCTCTGAAGAGGTTTATCAACTTGGACAGTGCTTCCTAGTCAAAGGGACATTTTGCCAGAGGAAATGAATCAGAGGCAAGCAAATCTGGTTTATCACATAGCAAAGAGGCTGTTGAAGCATTAATCTCCTTCATGTTTTATAGATTGTAATTTTCTTTTTAATATTTATCTTTCTGTAATTTCTTGAGGTAGAAGGCAGAATGAGAGAGCTCAAGTAAAAGCCTAAGAGTGGTAAGAAGCAGAGTGATACACTTGAGTGAAAAGCCTAGAGTGATTTCAGATTTCTTTAGGTTGGTTCTGTGTCTTGTATCTTGTACCAGTGAGGTACCCCTTTCGTAGTTGGGTAAGCACTAAGAGTGAAGATTTAGGTATTAGCATAACCAAGTCAAGTTAGGTTAGAACTTGAGTGTGAAAGGATTGGGTCAATCCTGCGGAATTGGTGTATGTAATACTTTAACTATACTGAAAATTTCACCACTATTGTTGTGGGGACTGGATGTAGGTTGCATTTCACAAGGCAACTGAACCAGGATACATGATGGTGTCAGCTTTTTTTTTTCCTACTCTGTTCTATTTTCTGATATTCATGAGACAAAATAAAATTGGCTCATAAATTTTTTGCTGCTAAGCTCAAACAGATTCAGACTGAAAATTTATTTTAAAAGGGTTATTATATTTCAGTAACTTAAAAGAAGGTCATAGATTTAACCCCCCCATTCTCTAAGCCTTCTACAACCTTCAATTGGTATCAGGAGCCTTGGCCTCAAGAATCAAGCTTCACCGCTTGGAGCAAAGGTCCAATGGCGAACAACTTGGACACAACCACGGTTGCCTACACTCTAACTGAAGGCCAGTCAAAAAATAGGCCTCCCTTCTTCAATGGAAAGAACTATGCCTACTGGAAAGAGAGAATGATGATCTTCATTCAATCTATTGACTACAACATATGGAAGATTGTTGTAAGCAGTCCCAAAATTCCAACAAAAATAAGTGCTGATGGAGTGTTGAATCCAACAAAAGAAGCTGAATGGAATGATAACGACAAGAAGAAAATGGAGCTGAATGCTAAAGCCATCAACCTTCTTCACTGTGCTATCAGCTTTGAAGAGTACTGAAAGGTGTCTAGATGTAAGATATCCAAAGAAATCTGCGAGAAACTCTAGGTTACATACGAAGGCACTAAACAGGTCAAAGAAACAAGGATTGATATGCTGTGAAAAGAGTACGAGATGTTTAATATGAAGGATGGAGAGAGCATTGATGAAGTGTTTCAGAGATTCTCAATCATAATAAACAACCTTGATGCTATGGGTACAAACTACTCAGAATACACCCTAGCGAGAAAACTCCTTAGAAGCCTCACAAAGGAATGGAAAATCACTGCCACTGTCCTAGCCGAGAGCAATAACCTAAGCCCTATAACTTATGATGAGCTGAGAGGAAAACTCCTTGCCTATGAAGCCACACACAAACCCAGACTCAAAGAAAAAGGGAATAGCCCTCAAGTCAAAAATAGAAGTAAAAGAGAGTGTGTCAAGTGATGATATTTCAGATGATGAAATTGTGTTTTTTGTTAGGAGACTTAGAAGGACGATGAAGAACAAAGGCAAGTACAAGGGTTCAAGCTCAAAGGAACACAAGATGGACTTGAGCAAGGTGACTTATCATCATTGCAAGGAGGCTGGACATTTTAAACTTAACTGTCCAAAACTCAAGAAGGAGGACAAAGGGAAGAAAGAAAAGAGGAAAGTGCTCATGGCATCTTGGGAGGAACTTGAGAATGACTCGAATGAGGAAAAAGATTCTGAAGGTGAAGATAAAATCTGTTTCATGGCTGGTAATGATTATCTTGATGAGGTAAATTATTATGACTTGTCCATAGATGATTTACATGCTATAATTGATGATCTTACTCTAAATTCCTCAAAACTGTTGGATAAGTACACTAAATGCAAATCTAAATAGGATTTGTTGAATGCTGAAAATGATTTTTTGAGAGAAAAGGTGAAGGAAACTGAATATGCTTTGGATATTATTGAAGAAAACAGATTTCTAAAATCTGAACTAGAAAAACTAAAAGAAAAGCACATTGTGGATCCTTCTCAAGAGCTTATTGCTGAAAACGAAAGATTAAATAAAATGATTAAAAGGTTGAATGCTGATTTAGCAAAATTTGCTCAAAGTTCTAGTAACTTGGACAAATTACTTGCAAGTCAAATGCCATTGTTTGAAAAATCTAGTTTAGGTTATGTAACCAAGGTAAGTGCAATTTTTAATGATTCCTCTATGAAATTTGTGGCTTCTTCATCAAAAACCAAATCCAATTCCAACAAACCTGGTATTGGATATTGTTCATACCCTGGGTCGAGCTATCCAACCTGGGATGATTCGAGAAAAAGCGACCAAACCTCTTCAGGTCAGACTATCCGACCTCTTCTCAAAGAGCTCGGCCAAATCGACAGAAGAGCCCAATTAAGGGCCCAAACAGAGGAGCACAACCCGAATCCTAAGGCGGCCTAAGCCTATAGAGATAAAGGCGGTTCTGTTGAAAGATACACTGACCTCAACTCAAAGATAAAGATAAGATAAGATAACTAACTTATCTTATCAAAAAGGTCACATCTCACCATTATAAATACACTGGAGCACCCAGGTATAACTCATACTCTGATTCTACATAACACCTGTTTAATACCCATGCTAACTTAAGCATCGGAGTCTCTTGCAGGTACCCCCACCCTTCGGTGACAGAGGATCAGCAGCACGTCCAAGTCCAAACAAGTCGGACGTACCAGCTCCGGCCTCCATTCACCAGCCGGACACATCGGTTCCGACCATCACTGAGGATCTCGTCCGAGATCGACCTACAGTTTCAGGTAACCCTCGGAACATTGGCGCCGTTGCCGGGGAACCTGGAAGTCATCCCAACACCATGGCGGACAACCATGACAACGATCACGATTCAAATCTAGAAAACAGAACGCCGCACAAAAACGCGGACACCCCACTAAAAGACACCCCGGAATCCAACGGAGACAAAAATCCAGCAAACCCGGGGGCAATAGAAGTACTTCAAGATCGCTTGAAGTAGCTTGAAAAAGAAACCCAACAACAACGAGAAATCGGGAAGGATCTACAAAGAGAGATACGGCGACGTCGAGAATTGGAAGAAAAATTACAGCAATTGGAAGCCAATCTCAAATCGAAGGCCCTCAGATCACTCCTGAGGAAAGCTCACATAAAGAACAGGATCCATTCACCAGAGAGATCATGAAAACCAAAATCCCAAAGGACTTCAAACTCCTAGATATGACTTTATATGATGGCACCACAGATCCCAACCACCATCTCAGCAATTTCAGAAGCAGAATGTACCTTACCGACGCCTCAGACGCCGTTCGCTGCAAAGCTTTCCCAACAACTCTCACAAAGACAGCAATCCGATGGTTCGACAACTTACCTCCAAAGTCCATCCCAAACTTTGACGACCTGGCCAAAAAGTTCCTGGCCAGATTCTCCATCCAGAAAGATAAAGCCAAGCACGCCCCCAGTCTACTGGGGATCAAGCAAGGAGATCGGGAGAGCCTCCGCAACTACATGGAAAGATTCAACAAAACATGCATGGACATACAAAGCTTACTAACAGAGGCCGCCATCATGGGACTCATCAACGGCCTACGAGAGGGGCCATTTAGCCAATCTATATCAAAGAAGTACCCTACCTCATTAGACGAAGTACAGGAGCGAGAAGAAAAATACATCAACATGGAAGAAAACGCTCGATTAGGAGAAACCTCAAAATCTGGGAACCCCTACCGAGATAAAGACAAAAAGAAAGAAGACCGACAAGGGGAGAAAATTAAAAAATACCATAATTATACTCCCCTCAGAGCATCCCTAGTCAAAATATACAAAGAGGTCTGCCATACAGAAAAGATTCCCCCAGCACGGCCCCTCAAAGGAAAAAGAGGAGGAGAAAATCGGAAGGAATTTTGTGAATATCATCGGGTCAGAGGACACGCCACCAACGAATGCTTCGACTTGAAAAATATCATAGAAAAATAGGTGAGGGAAGGAAAATTAGATCGATTCCTGGCCACCCAAGATGATGATCAAAGAAAAAGACAAAGAGATGAAGATACCGAACGAGCAGAACGATCACCTCAGACACCAGAAAGACATGTCCACATGATACATGGCAGATTCGCAGCAGGAGGGATCTCCAAATCTTCCCGCAAAAGGTATCTCAAAGAAGTATGTCATGTCGAAGGAGAGGAGGAAGCACTCAACATCCCAGCGATAACATTCACTAAGGAGGACGCGTCCGACATCATCACAGGACATGACGATCCCATGGTCATCACCATCATATTGGCAAACGCCAACCTACACCACACCTTAATAGACCAAGGGAGTTCTGCCGAAATATTATTCAAGACAGCCTTTGATAAACTCGGCTTAGAAGAAAAAGAACTTAAGGCATATCCAAACAGTCTGTTCGGGTTAGGAGATACCCCGGTTCGACCACTAGGATATATATCACTACATACAACCTTCGGAAAAGGAGACCAATCCAGGACCCTCAAAATAGAATACATCGTAGTCAATGTAAGTTCAGCTTACAATGCTCTCATAGTTCGGACAACACTCAACTAACTCGGCACAATAGTCTCGACCCCACACCTATGTATGAAGTTCCCAACGCCAAAAGGGATAGCCATGATAAAAGCTGACCAAAAGATGGCACGTCGCTGTTATAACGAAAGCCTAAACCTCAGAGGCAAAGGAGAAGAGTTCCACGCAATCAAGTTGGGCGGAGTTCAACGACGAGAAAATCTTCGCCCCCAACCAGAAGGTGAGATAGAAAAAATTCAGATCGGGGATACCTCGGAAAAAACAACTAATATCGGCACAATCCTCAAAGGAGGATTAAAAGAATTGCTAATACAATTCTTACGAGATAATGTCGATCTCTTCGCATGGAAAGCCGCGGACATGCCAGGCATAAACCCTAAGCTAATGTGCCACAAGTTGGCGGTCTATCAAGGATCTCGACTGGTGCAGCAGAGACGAAGAAAGCTCGGGCCAGAGCGATCCCAGGCTGTGGAAGAGCAAGTACAAGCACTGCTGGAAGCCGGATTTATAAGAGAAGTCAAGTACCCACTATGGCTAGCCAACGTCGTCTTGGTGAAAAAGTCGAATGGAAAGTGGCGAATGTGCACCGATTACACCGATCTCAACAAAGCTTGTCCAAAAGACCCATACCCACTTCCAAGCATTGACGCTCTGGTAGATGCTTCCTCTGGATATAAATATCTCTCGTTTATGGACGCATACTCGGGATACAACCAAATCCCCATGTACCCACCAAATCAGGAAAAGACCTCGTTCTTAACACCAAAGGCAAACTACTGCTACATCGTGATGCCTTTCGGTCTCAAGAACGCAGGAGCTACTTATCAAAGGCTAATGAATAAAGTCTTCTCAGATCACATCGGAAAAATTATGAAAGTTTATGTGGACGACATGTTGATAAAAATGCAAACCGAAGATACATTATTATCCGACTTGGCTCAAGTGTTTGACACCATAAGGAAACACAACATGCGACTCAATCCCGCAAAATGTACCTTCGCAGTAGAAGCAGGCAAATTCTTAGGTTTCATGCTCACACAAAGGG
>NC_029794.2:41714831-41748467 GCF_000816755.2 Arachis ipaensis
TAACATCTCGACGACTCCGCCCGTACTTCCAGGCTCACACCATTAAGGTTCGAACTAACCAGCCCATAAAAGGAATATTGCAGAAAATAAATTTAGCAGGCAGAATTCTACAATGGGCAGTTGAGTTGTCAGAGTTTGACCTCAAACATGAAGCTCGGACGGCCATCAAATCACAGTATCTGGCAGATTTTATCGCAGAATTCACAGATGCCCTAGAAACCCCTACAGAATGGAATCTTTACGTGGACGGTTCTTCAAATAAAACTGGAAGCGGTGCGGGCGTGATAATAGAAAGCAACCAAGGAACCCAGGTTGAGCTCTCCCTCAAGTTCGGGTTCCCGGCCTCAAACAACCAGGTGGAATATGAAGCGTTATTAGCTGGTTTAAAGCCGGCTAAAGAGGTTGGAGCTCAAAAACTCAACATTTACAGCGATTCACAAGTGGTCACATCACAAATAACAGGGAGCTACCAAGCGAAAGATCCCACCATGAAAAAGTATTTGGATAAAACCAAGAAACAGCTCGGACAAGTTGGGGAGTATAAGATCTGCCACATACCCCGCGAACAAAATGCCCGAGCTGATGCACTCTCAAAACTAGCCAGCACTAAACCAGGGGGTAACAATAGAAGCCTCATCCAGGAAATGTTGCAGAACCCGTCAATCTCGGAAGAGGAAAAAGTCTTGACCATAATAAGTCAGGACCAAGGATGGATGACCCCTATAGCCAACTACCTCAGAACAGGAACGCTCCCCACAGAAGAAAAGGAGGCAAAGAGGTTAAAAAGGGAGGCACAGTACTACACCCTCATAAACAACATCCTGTACAAAAGAGGAATGATGACAAGTCATCTTAGCCTAGTTTCACTAGCCTTTTTCTTTTATTTTCAATTGATTTATGCACTTTCTTGAGCCATAAGCAAGCCAATTGGGTGGATTTTCATGCTTCCTTTGATTTAATCAACCACAGAAGAATTAATGCAATTTCATGAGGTTTTATGCTATAATTGTCACATATTATGAAAGAATGAATATCTCATGATTTTGAGCATAGCTTTGATGTGTTTGGTTGATTAATGATAGGTGAAGAAAGCTTGGAGAAAGGTTGAAGCAAGAAGGAATGGCTAGGAGGAAGAGAGGACAAAAAGTTTGAGCAAAAGTTTGCCTCAAACTTTAGCTCAAACTTTTGGAATAAGTGAAAACGAACCAAGGAGCAAAAAGCTTGACCAAAAGTTTGCCTCAAACTTTTGTGCAAACTTTTGGGCAAAAAGGTTGAGCAAAAGTTTGCCTCAAACTTTTTGGCAAACTTTTGGGCAAAAAGCTTGAGCAAAAGTTTGCCTCAAACTTTTTGGCAAACTTTTGGCATCACAAATCAACACCCTGGAGAGCAAAAGTTTGCGCCAACGTTTGCCTCAAACTTTTTGGCAAACGTTGGCGCCATGAACAACACACCCTGGGGAGCAAAAGCTTGCGCCAACGTTTGCCTCAAACGTTTTGGAAAACGTTGGCGCCATGAGTGTGCAAGGGGGAGCTAACGTTTGAGCAAAAGTTTGACCCCAAACTTTGGCTCAAACGTTAGTAGCAGCAAGGATGGGGTGGCTGATATGAAAAGTTTGAGTAAAAGTTTGCCTCAAACTTTTACTCAAACTTTTACTCAAGCTTACATGATTCCAAATCCGGTTCACTTCGGTTCTTCTCCAAACTCCAAGAGCAATCAACCAAGGCCTCTATCAACCCAATTCCATCAAGAGCAAAGGCCCAATTGAAGGCTTGAAGACCATTTGAAGAAAGTGTATAAATAGCATAGGATTTAAGTTTCTAGGGAGCTTTTCCTTTCGGTTTTGATTAGTACACTTAGTAGAGAGCTCACTTTAGATTTCTTGGCATTGTTGTTTTAATTCAGGAGAATTGGGGAGGAGAATTGATCTCTCTTCTTCCTTGTTCTTGCCCAGCACTCTTTACTTTCCTTGTCTTGGATCTTGGGTTGGAGAATTGAAGGAAATCTATTTCAATCTCATCCTGAGATCTCTCTGTTTCATTTTACTGCATAATTGAATTTCCATTTTGGTTAAATGCCTCTGTCTTCTACTTTCTCTGCAATTTACAATTTACAATTCCTTTGCAATTGTTCTTGTTGGATCTAGGAAGGCATTGAGATCTAGACTTGGTTATCTAGTCTCTTGAGTCCTGAGATCTGAATTCTCATTTTACTTTCTCTGTTTAACGCTTTTCATGCTCATTTACAATTCTGTTTTTAGATCCGATTCAATCCAAGTCATCTTCTATTTCTCTGTTTGTTGCAATTTTACTTTTCCTTGTTTAATTTCTGCAAATCCAATTCCCAATTCCCTTTACAATTCAAGCCATGTACATTTCTTGCACTTTAAGATTCTGCAATTTACATTTCTTGCGTTCTAAGTTTCTGCCATTTAATTTCTTGTTCTTTAAGATTCGGCACTTTAAATTTCAGTTCTATTTAATTTCATGCAATTTACCCATTCCCTTTACTTTCTATGCAATTTAAATTCTGCAAATCACAAATCTCTCAACCAAATCTTGATTCGCTTGACTAAATCAACCACTAAACTAAAATTGCTCAATCCTTCAATCCCTGTGGGATCGACCTCACTCCCGTGAGTTTTTATTACTTGATATGACCCGGTACACTTGCCGGTGAGTTTTGTGTCGGATCGTTTTCCGCACATCAAGTTTTTGGTGCCGTTGCCGGGGATTGATTAGATTGACAATGATTATGTGAGGTGGTGATCTAGATCAAGCACTTTTTCTTTTCTGTCCTCTAATTTTCAATTAACCCACTAACTGTTTGAATTTTCGCTTGAGATAACTGAAACTTCGCTTTAGCAACAAAGTAAAGTTTTCTTGGAAAATTCTGGCTCTATGCAATGCTCTTGCTTACACAAGAGAAGCAATTTCTGCCACTAATCTCCCAAGTCCATCAACTGTTTGATACTTTGTGCCAGCTAACCCTCTGAATCACATTCTGAGCTTGAAAATATTCAATCATCACTTGAATTGTTTGTGACTGTGCAGATCATGGAGGGGAACTCAACAAATTCTAGCAATCATGAGAGTAATATCCCCACCTTGGATGATAATGTAACCTATAGTTCGAAGCAACTATCCATAGCCATGAATGATGTTGCCCAATGGTTTGAAGCTTTTCCACAAGGAAGCATTATCGGATAGGAAGAATTGATGAGTGAACTCCTAGTCAAGTTGAACCCATCACAGAGAGTTGTTAAGCCAGAGGCAGAAGTGCATCCATTCACACAAGAGAAAGAAATTGAAGGTGCTCGTGCAGTCATAAGCCAAAACAAGTAGATGCATCAGCAGACTCTACAACAACTAGACATGATGGCCAGAAAAATCACTGAGTTGAGACATGCTGTAGTACATACATACAACCTGACTCAAAGCTCATATGGGTGTAATCAAGCTGAACAAATTTTTGGGGTCATTAACCATGAGCAACAAAGTTATGAGCAACTACAATCTCCAAGCAATCACTCTAGCGTGCTCCAACAAACCCAAAGAGCCATGAAAAGGATGCTGGGTTGAAAGAGAAGGGAGTCATGGAGGAAAGTAAGAAGGCTATAGAAAGAGAAACAGAGGGAAGGAAGCCCATAGCAAGAGGAGGAAACCTAAGGCAACAGAAGCCTCAACTTCTATGAGCACAGAATTAAGGATGTCAAGCTAGTGACAATAAAAGAGCGCTTGTTGGGAGGCAACCCAACCGGAGGTAACTATCTTTTCATATCTATTTTAATAAAAAGGCTAATTAGTTTTATCTATATTGCTAGAAGCTAAGTTTGGTGTTACACACCAAAACAATATAAAGGAGAATGAAGGATTCTAAGTTTGGTGTTTCACCAAAATCCCATTATAAAACACATTCTCACTTTCTGCATAATGTTGGCTTCAAGCATATTGGATGAACTAGTTAGCTATTTTGCTATTTCCTAGTTTTCAGTTCCATGGCTTTTGAAAAAGAGAAAAAAATTATCACACATGGTTAATTTGATGCATGAAAACCATTGGCATGGTACTAAGTTTGGTGTTCCCACACCAAAGTAAGTTCAAAGGCCTACAAATAAATCATGCAGACTAACCATTGTCTCTAAGTGCTTGGGGAACAAGCAACTTTCAATATCACTGCAGGGTACTATACAAACTTTTGGAAAGATTTAGCGTCATCTATCAAAAGGAAGAGAGAGGAATGTAAAGATCGGCAATGATGATGAGGAAGAGGAAAGCAAGCGAACTCCAAAAGGTTGTATTATTCAGTGATTATTTTGTATCAGATGCTGCTAAATTGAAAGTTACATAATACCCCTGCCTGCCTGCATAGCATAGTTTTTCTGTAATTCAATAAGCAAGATGCTTGATCATTTACAACACTATACTCTCCAAAACTTGTTTGCACTCAATATTTCAAAATAAATGCATCACATGAAAGTTCTTTGAAAAGAAGGATTGAGGAATCAAACAATTTTGAGGCAAGCAAAAGATTAGGAGAAGTGGTGGTTCTAGTTGTATGATTATGTATTGAGGTTGCATGCTTGTGAAAACTTGCATGGGAGCTCATAGGCAGGACATGATGTTCAAAGAAGTATTGTGGAGATTCTCAAAAATCTATTGATCCAAGAAGCAGCAAACAAAACAAAAGAAAGAAAAGAAAATACAAAAACAAAAAGAACATGGCCCAAGGCTCTGAGCATAAATTACTAGGCAGAAAAAGAAAGAAGAAACAAAACTCAAAGAGTTGTTAGCCTAGTAAATGCTTGTGGTTGAGTTGTGTCAAGGAAAGAGGCTTGAGCAAGTAAATCCTTAGGGGTGCTTTAACACCTAATACCTTAAAACCAACTGGTTCAGGAGTATTGATTTAAAGCTTATCTAAAGAGCCGCTTTGAGACATGACACTTATAGTCAAGGCCAAAGCAAAGAAACTATAAGCTGCTTCAAGGTGATTACATATAAAGAGATCTCTATGATACCATTTGGATGAAAATCCTAAGACCTAAGACTCCCAATATGTGAGGACTAGTGAGCACTGAAGCCCTTGCATGAGCATATGATTTAGAGTTCACCCCACTGTTACTTAATCACTTCACTCACAGGACTTTACAAGTTGTTCTTCAATCCATCTTAATTGAAAGAACCTCTGAGCATAATTCATTTCTTGCTTGGGGACAAGTAAGTTTTAAGTTTGGTGTTGTGATGACAAGTCATCTTAGCCTAGTTTCACTAGCCTTTTTCTTTTATTTTCAATTGATTTATGCACTTTCTTGAGCCATAAGCAAGCCAATTGGGTGGATTTTAATGCTTCCTTTGATTTAATCAACCATAGAAGAATTAATGCAATTTCATGAGGTTTTATGCTATAATTGTCACATATTATGAAAGAATGAATATCTCATGATTTTGAGCATAGCTTTGATGTGTTTGGTTGATTAATGATAGGTGAAGAAAGCTTGGAGAAAGGTTGAAGCAAGAAGGAATGGCTAGGAGGAAGAGAGGACAAAATGTATGAGCAAAAGTTTGCCTCAAACTTTAGCTCAAACTTTTGGAATAAGTGAAAACGAACCAGGGAGCAAAAAACTTGACCAAAAGTTTGCCTCAAACTTTTGTGCAAACTTTTGGGCAAAAAGCTTGAGCAAAAGTTTGCCTCAAACTTTTTGGCAAACTTTTGGCATCACAAATCAACACCCTGGAGAGCAAAAGTTTGCGCCAACGTTTGCCTCAAACTTTTTGGCAAACGTTGGCGCCATGAACAACACACCCTGGAGAGCAAAAGCTTGCGCCAACGTTTGCCTCAAACTTTTTGGCAAACGTTGGCGCCATGAGTGTGCAAAGGGGAGCCAACGTTTGAGCAAAAGTTTGACCCCAAACTTTGGCTCAAACGTTGGTAGCAGCAAGGATGGGGTGGCTGATATGAAAAGTTTGAGTAAAAGTTTGCCTCAAACTTTTACTCAAGCTTACATGATTCCAAATCCGGTTCACTTCGATTCTTCTCCAAAATCCAAGAGCAATCAACCAAGGCCTCTATCAACCCAATTCCATCAAGAGCAAAGGCCCAATTGAAGGCTTGAAGACCATTTGAAGAAAGTGTATAAATAGCATAGGATTTAAGTTTTTAGGGAGCATTTCCTTTCGATTTTGATTAGTACACTTAGTAGAGAGCTCACTTTAGATTTCTTGGCATTGTTGTTTTAATTCAGGAGAATTGGGGAGGAGAATTGATCTCTCTTCTTCCTTGTTCTTGCCCAGCACTCATTACTTTCCTTGTCTTGGATCTTGGGTTGGAGAATTGAAGGAAATCTGTTTCAATCTCATCCTGAGATCTCTCTGTTTCATTTTACTGCATAATTGAATTTCCATTTTAGTTAATTGCTTCTGTCTTCTACTTTCTCTGCAATTTACAATTTACAATTCCTTTACAATTTTTCTTGTTGGATCTAAGAAGGCATTGAGATCTAGACTTGGTTATCTAGTCTCTTGAGTCCTGAGATCTGAATTCTCATTTTACTTTCTCTGTTTAACGCTTTTCATGCTCATTTACAATTCTGTTTTTAGATCCGATTCAATCCAAGTCATCTTCTATTTCTCTGTTTGTTGCAATTTTACTTTTCCTTGTTTAATTTCTGCAAATCCAATTCCCAATTCCCTTTACAATTCAAGCCATTTACATTTCTTGCACTTTAAGATTCTGCAATTTACATTTCTTGCGTTCTAAGTTTCTGCCATTTAATTTCTTGTTCTTTAAGATTCAGCACTTTAAATTTCAGTTCTATTTAATTTCATGCAATTTACCCATTCCCTTTACTTTCTATGCAATTTAAATTCTGCAAATCACAAATCTCTCAACCAAATCTTGATTCGCTTCACTAAATCAACCACTAAACTAAAATTGCTCAATCCTTCAATCCCTGTGGGATTGACCTCACTCCCGTGAGTTTTTATTACTTGATGCGACCCGGTACACTTGCCAGTGAGTTTTGTGTCGGATCATTTTCTGCACATCAAGGAATCTCAACACTTTTACTAAAATGTGTGCCAACCTCCAACACAAAGGAAGTGCTAGAAGAAATACACGGCGGTATTTGTGGCAATTATCTCGGAGCACGAGCTCTCGCCAAAAAAGTACTCCGGGCGGGATTTTATTGGCCAACTCTACAGAAAGAAGCCACAGAATTTGTAAAGACATGCCCACCATGTCAGAAACATGCCAACTTTCACATCGCCCTGCCAGAAGAGCTCATCAGCGTGACCTCGCTTTGGCCGTTTGCAAAATGGGGACTCGATCTTCTCGGCCCTTTCCCACAGGGATCAGGACAAGTTAAATTCCTCATAGTAGGGGTAGATTACTTTACAAAGTGGATCGAGGCAGAGCCCCTGACCAATGCCACCGCTCAAAGAAGCCGGAAATTTTTATATAGAAACATTGTCACAAGGTTCGATGTTCCATATTCAATAACCACAGACAATGGCACTCAATTCACAGATGCAGGCTTCAGAAAACTAGTAGCCGACTTGAATATAAAGCACCAGTACACCTCCGTCGAACATCCTCAAGCCAATGGGCAGGCCGAAGCTGCTAACAAAGTCATATTGGCCGGATTAAAACGGAGATTACAAGACGCAAAGGGAGCCTGGGCAGAAGAGCTTCCACAGGTCCTGTGGGCATATCGAATAATGCCACATTCCACCACGAAGGAATCCCCCTTCCGATTAGCATATGGAATAGAGGCGATGATTCCAGTAGAGATTGAGGAAGGGTCGCCCAGAGTAGTTCGCTACAATGAGGGAGCAAACTCCCAACTTCAGAGAGAAGAGCTCGACTTGTTTCTCGAAATCCAAGAAAGAGCTCGGATCAGGGAAGAAGCTCTAAAACGCCGAATGGCTTCCAGATATAATCAAAAGGGAGTGCCGAGAAATTTTGCAGAAAAGGATCTCATCCTAATCTAAAATGATATCGGAACAACTCGACCAGGAGAGGAAAAGCTGACAGCAAACTGGAAAGGACCTTACCGAGTTGTAGAAGTACTTGGAAAGGGCTACTACAGACTGTCTGAACTCGATGGACGAGAGCTTCCCAAGTCATGGAACGCCTACAACCTCAGAAGGTACTACAGTTAGAAAAGATAAAAGATCTCATTATTGGATGCACTCTTTTTCCTGAAAAGGTTTTTTAATGAGGCATCAAGTTGAGACTCAGACAAATCCCATATGTATATATTTGCATTTTTCCTTTAAATAAAATATATTTTAGATATTCTACAAAGATTTCAAGACACATTAATCTGAAGCATTCATCATCCGATTATAAAGCAACAGATCGGCAGAAAGTGAAAAATAATTTCACTGCACGATCATGATAAAGACAACCGTCCGATAAAGGTGAAAACGCGATTCACCCAAAGGACGATCTAGAGACGACAACCACTTTCTACAAATCGTCAAAGATGAACACAGAATAATGTAAGAAGTTATCGAAAGTGATCTAAAAAAGAACCTGACGAGGTCTTACGGATTGCTAAAATAATAACTTAAAGACTGGCCGACGTTGAGAAGTCGGACCAAGTCAACCCAAGTTATAAGTAAACCCTGGAAAGAGGTCTGGCCAACCCTATTAAAGAGGATTACTTTAACTTAGAAGGGCTCGACATGACAAAGTCAGCCCAAAATGAAAAGTTATAAAAGTAATCCCTGAAAGAGACCTGACAAAGGTCCAAGAAAGAGGATTACAAAAATAACTTAAAGGAGACCGATATAACGAAGTCGGACTCCTACTACTAACAAGTTATAAAAGTAATCCCTGAAAGACACCTGACAAAGGTCCAAGAAAGAGGATTACAAAAATAACTTAAAGGAGACCGATATAACCAAGTCGGACTCCTACTACTTAAAAGTTATCAAAATAGTCCCTGAAAGAGATCTGACAAAGATCCAAGAAAGAGGACTACAAAAAATAACTTAAAGGAGACCGGTATAACCAAGTCGGACTCCTACTACTTAAAAGTTATCAAAGTAGCCCCTGAAAGAGATCTGACCAAGATCCAAGAAAGAGGACTACAAAAAAATAACTTAAAGGAGACCGGTATAACCAAGTCGGACTCCTACTACTTAAAAGTTATCAAAGTAGTCCCTGAAAGAGATCTGACAAAGATCCAAGAAAGAGGACTACAAATAACTTAAAGGAGGCCGATCTAACGAAGTCGGACTCCTACAACTGAAAAGTTATAAAAGTAATCCCTGAAGGAGACCTAGCAAAGGTCCAAGACACAGGATTACGAGAATAGCTTAGAAGGGGACCAACGTTAAGAAAGTATACAAAGCAAAGAAAACCAAAGAAATAAGTTGGACCCCCCACAACCACGACCTCAAAGGATTCAAGCTACAAATAACATAACAAAAATAACCCAAGGAGGTCGAGCCGTAAGATTTCGACATCAGCAGAAAACAGAAAAGATGCCTAGTCAAAAAATTACTTTTTTACAGAGTTATAAGGCCTCGAAAGGCCACCAAAAACTACTATAAAAAAGATAGCGAGCTATTGTTTGTTTTTCAAAATAAAAAGTTGCTAGATAAGCAACTAAGAAGTATCAGCAAATAAATAAAAGAGTTCTAAAAAAGCCCACAAGCCGGGCCAACTACACAAATTTTAAGAAAGATCAACAAGCATCAGGAGCCTTCTCGGCAGCATCAGGACAAGGAAAAGGAGGGCGAGTCTGGATCGGCACAGCATCCACAGTTCCATCCTCCCGATTCAGGATCTGGCAATCCGGATCGGGCACAGCGGGAGGAACCGAAGAGGTCGGCACTTTGGTAGAAGACACAGGAGGAACGACATCATCATCATCACCCTCATCATCAGGGACAATCTTGCCATCCCTGACAATATTATCCAGGCTAAAAAGGGTGAGGTCGGCCTCGGGAGCAATGACCTGAACTTGCTCCCTCAAGTTCTCATAAGCAGCAGTCACGCTGCCAACGAGATGACTTTGGAGCTCAGCATAATCTTCCCGAACACTGTCAAGCTCCCCCCTCAGGCGCATCACTTCCCGATATGATGAAAGCTAACTCTCCTTGTGCATCAAGACTGCGTCCTCAGCCAACCTCAAAGAAGCCGCCAATGACTGAGAGCTCGCCTCTTCATTCTTCAAGTCCTTCTCCAGCTTGGCTACCTTCGTCTCAAGCTCCTCCTTTAGCTCCTTCATCTGATCAAACTCCTGTTTTGTCTCCTCCATAAACGCTTTAGTAGCATGGAGAGGGAGATTTTGAGCAGTCCGATATACATGCTTTTTCATACAAGAAATTGATAATTAGTGCTTAAATATTGCATTCTTTTATGCTTAAATGGTATATTTCCTTGATCTTTTAATTTTATAAATTTGGTAGGAAATAAGAAGAAAAAGAAGCAAAGAAGCACAAAATAAACTAAAAATTGCTCAATCCTTCAATCCCTGTGGGATCGACCTCACTCATGTGAGTTATTATTACTTGATGCGACCCGGTAAACTTGCCGGTGAGTTTTGTGTTGGATCGTTTTCCACACATCAAGTTTTTGGCGCCGTTGCCGGGGATTGAATTAGATTGACAATGATTAAGTGAAGTGGAGATCTAGATTAAGCACTTTTTCTTTATTTTTGTTCATTTTCTTTATTTCTAACTTGCACACTAACTGTTTGAGAATTTGTCTCTACTAACTCCCACTGCACTCAAGCTACAGAGTGCTCTGTGTATCTTTGCTGTTTTGGTTGTATGACATGAACCAGGAGAGAGAAATTTTTTCCTATTCCAACCTAATTCTTCTCTCCACCTCTGGAATTTCTGAAGAACGGCACCAAGAAATGGAGGAGACCGGAAGGAAGTCCATAGTGAGAGGAGAAAATCAAAGGCAACAGGATTTTCAACCTCCATGATCAAAGAATGGAGGATGTCAAGCTAGTGACAATAAAGAAGCGCTTGTTGGGAGGCAACCCAAGCTGAGGTAGTTTTCTTTCTATTTAATAAAAAGGCTAAGTAACTTTCTCTATATTGTGAGGAGCTAAGTTTGGTGTTGCACACCAAAACAATTTAAGGGAGAATGAAAAATGCTAAGTTTGGTGTTCCACCAAAAATCTCTTTTAAAAACACATTCTCACCTTTTGCATAAATGGTTGCTAGATCCAAGCAAGCAGAGAAATTACTTAACCAATGTCTGTTTTCTAGTTTTTTTTTAGTCTTATTGCCTTTAGCAAAGAAAAAGAGTTTCACACATGGTTAATCTGATGCATGAGAACCACTGGCCATGGCAAGGTACTAAGTTTGGTGTTCCCACACCAAAGTAAGTTCAAAGGCCCACAAATAAATCATGCATGCTAACCATTTTTCAAGTGCTTGGGGAACAAGCAACTTTCAATATCACTGCAGAGCACCCTACAAACTTTTGGAAAGATTAAGCATCATCAATCAAAGAAATGAAAGAGGAATGTGAAGACCAGCATTGATGATGATGAGAAGAAGGAAAGCAAGTAAATTCCAAAAGGTTGTGTTATTCAGTGATTATTCTACATCAGATATTGCTGTGATTGAAAGTGATATTATATCCCTATCTATCTGTCCGTCTGTCTATTTAGTATAGTTTTCTATAATTCAATAATTAAGATGCTTGATTATTCACAACACTACACTTTTCAAACTTGCATGCACTCAAAATTTCAAAAAAAAAGGGGGCACCACATGAAAGTTCTTTGAAAAGAGGGATTGAGGAATTAAACAATTTTGAGGCAAGCAAAAGATTAGGAGAAGTGGTGGTTCTGGTTGTGTGATTATGCATTGAGGTTGCATGCTTATGAAAACTTGCATGGGAGCTCATAGGCAGGACATAGAGTTCAAAGAAGTATTGTGGAGATTCTCAAACATTTATTGATCCAAGAAGCAGCAACCAAAAGAAAATAAAGAAAACATAAAAACAAAAAGAACATGACCCAAGACTCTGAGCATCAATTACTAGGCAGAAAAGAAAGAAGAAACAAAAACTCAAAGAGTTGTTATCCTAGTAAATGCTTGTGGTCGAATTGTGTCAAAGAGAGAAGCTTGAGCAAGTAAATTCTTAGGGGTGCTTTAACACCTAATACCTTAAAACCAACTGGTTTAGGAGTATTGATTGAAAGCTTATCTAAAGAGCCGCTTTGAGACATGACACTTAGAGTCAAGGCCAAAGCACAGAAACTATAAGCTGCTTCAAGGTGATTACCTATAGAGAGATCTCCATGATATCATTTGGATGAAAATCCTAAGACCTAAGACTTCCAAGATGTAGGGACTAGTAAGCACTGAAGCCCTTGCATGAGCATATAATTTAGAGTTTACCCCACTGTCACTTATTCACTTCACTCACAGGATAGTACATGTAATTCTTCAAATCCATTCTAATTGAAAGAACCTTTGAGCATAATTCTTTTCTTGCTTGGGGACAAGCAAGTTTTAAGTTTGGTGTTGTGATGACAAGTCATCTTGGCCTAGTTTCACTAGCCTTTTTCTTTGATTTTATTAGGTTTTATGCACTTTCTTACATTCTAAGTAAGTAATTTGGAATGAAAATGCATAACTTCTTTGAATCAAACAACCACCATTTATTTGATGCTAAATCATGAGGATAAAGCCAAATTTAATTGAATTTTAATGATTTATAAACCTTTTGAATTTAGTGATACTTTGATTGGTTGTTTTAATTATTTGTAGGTGAAGAAAGAAGAAAAGAAGAAAAGCGTGGCATAAGAAATGTGCCCAAGGAAGCAAAAAGCGTGCCCAAGGGAAGCAAAAATGTGCCAACATTGAGGAAGAAGGCAAGGTACAAAGCTAAGTTCAAATAGTTAACTGAGCACTAAAGAAAGCAAGGAAATGGCATAAAGCTCAGTTAACTAAGTGAGCTTTATCGGGGACCTCTCCAAATTAATTCAAGATGAAATCCCATGAGTGAAGCCACCAAGTTTCGAACTCATGAGCTAAAGGAAGCAAGGAACGCTCCTTGCAATGAAAATGAGAAGAAAATAGCCAAAATGCCTCCTCCATGATTCGAACTTGGAACCACACGCTACTCCTTGCAAGGGAAATCAAGAAGAAATAGCTAAAATGCTTGGGCTAAGTTTCGAACTTGGGAACTCTTTGAGAAACAAGGGAGGAGCGTCCAACCCTTCCAAGAAAAATAGCCTCCACTTGCTCCCTCTAGGATTCGAACTTGGGAATTCTTGGAGACATAAGGAAGGAGCGCCCACTCTTCCAAAGGAAATTGCTCCAAACTTCCTCCACCAAGTGTTGAACCTGGGACCTTGAGGCTGAAAACAAGGCGCCACCAAGGAAAGCTCAGTTGGTTTTTCCAACTGAGCATTACCTCCCCAAGCTCCCCACACATTGGCGCACAACTTTGCAAACCAAGGGGGCTGTGACAAGCAATTTGGCGCAACAAGGAGCAAACCTAGCTCACCATGACACGGCCTAGAGCTCAGTTCAAAATTCCAATTGAGCTCTAGTGTCACGCACTCAACCAAGGCTGGGACACACGCACCAAATGACACGGGCAGCAACAATGGAGTGCTCAGTTGGTTTTTCCAACTGAGCTTACCCCTGGGAGGTGCATTTGGGCTAAAAATTGAATTAAAAATCCAACTTAATTCATTTCTTAATCCAATTGCTCAGTTGCTTTTCTGTTTTTTTGAATTCTTCAAGGCATTTTACTCTTCTGTTTGAAATCTACTTCAATTCAATTCATCTTTTGCTTTTCTACTTGTTGCAATTTGCTTGTTCTTGTTTAAATTCTGCAATCCCAATTCCCAATTCCTTTTATGATTCAAGCAATTTACGTTTCTTGCACTTTAAGCTTCAGCCATTTACATTACTTGCAATCTAAGTTTCTGCAATTTAATTTACTTGCACTTTAAGATTCAGCTCTTTTACTTTCCTGCTCTTTAATTTACTGCAATTTCCCCTTCCCCTTTTACATTTCATGCAATTTAGTTTCTGCAAAGCACAAACCACTCAACCAATACTTGATTCGCTTGACTAAATCAACCACTAAACTAAAATTGCTCAATCCTTCAATTCCTGTGGGATCGACCTCACTCATGTGAGTTATTATTACTTGATGCGACCCGGTACACTTGCAACAAATTGTTTTCAATCTTTTTGGATGATTGCATCAAATCAAAAATGAAAGTGACACACAAAGATTCTAAGTTTGGTGTGCCACTTATTTTTCTATGCAATTTATTTAAGCAACACTACTTGTTTGCAATAATCATAATGTCTCTGCAATTTTATTTTTCTCTTTTGGTTTAACATTTTAGGTCAGACTATCCAACCTCTTCTCAAAGAGCTCGGCCAAATCGACAAAAGAGCCCAATTAAGGGCCCAAACAGAGGAGCACGACCCGAATCCTAAGGCGGCCTAAGCCTATAGAGATGAAGGCGGTTCCGTTGAAAGATACGCTGACCTCAACTCAAAGATAAAGATAAGATAAGATAACTAACTTATCTTATCAAAAAGGTCACATTTTACCATTATAAATACACTGGAGCACCCAGGTATAACTCATACTCTGATTCTACATAACACCTGTTTAATACCCATGCTAACTTAAGCATCGGAGTCTCTTGCAGGTACCCCCCACCCTTCGGTGACAGAGGATCAGCAGCACGTCCAAGTCCAAACAAGTCGGACGTACCAGCTCCGACCTCCATTCACCAACCGGACACATCGGTTCCGACCATCACTGAGGATCTCGTCCGAGATCGACTTACAGTTTCAGGTAACCTTCAGAACAGATATGCTCCCACACATGAGGAGGAATTTGATGAATTTTACACCAGTAAAACTGACCCATCATCAAAAATCGAACCTACTTCAAATAGGACAGGTCTGGGATACATTTTGAATAATGAGGTTGCTTTCAAAAATCCACCAGTTTACAACAAAAACACATATTTGAAAAATCCAAAAGCTTTCAAAAATTCTGGTTGGAATGCTTTTGCAAAGAGTAAAAACAATAACAAAAATCAGTTTGTCAAAAGAAATGCACCTTCTAAAAAAACCATAAAATTTCAGTCCTTTAATCATTTCCAGCATAATAACTCACATCAATTTCAGAAATATGCATCAGAAAATCATCGCTTTAACTGTAAGAAATTTGGTCACTCATATGCACAATGCTTCGTTGAAAAAAGAATTGTAGGAAACCAAATTTACAATGTTGTTTGTGATTTCAATGCACTTGGCAAACCAAGATGGATTAACTTCAAAGGATCTAAATTAATTTGGATACCTAAGGTTACTTGAAGTTTTTATTGCAGATTTGCCTAGATCTAAGAACAAAAGGGACATGTGATACTTGTATAGTGGATGCTCAAGGCACATGACTGGAAGGTCAACTTTCTTCATCGAACTAAACAAGTATGATGGAGGTTTTGTGACCTTTGGAGATGATGAAAAAGGTAAAATAGTTGTTGTTGAAAAAGTAGGTAAAAATCATTCTACCTTCATTGATGATGTCTTTTTGGTAAATGAGTTGAGGCACAATCTTTTGAGTATAAGTCAACTATGTGATTTGGGTTATTTAGTGACTTTCAAAAGATTAGAATGCTGTGTTGTAAATGAAAAGACAAATGAAGTTTTGTTTGTTGCCAAGCGTTTAACAATTTGTATGGACTTACCCTTGATGAACTAAAGGATCAAAATGTAGCTTGTTTTCATTCTAAAGAATCTGAAAAGTGGCTATGGCACAAGAGATTGGGTCATGCAAGTATATTTCAAATAAAAAACTTGTTAAGAAAGGATTAATAAGAGGTCTTCCTTTGATAAGGTTTGACAAAGACATCACTTGTGATGCTTGCCAAATGGGAAAACAAACAAAGAGTTCATTTAAATCAAAGGAAGACATCTCTACTAAAAGACCACTTGAATTGCTACATATTGATTTATTTGGTCCAACAAGAACTCAAAGCTTAAGTGGTAAACATTATGGTTTAGTAATTGTGGATGACTACTCTAGGTTTGGTTGGGTTTTATTTCTTGCACACAAAAATGAAGCCTTTTTGGCCTTTGAAATATTTTGCAAGAAAGTTCAAAATGAAAAGCATTTAAAGATCTCTTCTATAAGAAGTGACCATGGAACTGAATTTAAAAACCAATTGTTTGAATCCTTTTGTGAGGAATTTGGAATATCTCACAACTTCTCTTGTCCAAGGACACCACAACAAAATGGTGTTGTGAAAAGAAGAAATAGAGGTATTCAAGAAATTACAAGAGCTATGCTTTGTGAGAGGAATGTTCTAAAATTCCTTTGGGCTGAAGTGGTTAACACAGCTTGCCACATTTTGAATAGAACCATAATAAGAAAATTTTTGAAGAAAACCCTTTATGAACTTTGGAAAGGTCACCCTCCAAACTTGAACTACTTACACATCTTTGGATGCAAATGTTTTTTTCTTAATAACAAAGAAAATTTGAAAAAATTTGATCCAAAGGCTTATGAGTGCTTATTTGTAGGATATTCCACAACTAGTAAAGCATATAGAGTTTATCATCAAGATGCTAGAATAATTGAGGAGTCCATACATGTTACATTTTGTGATACTAACTTGGTTCAAAGTATTTTGGAAGACTGTGATATAGGGAATCAAGCTCAAAAGGACAATGAAACTGCACAAAATCATAAAAATGAAAATTCTGAACAAACTGAACCAGAAACTACAGCTGCTGAAAATCCAACAAGAGACAATTCTGTTTTGTCTCATGAATCTGAAGGAAATCCAGAAACCATCAGTTTTCTAAATCCATTGGTGACTGAATTTGCCTCCAAGTCCACTAGACCTTGTGAATGGAGATTCTTGAAGAATTATTCTGAGGAATTTGTCATTGGGGACGTCTCTCATGGTGTTAAAACTCGGTCTTCAACTAGAAAGGCAAGTGAAGAGTCAAACATTGCTCTTATCTCTCAAATGGAGCCTAAAAATGTCAAAGAAGCCCTTGATGACCCCTCTTGGGTAAAGGCAATGGAAGATGAGCTTCATGAGTTAGAGAAGAACCAAGTTTGGATATTGGTTCCAAGGCCGAATGGAAGGAAAGTGACTGGCACCAAGTGGATATTTTGGAACAAGCTAGGAGAGGATGGTAGCATTGGAAGAAACAAAGTAAAGCTAGTGGCACAAGGATATGACTAAGAAGAAGGAATAGACTTTGATGAATCCTTTGCCCCTGTTGCCCGAATGGAAGCCATAAGACTTCTTTTAGCTTATGCTACTTTTTGTAGTTTTAAATTATATCAAATGGATATGAAATGTGCATTCTTAAATGGTGTGATAGATAGAGAAGTGTATGTGGAGTAGCCATCTGGTTTTGAAAATAAAGAATTTCCTAACTATGTTTTCAAATTATCAAAAGCTCTCTATGGTTTAAGACAAGCTCCTAGAGCTTGGTATGAGATACTTAGCTTTTTTTTTTTTGAAAAATGGTTTTCAAAGAGGCACCACAGACACTACTCTATTATCAAGAACTCTAATGGTTCTTTCATTCTAGTCCAAATATATGTTGACATTATTTTTGGATCAGCCAATGAATCCCTTTGTTTTGAATTTGGAAAACTCATGACAAGTGAATTTGACATGAGTATGATGGGTGAACTTAATTTCTTCCTTGGGCTTCAAATTAAGCAAACTGAAAATGGTATTTTTATTCATCAAGAGAAGTATGCCAAGGAACTAGTTAAGAAATTTGGTATAGAAATGCTAAACCCATGGGAACTCCCATGCACCCTAATTCAAAATTAGATAAGGGAGAAACTGAGAAAGATGTAGATGAGACTAGGTATAGAGGAATGATTGGCTCTCTTATGTACTTAACTTCCTCTAGACCTGATATTGTGCAAAGTGTTGGAATGTGTTCAAGATTCCAATCAAAACTAAAAGAGTCTCATCTTTCTGCAGTTAAGAGGATCATTAGACATGTTCATGGCACATCCAATTTTGGTCTATGGTATCCTAAGATTGATGATTTTTCTGCAGTTGATTATTATGATGCAGATTTTGCTGGTGATAGAGTTGATAGAAGAAGCACATCAGGCTTATGTTGCTTCCTTGGAAAGTCCTTAAACGTTTGGTCAAGTAAGAAACAGCCAACAGTGGCTTTATCCACTACAGAGGCTGAGTATATAGCTGCTTTCTCTTGTTGTTTTCAGCTTTTGTGGTTAAAAATGCAGCTTGCTGATTACAAATTAAATGTTGAAAATATTTCCCTATTTTGTGATAATATGAGTGCCATTAATATTTCTAAAAATCCAGTTTTGCACTCTAGGACTAAACATATTGAAGTGAGATTTCACTCAATAAGAGAACATGTTCAAGGGGGATATTAGTATTCAATTTGTTAAATTAGAGGAGCAACTAGCTGATATTTTCACTAAAACACTAGTTAAGGACAAATTTTGCATGCTTAGGACTAGTCTAGGGATTTTAAGCTATGATTCATTGTTTGAAAGTTGCTGATGTGTTTGTTGGAGTTTTTGTCTCATAAACAGGTATGAGACAATTTTGGGTAAATGAAGAACCCTCTCTCCAATCAGCATTCTCTAGCCTTGTTGCACGTGCAGAATCATTTGAGCCAACCTCAAAAATCTGAACATGGGTGGTTCAATATGTTTCCTTAAACCAAACCATGTCTGGGCCCAATATGAATGCTACATAATTTTTTGTTTTTGTTGGAGTGTTTGTTTTAGTTTATTTCTGTTTTTCTTTTAGTCCAAAAAGTTTCAAATTTTAAAATTAAGTTCCAATTTAATTTTTTAATAAAATCAAATCTTTCTCTTTGTGATGTCAAGTCCTTTCAAGTCAAATTAGAGGTGATGCAGTTGCATGGTTTAAGAAATTTTTTTAAGGTACAGTTACCAATACTTCTACTTCTCCCTCCATAACTCCTCAAACTCTTCGGTTTCCTCCATTACCTTTATTGCTTCTCTTTGTTCAATACCAGAAACCACCCAAATGAGGAAGAAAACTATTTCACAAAAGCCTCCACGTGAAAAGATCTTCAAGCTTCCTGCAAAACAAAAACCTTCTACCTACTATCAAGACCGAACATTCACTCTCTCTCCTTCTCCTCCTACCTTACCTCCTCAGTCGGATCCAATGGCTTGCACTAAGAACCCCTCAAGGTTTCCACCTTCAGCCAAGCAGACACCACCACCAAAGGAACCTCCTTCTAAACCTGGTTTGTTGAAGCCAAGCTCTTCGAAAGAGAAACGCCTAGCTGCTACCGAACCTACCTCTGAGCCCACTCAACCTATGATAAAGTCTGTTCCCTTGCATTTTCAGAGAGGTAAACCTCAACTCCCTCTTAAATCTATTAGAGAACCAGACACAGATCCCTTTGCTCATAACTCCTAGTTCATGATATCTCATTCCAATTATAACCCTTACAGATTTAAGTCTACTATGAATAATGATTTTTATGAAGGATTTATTAATTACCGTACCTTGTGTCCCTCTTTTCTTGCTGATTTACCAACTTTGAAAAAGAAAGGTTTTCCTTTTATTGAAAATTTGGAATTTCTAGACTCGAATCACCTTTTTAACATTGTTCATGTCCTGGGTCGAGCTGTACAACCTGCGCTGATTAAAGACAAGTCGACCGACCTCTTCAGGTCTGGAATTCCCAACCTCTTCTCAAAGAGCTCGGCCAAATCGCTACAAGGAGCCCAAACATGCCCAAATAAAGGGACATAGCCCAATCTAAAGGCAACTAAAGCCTAGAAAGATAAGGGCGGTTCTCCTTAAAGATAAGATGACTTCACTCAGAAGATAAGATAAGATAACTAACTTATTTTATCTGGAAAGGTCAGCCTACACTACTATAAATACACTGGAGCACCCAGGTATAACTCATACTCTGATTCTACTAAATACCTGCTTAAAGCCCAAGCTAACTTAAGCATTGGAATCTCTTGCAGGTACCACCACTCTCCGGTGACGAAGGATCAGCAGCATCTCCAAGTCAACAAGTCGGACATGACAGCTCCGGCCACCACAGTAGATCTCATCCGAGATCGACCTTCAATTTCAGGTAACCCTCGGAACATTGGCGCCATTGCCGTGGAACCTGGAAGTCATCCCATTACCATGGCAGACAACATGGACAACGATCGCAACTCTGATTTGGAAAATAGGACGCCGCACAAGAACGCGGACACCACACCAAAAGACACTCCTCAACCAAATGGAGACAAGTACCCTCCAAACACAGAAATTCTAGAAGCTCTCCGAGAACAACAGGATCGTCTCAAACAGCTTGAACAAGAAGCCGAACACCAACGCAAAGCCGAGAGGGACCTCCGGAGAGAAACTAGACGACAATGAGAGCTAGAAGATAAGTTCCTCAAGCTCGAGGCTGATCTCAAAGCTAAAATAGTTCAGTCCAGTCACGGCGACAGCCGCCACAAAGATCAAGATCCCTTCACCAAAGAAATAATAAAACTATGGTTCCAAAGGATTTTAAAGCTCCCAACATAACCCCATATGATGGTACCTCCAATCCAAGCCATTATCTTAGCAACAGAAGCAGAATGTATCTCACCGACGCCTCAAACGCTATTCGATGCAAAGCATTCCCCATTACTCTAACAAAGACGACAATTAAGTGGTTTGACAGTTTGCCTCCTAGATCCATCACAAGCTTCGATGACTTAGCCAAGAAATTTTTTGCCAGATTCTCTATCCAGAGGGACAAAGCCAAACACGCCCCGAGGCTATTAGGGATCAAACAGGGAGATCGGGAGAGTCTTCGCAACTATAAGGAAAGATTCAACAAAGCATATCTGGACATACAAAGCCTACCAATAGAAGCAGCCATCATGGGTCTCATCAATGGCCTGCGAGAAGGCCTTCAGTCACTCCATATCAAAGAAACACCCAACATCTTTAAATGAAGTACAAGAACCAGCGGAGAAGTATATCAACATGGAAGAAAATTCTCGACTAGGAGAGACCTCAAAACCCAGATTCTCCTATCCCTTCCGGGATAAAGATAAAGAGTCTAAGAAAAAAGAAGATCAACACGGAGAGAAGGCTAAGAAATACCATAATTAAACCCCTCTTCGAGTGTCTCTTGTGGATGTCTACCGAAAAGTATGCCACACTAAGAAGATTCCACCACCTCGTCCAATCAAAAGCAAAAAAGGAGGGAAAAATCGGATAGAATATTGTGAATACCATCGAATCTATGGACATCCTACCAACGAGTGCTTCGACTTAAAGATTGTCATAGAAAAATTGGTAAGAGAAGGGAGACTAGATCGGTACTTAGCCAACAAGACGGACGAACCCGGAAAAAGAAGAAGGGACGAAAAGGTCGGACAAGCTGACTGACCACCTCACACCCCGGAGAGGCATGTTCATATGATAAATGGAGGATTCACAGGAGGAAAAATCTCCAAATCATCCCACAAGAGGCACCTTAAGGAGGTATATCATGTTGGGGAAGGAGAAGGATCACCCGACCTCCCTACTATTACTTTTACCCAAGAAGACGCGGCCGGCATCATCCCGGACATGATGATCCCATGGTCATTACTATCATATTGGCCAATGCTAATCTCCATCGTACGTTGGTGGACCAAGGAAGCTCAGCGGATATCTTGTTTAAATCCGCCTTCGACAAACTCGGCCTACAAGAGAAAGAGCTCAGAGCATATCCGAACAGCTTGTTCAGACTAGGAGACACTCCAATCCAACCACTTGGATATATCTCACTACATACAACCTTTGGAAAGGGAACCCGATCAAGGACACTCAACATAGACTACATCGTAGTCGACGTAAGCTCAGCCTACAATGCCCTGATAGGTCAGACAACACTGAATTAGCTTGCCGCAGTAGTTTTGACTCCACATCTATGCATAAAGTTTCCAACTACAGAAGGGATCGCCATGATAAAAGAAGACCAGAAAATTGCGCGACGCTATTACAACAAAAGTCTGAACCTTAGAGGCAAAGGAGAAGAAATCAACACTATCGAACTCGGGGGAGTTCGAGGTTGGGAGGAACTTCGTCCACAATCGGAGGGCGAGATTGAGGAAGTCCAGATCGGAGATATCCTGGATAAAATAACAAATATTGGGGCAACCTTGAAAAGAGACATAAAAGAGTCTCTGATACAGTTCCTAAGGGATAATGCCGACCTCTTTGCATGGAAGCCGCAGACATGCCGGGCATAAATCCCAAACTAATGTGCCACAAACTGACGGTATACCCAGGATCTCAGCCAGTACAACAGAAGCGTAGGAAGCTCGAACCGGAGAGATCCCAAGCTGTGAAAGAATAGGTACAAGCTCTACTGGAGGCAGGATTCATAAGAGAAGTCAAGTACCCACTATGGCTAGCCAATGTTGTATTGGTGAAAAAATCAAATGGAAAATGGCGGATGTGTACTGATTACACTGACCTCAATAAAGCCTGTCCAAAAAATCCCTATCCACTCCCAAACATAGACACTCTAGTGGATGCCTCCTCCGGATACAAGTACCTCTCATTCATGGATGCGTATTTAGGATACAATCAAATCCCAATGTACCCACCTGATCAAGAAAAGACCTCATTCCTAACCCCAAAAGTAAATTACTGTTATGTTCTCATGCCATTCGGACTCAAAAACGCAGGAGCTACCTACCAAAGATTAATGAATAAGGTCTTCACAGACCATATCGGGAAACTCATGGAGGTATATGTGGATGACATGTTGATAAAAACACAAAGTGATGAGTCATTACTGTCTGACCTCACTAAAGTGTTTGACACCATCAAAAAGCATGACATGCGACTTAATCCCACAAAGTGTACCTTTACAGTAGAAGTTGGCAAATTTATGAGTTTCATGCTAACACAACGAGGAATTAAGGCGAACCCGGAAAAATGCCAGGCTATACTTGACATGAAGAGTCCGACCTGTGTCAAAGAGGTACAACAACTCAACGGGAGATTGGCAGTTTTGAATAGACAACGGAGTGCGAGCAAGCTTTCTAGGATTTCAAAAGGTTCCTGGGACAACCACCTATTCTAACTCGACCACGGAAAGGAGAACCCCTCGTATTGTACCTCGCAGTAGGAAATCGGACAATAGCCTCAACACTAGTCATAGAGGACGAAAGTGGACAACAACCCATCTACTTCATCAGCAATGCCCTACAAGGGTCTGAACTGAACGACCAAAAAATAGAAAATTTTGCCTATGCTCTCATACTAACCTTTTGATGACTCCGCCCATATTTTCAAGCTCATACCATCAAAGTTCAGACCAACCAGCCCATAAAAGGCATTCTACAGAAGACAGATTTAGCTGGAAGAATTCTACAATGGGCAGTCGAGCTATCTGAGTTTGATCTTCAGTATGAAGCTCGGACCGCCATCAAGTCACAGTATTTGGCCGAATTCATTGCTGAGTACACTGACACCCCAAGAACTCCTACAAAATGGAATCTTTATATAGACGACTCTTCAAACGAAACCGGGAGTGGTGCAGGTGTGATAATAAAAAGTGATTAGGGAATTCAAATCGAACTCTCCTAAAAATTTGAGTTCCCTGCTTTAAACAACCAGGCCAAATACGAAGCATTGCTAGCTGGTTTGAGGCTGGCTAAGGAGGTTGGAGTTCAAAAGCTTATCATCTTCAGTGATTCACAAGTTGTCACCTCACAAATAGCAGGGAGCTACCAAGCTAAGGACTCTACCATGAAAAAATACCTGGACAAAACCAGGGAACAGCTTGGACAGCTCGGGGAATATGAGGTCCGTCACATACCTCGGGAACAGAATGCTCGAGCTGATGCACTCTCAAAATTAGCCAGCACCAAAACAGGGGGCAATAATAGAAGCCTCATCCAGGAAATACTGTTGAGCCCATCAATCTCGGGGGAAGAGAAGGTCCTAGCCATATCAGGTCAGGATCATGGATGGATGACCCCCATAATCAACTACCTCAAATCGGAGACACTCTCTACAGATAAGAAGGAGGCGAAGAGGCTAAGACGAGAAGCATAATACTACACCATCATAAACAACATCCTATACAAGAGAGGGATCTCGACACCCCTATTAAAATGTGTGCCGACCTCCAACACAAATGAGGTCTTGGAAGAAATACGCAGTGGCATATGTGGCAACTATCTTGGAGCACGAGCTCTCTCCAAAAAAGTCCTTCGAGTCGGATTCTTTTGGCCGACTTTGCAAAAGAAAGCAATAGAGTTTGTAAAGACATGTCCACCATGTCAAAAACATGCTAACTTACACATCGCCCCACTAGAGGAGCTCATTAGCGTAACATCACCTTGGCCGTTCGCAAAAAGGGGACTCGACCTCCTGGGACCCTTTCCCCAAGGATCAGAACAAGTCAAGTTCCTCATTGTAGGGGTCGATTACTTCACAAAATGGATTGAGGCAGAGCCCCTAGCTAATGCCACTGCTCAAAGAAGTTGAAAATTCTTATATAGAAACATTTGTCACAAGGTTTGGGGTTTCTCACTCCATCACTACAGACAATGGTACTCAATTCACAAACGCAGGTTTCAGGAAGTTGGTAGCTGACTTGAAAATAAAACACCAATTCACATCCTTAGAACACCCCCAGGTTAATGGACAAGCAGATGCTGCCAACAAAGTCATACTAGTCGGGTTAAAATGGAGACTACAGGACGCAAAGGGAGCCTGGGCTGAAGAACTTCCACAAGTCCTCTGGGCATATCAGACAACTCCACACTCCACCACAAGGGAATCACCTTTCCGACTGGCTTATGGAATGGAGGCAATGATCCCAGTGGAGGTCGAAGAAGGATCCCCCAGAATGATCCACTACAGTGAAGAAGCTAACTCTCAACTTTAAAGGGAAGAGATCGACCTACTTCCAGAAATCCGAGAAAGAGCTCGGATCAGGGAGGAGGCGTTAAAACGTCGAATGGCCTCAAGATACAATTGGAGGGTAGTACAGCAAAGTTTTGCCAACAACGACCTCATCCTAATCCGAAATAGTATGGGAACAAGTCGACCAGGAGAGGGGAAGCTAGAAGCTAACTGGAAAGGACTCTACCGAGTCACAAAGGTACTGGGAAAAGGCTACTACAGGGTGTCCGAACTCGAGGGGCAAGAGCTACCAAGGTCATGGCACGCCTGCAACCTAAGAAGGTATTATAGTTAGGAGGTAATAAAAGATCTTAGCTCAAGGCACACTCTTTTTCCTGAAAAGGTTTTTTAACGAGGCACCAAGCCAAGATCCGCAAAATTGCCTGACCTAGAAGGGTAAGCACCCACATGTATATATATCTTTTTTGGCCTATATGTCTACTTTCTATTGGAATAAAACTTTTCAGATTTTCTACAAAGTTTCTCTACCAAGATGCATCAATCTGAACGCAAATATTCATCGCCTGATTACAAAGCTACAGGTCGGCAAGGTGAAAACCAAATTCACCTCCCGACCACGATGAAGATCGAATTCATCGTCCAAATTTCTTCAAAGGTCAGCAAGGTGAAAACAAAATTCACCACCCGACTTCGACAGGGTCGGCCATGTGAGAACCAAACTCACCGCCCGATTTCTACAAAATCGACAAGATGAAAAAGCGATAAAAACAGATTAATGCAAAAAGTTATAAAAAGTAATCCATAGAAAGAGGCCTAACGAGGTCTGAGAAAAAATGGATTGCTAAAAATAACTTAGGATGGACCGACATGAAGAAGTCAGACCAATCGACATAACAGCAACAATGTTATAAAAAGTAATCCATAGAAAGAGGCCTGACGAGGTCTGAGAAAAAATGGATTGCTAAAAATTACTTGGGACGGACCGACATGAAGAAGTCGGACTAATAGACATAAAAGCAACAAAGCTATAAAAATTAATCCATAGAAAGATGCCTGATGAGGTCTGAGAAAAAATGGATTGCTAAAGTTAACTTAGGATGGACCGACATGAAGAAGTCGGACCAATCGACATAAAAGCGACAAAAAGTTATAAAAAGTAATCCATAGAAAGAGGCCTGACGAGGTTTGAGAAAAAATGGATTACTAAAAATAACTTGGGACGGACCGACATGAAGAAATTGGACCAGATTGATCAAAGTAACAGGATTATAAAAAGTAATCCATAGAAAGAGGCTTGGCCAAGCCTAATTAAAAATGGATTACTAAAAATAACTCGAGAAGAATCGATAAGAGAAGTCGGACCAACAAAAGGCGTGCGCTAGAAGGGACACAACTCGACCTAAAAAGCCACGACCTCACAAAAAGCTATCAGAATTGTTCAGACTAAAAAGGTTCCATGAGAACACTAGAAAGACATCGAACAAAACTAGCCTCAAAGGTCACTCCGACTAAAGCAGGAAACGAACAAACACAAAGGCAATCAAAAGAGGTCGGACAGCAAAGTCCAACACTCTAAAGATTCCTGGAAGCATCAAAGGCTGCAAACAAACATACCAAGAGAGACAAAGCTACTTGACGATTGGATTTTCTGTCGGTAAAGAAATTCACAAATAAAGTCTCGTTGCAAGTATAGTTTCTAAACCAGCAAAGAATCCTTTCGTACCAAAGTTTTGGTTGTCACAAGTAACAAAACCCAATAAAATTAATAACCGAAGTATTTAAACCTCGGGTTGTCTCTCAAGTAATTGCAGGGAAGTATGATTTATTATTGGTTATGGAAAAGTATCGTTTTGGATTTTTGAATTAGGGAACAAGAAATAATTTGGCAAGAAAATAAATTAATAATTATGAAAACCATTGCAAGGTATAAGAACTGGAAATCCCATCCTAATTATCCTTATCAAGTGTGATGAGAATTGTTTATTGCTCCCACTTAGTTAACCCTTACTAAATAAAGGAAAGTCAAGTAGACCAATTAATGGAATTTCTCAAGTCCTAGTCAACTCCTGAGGAAAGACTAGCTTTAGAGGGATCCAAATCAACCAGCAAATTCCAATTATCAATCAATAATGGAGTTTGATAACTCAAGTATCACCAATTACTCAAACCAAAGCAAAGGGGAAGAAATCTAAACTAAATCAAAAGCATCAATAACATAAATAAAAAAAAGCAATCATAAATCTGAAATACCTCAAATTGTATTAAATAAAAAATCAAATCTAACATGGAGTTCATAAACCAAATTGGGAAAATAAACAAACTAAAGTAATATAATAAATAAAAGTAGAAGACAAATTAAATTAAAGGAACATTGAACCTGGAATTGAGAAGGAATGAACCATAAACTAAGAGAAATCCTAAATCCTAAAACCTAAGAGAGAGGAAAGAGCCTCTCTCTCTAGAACCTACATCTAAAACCTAAAATTGTGAATTATGAATCAATATGAATGAATTTATTGATTTCCCCACTTCGTAGCCTCTAATCTGTGTTTTCTGAGCCAAAAACTGGGTCAAAAACAGCCCAGAAATTGCTCCCAGTGATTTCTGATACGTCCAGCACGCGGCAAACTCACGCATACGCGTTGTCCATGCATGCGCATGGTTTGAATTTTCTCCAGATCACACATGTGCGTGATCTACGAATGTTAGCTTTCCAACGCAACTAGAACCGCCTCATTTGGACCTCTGTAGCTCAAGTTATGATCGATTTAGCACCAAGAGGTCAGGCTGGATAGCTTTAGCAGTTCCTTCACTTTCTTGTATTCCTTCCACTTTTGCATGCTTCCTTTCCATCCTCTAAGCCATTTCTGTCCTGCAATCTCTAAAAACACTTAACACACATATCACGGCATCAAATGGTAATAAGAGAGGATTAATAATTAGCAAATTTAAGGCCAAAGAACCATGTTTTCAATCATAGCACAAAAGTTGGAAGGAAAATGTAAAACCATGCAATTAGTATAAATAAGTGTGCAAAGACTTGATAAAAACCACTGTATTGAGCACAAGATAAACCATAAAATAGTGGTTTATCAAATCTCCCCACACTTAAACATTAGCATGTCCTCACACTAAGCTCAAGAGAAACTATAAGAGTGAAGAGGAATGGTAGAAAGTATGAAATGCAACCTATCTTCATGAATACAACTACATGCAAAATGTTTCTACCTACTTGGTTAAAAGTAAACAAATCCTTCAAGAAGAAATATGAACTGGATCTCACTAATTCAAATCATAAAATAAGGTACAAGTAAACTTGCAAAAGAAAATAGCTCGTGAAAGCCGGGAACAAAGAATCGAGCATCGAACCCTCACCGGAAGTGTATACACTCTAATCACTCAAGTGTTTAAGGTTCGATTCTCTCAATTCTCTACTAATATTGCTTTCTAAGGCTTGTTCTTCATCTAACAATCAACAAAAATTTAATACACAAAATACACATATCAAGAGGTCTTTTAAGGGTTGTAATGGGGTTAGGGTCAAGGTAGGATTGTATTTGGCCAAGTGGACTAAAATCTGAATCCTTAATTATTAACTTAAACTTTTCCCACCTAACTTAAGACAATCCATGTAATTACAATAAAAAATCTAACTACCCATTTACTATGTTCGCCACATATTCATGCATCCGATTTTGAGTACAGTACATATGCATTGCTTTCACCATTTAATATATATATATATTCTTTATTTTTCTCAATTCATATGATTAAATTATTGAATGCATGAACATGTTCTAAACATTTCTTTCACATTTTCATAAAGAAGTTTAACATACTTAATTTTGAAAACCAAACGTTTCCAAACCCACTTTCTCCACACTTAATTCATGAGCACTCTCACTAGTCTAAGCTAACCAAGGATTCAAATTAAGGACATTATTATTTTTCACTTAGAGTTAGTGATGAGCTAAAGTAAAGAACAAAGAGGTATAATAGGCTCAACATTGGTTTGCAAAGGATAATGAAAGGGTAAGGTCATATGGGTATGTAAGCTCAGTGAAACAAAGGTCTCAATCATATAAGTGTATGCATACATCAAACAATGAAAATATAAAATTAAGCAAGACAAAGATCACAATTTTAGAGAAAAAAACACACCAAAAATAAAATATTGGTTGATAAAATGCAACCAATTCAAATAAGCTCAAAAATCTCACAGGTTTTGTGTGTTCAAGCTCTAAACCATGTTCCAAAATAATATTTCTTCAAGCAAGTTTAACAAAATTTTATTCAAATTAGTGAAATACTCTAAAAAGTTTCTTGAAAAAGTAAATATTACTTCAACCAAGTAGTTGGTAAAATATGCACAAAATGTAACAAACATGCAATCAGACATGCAAATGCAACAACTAACTACAAAGAAAATAAAATATTGGTGTTGAGAAGAAAATAACTAACCCACGAAAGTCGGTATCGACCTCCCCATACTTAAAGATTGCACCGTCCTCGGTGCATGCTAAGATGTGCAAGTGGACGGGTGGCTTCAACTGATGCTTGTCTCCAAAGGTTGTGCAGAAGGACTTGTCTGTTGCCCCATGTAAAAGTCTTCTGTTTCCCTTCCTGGTGGTCATCCTAAAAGAAGAGAAAAGGGAAGAAAAGTAACCCAAAAACAAAGATAGAAAACAAATAAAATATGGTTGGGTCAATGCCAAATAATGAGGGTCTCAATTACATGGTAGCTACAACATGCAAGTGAGAACATAGTATAAGCAAATGGCATATTAATAGTGCAAGAATTGCAACAATGGGGGAGAGGGTGTGGGTAATGCAAGATAGTGCAAGTATCATAAAAGATTAGCATTGAATTGATAGATAAATAATATCACCCAACAGTGTAAAATAAGTCATTAAGCACCAAAATATTACCAGGAAAGATACAACAGTTGAATAAGAACAGTTAACACCAACGGAAGAATAATAAACTTAGAAAAGAAAATAAAAAATATGCACAAAATTAAAATGCAATGAATGAAAGTATGCAAATAAATTAAGTAAAATAGAATGAAAGTGAAGAAGGATGAGAAGTTAAAGAATTGAAGAAGAAGAAGGTAAGAAAAGAGGAGGGAAGAAGGAGAGAAGATAGAAGAAAAGAAAAGGGAATGAAAAACGGGATGTGACGCACGCGCAGGGCGCGCGTGTGCGTGAAAACTGTATTCGCTATTCGACGCGTACGCGTCGCCCACGCGTGCGCGTGGGTGGTCTGAGAGCGAAATGACGTTTATACGTGGGTCAAACTTTCTGCAGGGGACTCCCGCGCGTCTCTCGCGCAGCTCTCTGTCTAGTTGCGCAGGCACATACGACGTGTGCGCGTCGTTGACGCTTGCGTGTCGTTCATGCTTGCGCGTCGATCCCTTTTTTTTATGCAGAATGCAGAATGCAGGTGAATATGCAGAAATTATGAATGAAGACTAGTAAAAATAAAATAAAATAAGATTAAGAAAAAAAAGGAACGATTATACTATGGTGGGTTGTCTCTCACCTAGCACTTTTAGTTAAAGTCCTTAAGTTGGACATTTGGTGAGTTTCTTGTCATGGAGGCTTGTGCTTGAACTCATCCAGGAATCCCCACCAATGTTTGTAATTCCAATGGCCTCCAGGATCCCAAACTAGGTACAAAGAGCCTTCAAGCAAGATTAAGCAAGTGACAAGGCCCCAAGTGTGTTGATTCCTAGACTGAATTCTGGGGTCCCGAACCTTGCTTTTGCACCCATCTTCTTGTTGACCATCTTTGTTCCAACCGGGTGGTAAGCAATCCGAATTCTCACTGAGGCATCCAAACAGCTTCCTAGACCCATACAATTTAGTATTCTTCCAACCATGATAATTCAGCTGTGAGCTTCCTACCACAATGAACCTAGGATTATGTTGCCAACCACTAACCATCTCCCTCTTACGCTTATAGCCACAAAGAGCTCTAAGTTGCCCATCCGTCTCAAGCAAATCATATTCAAGTGGGCTAATTAAGCTTAGAGATGAGAGATTTACCCACTTGAATGAAGGGATAGATGGTGATGGCTTTGGGGAAGAGGTCTCCAACAACCTTGGCAAGGTAATCTCCAGCTCCATTCCCTTGGGCTCTTCTTTGACAACTGCCACCTCTTTGCAAGATTCTTCAATATCAACCTCTTCTTCTTGGTAGTTTTCTTCTAATTCGATCTCTTCTTCATTGTTTACCAAGGGCATGGGAGGTTGTGCTTCTTCTTCTTTAATTTCTATGTCAAGTCCAATGGGAGAGGATTCAAATGTAGATAAGAATTCATCAATGATTGAATCCATCTCTTGATCATCCCCTTCAAAGTCTTCAACCATGATATGCCTTGGAGGTTGTACACCCTCCTCAACATCAAATTCAAACTCCTTAAAAGGGGGCTCTATGACTGGGCTTTCCCATGGACGTTCTGCATCTCCTAAGTCTTCGACCACTTTTTCCTCTTCAATAATTCTGGCTTCCTGCACTTGTTCCAGTACAAAGTCATGCTCCTTACTGTCCACCGGAGTTTCTAGTGTCTCCTTCATGCTACGTTCTTCATTAGATTCTCCACATGAAGCCATGGGGTTCCTTGAGTGTCCGAACGTCGGGAAGCTAATTGATTTATCGCTTGCTCCAATTGATGAAGGGTTGCATAAAATTGATCCACTGTTTCCTTGAGACGATCCTGTAACTCTTGTTGCGCTCGACTATCATAAGTAGGATCATAGTGCTCTTGGATTGATGGATATAGACATGGTGTATATGGAGATAGTGGTTCTTAGGAGTAATTGGGTTGGAATTGGGGTGGCTCTATGTATGGTTCATACGGTTCATAGGGTGGTTGGTATGGTGGATAAGGGTTGGGGTCATATGAAGGTGAATGGTGTAAAGGGGCTTGTGAGTATGGTGGTTCAAAGGTATGTTGGGGAGGTGGTTCATAAGCATATGGTGGGGCTTGTTGGTAACTACAAGGGGGTCCACCATATTCATCATCTTGGTACGCTCCCTGGAATGGCTCTTAACCATAGTAATTTGGTGGAGGTGATTTGTCACGAAAGGGTCCACCATAACTATTGTCTTGGTATGCATCACAGAATGGTTGTTGGTTATAGGGCATTGGAGAGGGTTGTTGCCGAGAGGGTTGATCAAATCCTTGTGGCTGCTCCCATCTTTGATTCTTCCAACCTTGATGCCTGTTCTCATTATAGCTTCCATTCCTTATAACAACATTGGAACCAAACTTAAAGCCAGAGGGGTGAGAATTCATAGTAGCTAAAGAAAATAAAAACAAAAACTAATAAAAATTAATAAAAATAAACTCCTAAAACTAGAAACACTAACAAAGAAACGAAAAAGCAAATATTTACAATAACCAATAATAAGGCTCACATTTGCAATTCTCCGGTAACGGCGCCATTTTTTACGATCGGATTTTCTGTCGGTAAAGGAATTCACAAATAAAGTCTCGTTGCAAGTATAGTTTCTAAACCAGCAAAGAATCCTTTCATACAAAAGTTTTGGTTGTCACAAGTAACAAAACCCAATAAAATTAATAACCGAAGTATTTAAACCTCGGGTCGTCTCTCAAGGAATTGCACGGAAGTATGATTTATTATTGGTTATCGAAAAGTATCTTTTTGGGTTTTTGAATTAGGGAACAAGAAAATAAATTAATAATTATGAAAACCATTGCAAGGTATAAGAACTGGAAATCCCATCCTAGTTATCCTTATCAAGTGTGATGAGAATCGTTTATTACTCTCACTTAGTTAACCCTTACTAAATAAAGGAAAGTCAAGTGGACCAATTAATGGGATTCCTCAAGTCCTAGTCAACTCCTGAGGAAAGACTAGCTTTAGAGGGATCCAAATCAACCAGCAAATTCCAATTAATAATTAACAATGGAGTTTGATAACTCAAGTGTCACCAATTACTCAACCAAAACAAAGGGGAAGAAATCTAAACTAAATCAAAAGCATCAATAACATAAATCGAAGAAAGCAATCATAAATCTGAAATACCTCAAATTGTATTAAATAAAAAATCAAATCTAACATGGAGTTCTCAAACCAAATTGGGAAAATAAACAAACTAAAGTAATAGAATAAATAAAAGTAGAAGAGAAATTAAATTAAAGGAATATTGAACCTGGAATTGAGAAGGAATGAACCATAAACTAAGAGAAATCCTAAATCCTAAAACCTAAGAGAGAGGAGAGAGCCTCTCTCTCTCTAGAACCTACATCTAAAACCTAAAATTGTGAATTATGAATCAATGTGAATGAATTGATTGATTCCCCCACTTTCTAGCCTCTAATCTGTGTTTTCTGGGCTAAAAACTGGGTCAAAAATAGCCCAGAAATCGCTCCCAGCAATTTCTGATACGTCCAGCATGCGGCAAAGTCACGCGTACACATCTTCCACGCGTACGCGTCGTCCACACATACGCGTGGATTGAATTTTCTGCAGGTCACGCGTGCAAGTGATCCACGCGTGCGCATTGCCTATCTTCAGGAAGCTATAGCAAATTATATATCGTTGCGAAGCCCCAGATGTTAGCTTTCCAACGCAACTAAAACCACCTCATTTGGACCTCCGTAGCTCAAGTTATGGTCAATTTAGTACCAAGAGGTCAGGCTGGACAGCTTTAGCAGTTCCTTTAGTTTCTTGTATTCCTTCCACTTTTGCATGCTTCCTTTCCATCCTCT
>NC_029794.2:41748528-41802432 GCF_000816755.2 Arachis ipaensis
CACCGGCAAGTGTACCGGGTCGCATCAAGTAATAATAACTCACGTGAGTGAGGTTGATCCCACAGGGATTGAAGGATTGAGCAATTTTAGTTAGATGGTTGATATAGTCAAGCGAACAAGAGTTGATTTGAGTGATTTGTATCTAATAGAAGCTAAATTGCATGAAATTCAAAGGGAGGGGGGTAATTGACTGTAAATTAAAAGGCAAAGAAAGTAAAGAAGCTGAATCTTATAATGCAAGTAATGTAAATTGCAGAAACTTAAATTGCAAGAAATGTAAATAGCTGAAGCTTAAAGTGCAAGAAATGTAAATGGCTTGAATAATAAAATGATTTGGGAGTTGGGATTGCAGAAATTAAACAAGAGAAAGTAAAATGGCATTAAACAGAGAAGTAAAGGATGAATTAAATTGCAACAGATCTAAACAAGAGAAGAATAATTGCTTGAGAAGACAAACAGAAAGTGAAATGTAGCTTAATTGCAATAACTAAAAGAAAGTTGAAGATCTCAGGGGTCAAGAGACTAGAAATCCAAGTCTAGATCTCACTTCCTTCCTTGATCCAACTCAAAGAACAATTTCAAACAAATTAAAGATCAAACAGTAAAGAAACTTGAATTCAAATCACCAAATCTTGAATTATGCAGAGAAAGGAACAAAGAGATCTCAAGGTGAGATTGAAACAGAATTTCCTCAATTCTCAACACCCAAGACTCAAGCAAAGTATGTAGAAAAGAAAACAAGAAAACCCAGAGGAAGAGAACTCAATTCTCCTCCCAATTCTCTCAGATCCAAAATCAAAGTAAAAACTCTCAAAATTACTAGTGAAAATTCTAAAAGAAGAAAAAAGGTCCTTTCTAAATCAAACTAGCTTCTATTTATACAATTTCTTGTAATGATCATTAAGCCTTGAATTTGGGCCCTTGGCCTTGATGGAATTGGGTTGAAGATAGCCTCTGTTGATTGCTCTGGGTCTTGAGAAGAAATCCGTTTGCACTATGGACTTTAGGATCATTCACGTTTGAGTCAACGTTTGAGGCAAACGTTGACTCAAACGTCTTCGTGCAATGGCATCATGCAGAACGGGTGCTTGCTGTCACTCACGTTTGAGTTCACGTTTGAGGTCAAACGTGGGCTCAAATGTGATCCCTCCAAGGCAATTTTCAGAAAATGTTTGACCTCACGTTTGAGGCAAACGTTGGCACAAACGTTGAGTCCTCCAGGGTATACCTTTAAGCCCACGTTTGAGGCAAACGTTGGTGCAAACGTTGAGTCCTCCAGGGTATTCTTTTAAGCCAATGTTTGACCTCACGTTTGAGGCAAATGTTGGTGCAAACGTTGAGTCCTCCAGGGTACTCTTTTAAGCCAACGTTTAACCTCACGTTTGAGGCAAACGTTGGCGCAAACGTTGAGTCCTCCAGGGTGGCTTTGCTGTTATCCACATTTGAGTTCATGTTTGAGGCAAACGTGAATTCAAACGTGATCTTCTCAATGCTGCCTTCATTTTCATTCCTGCCATCCCCTTTCTTCAAATTAACAAATGCATCAAAGCTATGCTAAAATCATGAGACTTCTTCATATCCTTGACATAAGCAATTATAGTACAAAACCTCATGAAAATTCTTCAATTTACTCATGATTGATTGAATCCAAGTACACATGAATTTCTACCCAAATGGCTTACTTGTAACTCAAGAAAGTGTATAAAACCTATTAAAAACAAAGGAAAAAGACTAGTAAAACTAGGCTAAGATGCCCTGGCATCACAACACCAAACTTAAATCTTGCTTGTCTCCAAGCAAGCATCAAACATAGGAGAGAATGACATGAAACAGAGAAGTGTGCATATCCTTATTGAGCATATAGTTGAATTTAGTTCATGGGGTTTTTCTGCAGACAATGGTGGTTCATTTATTGCTTGTTGTTACATAAGAGATGTTTCCTTAAAGGTTTACTAAGTTTGCTGCTATAAGGCTTTGCTTTTGCTTGTTCCCTTGTTAACTTTTCCTTCTTTGTTTTGCTCAGAGAGCTTATTATTCTTTGAAGGCTTGGTGGCAAATATTACAGCAGCCTTTGGCTTAATTTCGCTCAACATTTCTTCAACACAGACACATGGCTCACCCTTTTCTTCCTAGGATCATTGATGCCCAGCATCTCTTTAGATAACTAAGTGTTTTGTAGCTAGGTTGCTCTTTATTGTGGACTTTCAGTTGGCAATCCCAAATCAGTTGATCTAAGTGGCCAAGTTTTGAAATACTCCTTAGAACTTACTTGTCCAAGCATATCCTAGCACAAAAACACCACAAGCATGTGTCCTAGGGTCTAAGCTATTGGTGCCTAGCCTTATTATTTGTTTTCTTTGCCACTCTTGGCTTTTTCTCTTTCTTTTTCTTTCTGTTATATTTTATTCTCAAGGGATCTTTTAATGATACAAGCATTTATAATAGCAAACTAGTTCCTTTTCCGAAGAACATATCATTATGCAGCATTTATTTTATGAGCCATGCATTAAATCAACAAATACCACCACTAACTTTCATTCTAACTTATGCAATATTGGATATTTACTTCCTAATTCAAACATGTCTCTTTTATTCAGGCACATGGGAAACAAAACAAAATTCAAGGTAATGAAGGATGACAATAATTATGCAGATCAGCATTCTTGACAAACAATTTTACTTGCAACCAGAGGAACGCTTTAGCAGGTCATATAAGAATTAAAACATTTCTCAACAACAAGGATTAAGTATAAATACAACCTGTTGGGTTGCAACTTTTCATTCTTCCTTCTGTTGTGTCTCTTTTGGGTCCTACTGCAGATTACTTCCAAATGTTAGCCATTTTTCTGTATGAGTCTCAAAAGTTGCTTGCTTCTCAAGCCCTTAAGGCAGCTGGTTAGTATGAAAAGCTTATTTATGGGCTTTTGAACTTACTTTGGTGTGTGAACACCAAACTTAGTCCCTTGCCACTGCTTTTCTGATGTAACAAGTTAACTAATTATGAACTCTTTTGGCCTTGCTAAAGGTTATGGAACTAAAGACTAGAAAACAGCAGATTGGTTAACTAGTTTATCTGATTGCTTGAAGCTAGCATTATGTATAAGGTGAAAATGTGTTGTATGATGGGGTTTTTGGTAGAACACCAAACTTAGAATCCTTCATTCTCCCTTAGATTGTTTTGATGTGCAACACCAAACTTAGCTTCTTGCAATATAGATAAAACTAATTAACCTTTTTATTAAAATAGCTATGAAAAGAAAACTACCTCAGGTTGGGTTGCTTCCCAACAAGCGCTCTTTTATTGTCATTAGCTTGACATTGGCCCCCATTAGGGTGGTTGATGACTGTAGTGTCTCAGTTTGTCCCCCCTCACTGTGAGCTTCCTTTTTGCTCCTTGATGCTCAATTTCAGCATGCTCAAGTGAGAGTATTTTGCAAACAGTAGAGTAGTCATTGGCTTGTTGGCTTGTTCCCAACTGTTGATAGATCAACTATACTTCATCACCCTTGGAAAATCCCTCAGTAGGGATCTTCTTGTTCTCCCATCCCTTTTGAGTCTTTTTCTTGCTTTTCTTTCTTCTTTTTGTTGATCCTTCTTCCTTGACAATAGGCTTCACCTTGGGGTTTTTCTTCTCAGTGGTTAACACTTCAATTTCTTCTTGATTTCCCTCTTCGCCTTGCACAGTCTCATTCTCCTTTTGCCTTACTATGTTGTTTATTTCTTGCCTTGGAAAATAATCAGTGATTTCCTTGCTAGTTCCTTCCTTCCACTGCAAGTCCTCTTTGTCAATTTCTATGCAGTTTTTCTTTTCATCTCTGAACTGTGTCCCTGGAAAGACATTCAAGGTGATGCTTTCATCATGCATTCTGAGGGTAAGCTCTCCCTGCTCCACGTCTATAATGGCCCTAGCAGTGGCCAAGAATGGTCTCCCCAGTATAATGGAATCACCTTCATCCTTATCTGAGTCTAAGACCACAAAGTCTGCAGGGAATATGAATTTGTCCACCTTAACTAGAAGGTTTTCAATCACACCCCTGGGACATATCACTGACTTATCCACCAGTTCTAGAGACATTTGTATTGGCTTCACTTCTTCTATACAAAGCTTTTTCACCAAAGAAGAGGGTATTAGGTTGATACTTGCCCCTAAATCACACATTGCCTTGTTGATGCTCAATCTTCCAATGGTACAAGGCAGAAAGAAACTTCCAGGATCTTCAAGTTTGGGTGGAAGCCCTTTTTGAATTAATGCCTTGCCTTCTTCAGTGAGCAATATAGTTTCTTTCTCATGCCAACTTCTCTTCTTATTGATGAGATCTTTCAGGAATTTCACATATAGAGGCATTTGATCTAATGCCTCAGCCAAAGGGATGTTTATCTCCAGCCTCTTGAAAACCTCAAGAAATTTATAGAAGTGTTGATCCTTGGTTTCTTTATTGAATCTTTGGGGATATGGCAGTGGAGGTGTAAAGCTCACTCCCTGCTTGTGATCCTTGGTTGGTTCTTCCATTGCTTCCTTCCCTTTTTTTGAGATTTGTGGTTGGTCTTCCTTTTCTTGAGCTTGCTTGCCTGTTATCACATCCTTGTTGCTGGCTTCCCCTTTTTCTGTTGGCTCTTTGTTGCTGTCCATAGCTTTCTTGGTTGCTTCTTTGTTGTCCACCAATGTCTTTGATAAACCACTATTTTATGGTTTATAATGAGTTTAATTGTGTGGTTTTATCATGATCTTTACCCACTTATTCATATGATTAGCATGCATTTATATTTCCTTCCTAAAATTATTACATGATTGAAAACTTGCTTCCTAGAGACTTTTAATTATGTATTTTAATTCTCCATTGTTCCATTCGATGCCGTGATCTGTGTGTTAAGTGTTTCAGGCTTTATAGGGCATGAATGAGTTGGAGATTGGAAAGGAAGCTTGCAAAAATGGAAGGAACACAAGAAATTAAGGAGATGACCAGCGAGAAGTGACGCGGCCACATGACTCACGCGACCGTGCGAAAGAGAGGAAATCGCAGTGACGCGGCCGCATGGCTCACGCGACCGCGCGGATTGGAATAGCACAAGTGATGCGGAGGCGTGGACGACGTGCCCGCATGGCAAAGCAAAACGCCGCATGACGCGTCCGCATGAATGACGCGATCGCATGACATGCGTGATCTGCATAATCTGCAGAATTCACTGGGGGCGATTTTGGGCCCTGTTTTGACCCAGTTTTCGGCTCGGAAAAGCAGACTAGAGCCAGAGGACATGCAGAAACCAAAACAACATTCATTCTACACAGTTTTTAGTTTTTAGATCTAGTTTTACTCATCCTCTAGGTTTTCTCTCTACACATTCATAGTTCTTAGGATTTTTATTTCGATTGCTCTTTGCATTGGAATATTAAGAAGAGTTATTACCTCATCAAGACTTCGTCATTCTAGTTCGTTTTCTTTACTTGGCTTTACTCTTCCATGTCCTTTAATTTACTCAATTTTACTATTGGATGAACCCTTGAGTTGGAATGTTCAAAGGAGAAATTGTAATTGGGTTCATTGTTGGATGGCTCTCTAGTCACTAACGCCAATCCTTCCAAGTAAGTGGATTGGGACTTGTGAGTAGAAACATCATTCCAACTTTTTTGACTTTCCCTTATTTAGTAAGGGATAACTAAACAGAATGACCTTCAATTATCAATTAATCTTGAGAGTACTGCAACAAGAATAGGGCTTCTAACTAATCTACTCCCAGTCAAGGCTTTTATTTAAATTACTTAATTTCCCCAATTTAATTCCCTGTTTATTCAACTCAAACTCTTTCTGAAAATATCTGATTAATAAAATAGCACACCTTTCTGCAACTCGTTGGGAGACGACCTGGGATTCATACTCCCAGTATTTTAATTTAAATTTTTGTGACAACCTTTCTAAATTGATAAGCAGATTTCTGGTTGGTTAAGAACTATACTTGCAACGCACAACTTATATCAATTCTTAATTAGCCAATTTCTGCCACGTCAATTTTTGGCGCCGTTGCCAGAGAATTGCAATAGAGTGCTAGAGTTATTAATTGGATTTTATTTATTTGCATTTCATTTATCTTGTTACAATGAGCTGCTTGTTTCTTTCGTTAGATGACGCGTTCACTTCCTGATCCAAACTTGCTAGTATTCGATTCTGAGATTGAAAGAACTATTTCACGAATAAGGAAAGCTCGGCATCGGTTAGTCCTCTCTGAGGGCAGATCTGAAACATCACTTGAGAAAGAAACCAGCCCCCGTTCTACTGATTTGGTTGATTTACGTGCAGGTAACATGGCAGCAGCTAGGAGAGTTACTATCCAGGAGGCTGGGGCCCCTGATTTTACAATGCAACTATTTCAAGCGCATCACCCAGAGGTGGCTACAGACTTTGAAACAAAGACCGTACTGCTCAATTTGATGCCCAAGTTTCATGGCTTGCCTGCTCAAGAGCCTATCAAGCACCTGAGAGATTTTCAAGTGGCCTGTTCTACTGTCAGGCATGATGGTACAGATGAAACTTCAATTTTGTTTAAAGCTTTTCCGTTTTCTCTTGAGGGAAAGGCAAGAGAGTGGTACTACACTCAACCAGCAGCAACTGTATCCAACTGGGATACACTGAGAAGAGAATTCTTGGAAAAATTCTTTCCAGCTGAAGTTACTGATAAACTGAGGAAAGACATTTCCATGATTGTTCAGGATGAATCTGAGACTCTCTATGAATACTGGGAGCGCTTCAATAATCTTCTAGAAGCATGCCCCCACCATATGATTGACAAGATAGTATTGCTCGGTTACGTCACACAAGGCATGAGGCCCCAAGATAAGACCACATTGGAAAGTGCTAGCAATGGGTCTATGAAAAAGTACAAGACCACTGATGAGGCATGGCAATTGATCAGCGACTTAGCTGAATCTACTCGGAATCACAGGTAGAAACAAGGCCGTTCAAAAGCCATTGCAGAAGTATCCTCTAGCAGAGAGACTGCTGCTCTAACTCAGAGTATCTGTGAAATGACCAACTTGTTGAAGCAGATGTAATTGAATCAACAGCAAGTTCAGCAAGCTCAACCTTCTCCACCACAGAAAAACCAACAGTTAGTCCCACAGAGAGTTTGCGGAATCTGTGCTGATTATAGCCACTATACTGATGAGTGTCCGTAGCTTCAGCAGAAAGACAACACCATAGCAGCCACTCATAACTTCTATGACCGCCCCAACCAAGGGTACAATCAAGGTGGCAACTACAACCATGGATGGCAGGACAATCCTAACCAGAATTGGAGGGACAACAACAACAGAGGAGGCAGAGACAATCAGGGAAATCAGAGGTGGAATAATAACAATAACAGGCAGCAGAACCAGAACCAGCCTTATAGAGCGCCTCACCTGAGATAGTCCCAAGGACCACAGAATACCCAACAGCAGACCTCTCAAATTCTTTATCCTTCCTTATCTTCTAATGATGATTTACTACAATCCATTGATCGGAGACAACAGACCATGGAAAATAACATTAATGCCACTCTAAATGGTTTGAACGCTACTTTGCAAGCTCTTGTCTCACAGATTGGATCAATGAATAACTCCAATAACCAGCCTTTGAGCTCCAGTAGAATCCCCTCTCAAACATTACCCAATCCCAAGGGTGGCATTAATGCCATCACCCTAAGGTCCGGAACCACATTGCAGGAGAGGAATCAGGAGGAGCCAAGCCTACCAGAACACGCCTCAGCTGAAGAGGTAGTGGAACTAGAAGATGCTGAAGAGGAAGAGGACATACATGACATAGCTGAAAAAGAAGAAGTTCAACCACAGGAGGAAGCACCACAGGGCGCAGATACTGCAGAAGACACCACTCCTATCCCATTTCCATAACTTGCAAGGAAGCCCAGGAAGCAGCTGGAACCTGATCCCAAAATGGTAGAGATATTCAAAAAGGTTGAGGTAACTATTCCTCTTCTTGATGTTATTCAACAGGTACCTAAATATGCAAAGTTTCTAAAAGATTTATGTATACATAAAGACAAAATTAATGAATTAGAAACTATTCCTTTAGGTAGTTCCATATCTGCTTTAATGGGAGGTTTACCTGAAAAGTGTAGTGACCTAGGTCCTTGTATAGTTAATTGTACTATTGGTGGTGTGATAATTTCTGACTGCATGTGTGATTTAGGAGCATGTGTGAGTATAATGCCTTTGTCTATATATGATATTTTGAGGCTCCCTCCCTTAAAAAGGTCGGCAGCTCGTTTTATGTTAGCAGATAAAAGCAATATTATAGTGGTTAGAGTTGCTGAAGATGTATTAGTGGGCATTAAGGGACTCACATTCTCCACTGATTTTTATATTCTGGAGATGCCCCAAAATGACTCAGAGAAGCCATCATCAATCCTACTTGGAAGACCATTCCTGAAGACATCTAAGTTCAAATTGGATGCTTTTTCAGGAACATACTCTTTTGAAATAGATGGCCGATTAGTAAGTTTCAATCTGAATGGAGTTATGAAGCACCCTTCAGAAGATCATTCTATCTTCCAGTGTGACATTATAGATGAAACCGTGGCTGAAGTTCACCAGGAGGAGTTAGAAGAGAAGCACACAGGACAAGGTCCAAGTGTGGGGACATTCTCAGAGGACAATGACAGTGCTTACCCATTGTTGCCAACTCCAAACAACCCAGAGCCTGACCATGACCAGAAGTTAGAATTAAAACCCCTTTCTCCATACCTCAAATATGCTTACCTTGAGGACAAGCAAAAGTGTCCAGTTATCATTGCAAGGGAACTCACTTCTCAACAAGAAGAGCAGCTACTAAGTGTGCTGAGGAGGCACAAGAAAGCAATTGGGTGGAGTTTGGCAGATATAGTAGGCATCAACCCTCAAGTATGTGAGCACAGAATATTTTTAGAAGAATGAGCAAGGCCCGTTCGTCAACCCCAGAGAAGACTGAACCCCACTATCTTAGAGGTTGTCAAAAAGGAAGTGACCAGACTACTGGAGGAAGATATCATCTATCTCATCTCAGACAGTGAATGGATAAGCCCAGTACAAGTAGTGCCAAAGAAGTCTGGAGTCACTACAGTGAAAAATGAGCATGGAGAGCTCATAGCAACCAGAGTACAGAATGCTTAGCGGGTCTGCATCGATTACAGACGCCTCAACCAAGCAACCCGTAAGGATCACTATCCTCTTCCATTCATTGATCAAATGCTGGATTGCCTGTCAGGTAAATTACATTATTATTTTCTAGATGGTTACACAGGTTATTTCCAGATTCATATAGCTCTTGAGGATCAGGAAAAGACTACTTTTACATGTCCTTTTGGGACTTATGCTTACAAGAGAATGCTGTTGGCTTGTGCAATGCACCAGCTACCTTCCAAAGGTGCATGATGAGTCTTTTCTCTGATCTTATTGAGGACTGTATGGAAGTTTTTATGGATGATTTTAGTGTTTATGGCGATTCCTTTAGCCTTTGCTTAGATAGATTATCTAGAGTATTAGATAGATGTGTCAGTACAAACCTTGTATTAAATTTTGAAAAATGTCACTTTATGGTTAAACAAGGGATTGTACTAGGACATGTTGTGTCTAATACTGGCATATCTGTAGATCCAGCAAAGGTGGATGTTATTTCTAGTTCACCTTACCCCTCTTCTGTGAGGGAAGTCCGCTCGTTCCTTGGCCATGCAGGGTTTTACAAGAGATTCATTAAGGACTTCAGTAAGGTAGCACTTCCCTTATCCAGACTACTGCAGAAGGATATTGGGTTCACGTTCAGTGAAGATTGCAAACAAGTGTTTGATAAGCTGAAGACCGCCCTGACTCAAGCTCCAATTGTGAGAGGACCGGACTGGAGCCAGCCATTCAAAATAATGTGCGATGCTTCCAACCATGCAGTAGGAGCAGCATTGGCTCAGCGTGAAGGTAAGGATCCTTTTGTTATTGCTTATGCGTCTAAAACTCTAGATGCAGCATAGTCCAATTACACTACTACTGAGAAAGAGCTTCTTGCTATTATTTTTGCTCTGGATAAATTCCGAGCCTATTTACTTGGTACGAAGGTAGTAGTGTACTCAGACCACACAGCTCTAAAGTATCTATTAGCTAAAAAGGAGTCCAAACCAAGGCTTATACGTTGGATACTACTATTACAAGAATTTGATTTAGAAATTAAGGATAGGAGTGGTAACCAGAATTTAGTGGCAGACCACTTGAGTCGCCTTGAGTACATTTCAGATGACCCCACTCCTATAGCTGATAATTTCCCATTTGATAACCTGCAAGCAGTATCTGAGGTAGTCCCTTAGTATGCACCTGTAGCTAATTATCTAGTTAGCCGCACCTTTCCTCCAAACTTTTCTAAGCATCAAAGAGACAAGCTGAAAAGCGAGTCTAAATATTATATATAGGATGACCCATATTTATGGAGATGTGGCACTGACCAGGTAATTAGACGGTGTGTTCCTCAATCAGAATTTCAGTCCATCTTAGAAGCCTGTCACTCATCTGAGAATGGAGGACATTTTGGCCCTCAAAGAACAGCTAGAAAAATCTTAGACTGTGAATTCTGGTGGCCTACACTTTTTAGAGATGCTGCTGAATTTTGTAGATCTTGTTTTCCATGCCAAAAATTTGGTAATATATCCAAGAGGGATGAAATGCCTCAAAAAATTATGCTTTTCTGTGGAATTTTTGATGTTTGGTGCATTGACTTCATAGGTCCATTCCTAATTCTAATGGTTATTTTTATATATTGTTAACTGTGGATTATGTTTCCAAATGGGTGGAAGCAATTTCTACCCGCACTGATGATGCTAACACTGTTGTTTTCTTTGTGAGAAACCACATTATTTGTCGCTTTGGATCACCACGAGCAATCGTGAGCGATCAAGGCACCCATTTTTGTAACAGGAGACTAATAGGATTAATGAAGAAGCATGGAATAATTCATAAGGTTGCAACAGCATACCATCCTCAGACTAATGGGCAAGCCGAGGTATCAAACAGAGAGATAAAGCGTATCTTGCAGAAGATAGTCAAACCTCATAGAAGAGATTGGAGCACCAGGCTACAAAATGCACTTTGGGCGTACAGAACCGTATACAAGACACCCATTGGGATGAGTCCTTTCCGCTTAGTCTATCGAAAGGCTTGTCATCTCCCTATTGAAGTCGAGCACAAAGCCTTTTGGGCAGTAAAGGAGTGCAACATGAGAATTGAGGAAGCCAGAGCTGAAAGGAAATCGCAACTGCAAGAATTGGAAAGCCTTCGCCTAGAAGCTTATGAGAATTCAAGACTATACAAGGAGAAGATGAAGGCTGTACATGATCAGCACATTAAGAGAAAAGAGTTTCAACCTGGAGACTTAGTCCTCCTTTACAAATCTCGACAGAGGCTCATGCCAGGCAAGTTGAGATCAAGATGGGAAGGTCCATACAGAGTAGAGAAGGCCGAACCGTACGGAGTTTATCACCTAAGCCATCCTTCCAGCTCTGAACTTATCAAAGTTAATGGACATCGTTTAAAGCTGTACCATGGAGAACAGATGCAGAAAAACAAGGAGCTCGAGGTCTTCCTCTTGGAAGATCCTCACATAGCCAAAGATTGAGCTAATGGAGTGTCCAACTTACGGACGTTAAAGCAAAGTTCTAGGTGGGAGACAACCCACCATGGTATGATCGTTCTTTCCTTTATTTTTAGTTTTTCTATTTAATAACTCTTCTCTTGATTAGTAGGTTTCGTGCATCTGCATTTACATACTTTTATTTTTAATTGAAAAAAAAGGTTACGCGACGCGACCGCATCATTGACGCGTCCGCGTCGCAAGGAGATGGGAGAAAATAAAAACAAATAGAGAGTCACGCAGGAGCGTGGCTGGAGGCGTGCCAATGGCACAAATTGCCCCACGCGACCGCGTCGCTGACGCGTCTGCATCACATGGGAACATTGGCCTCCCACGCGACCGCGTGACCCACGCGGTCGCGTGCCCTAGAATTCGACATCAAAAGGGTGCACGACCGAAAGTTATGCTAGAGTGGTGCTGAATGCACAATCCTTCCCACGCAGCCGCGTGACCGACGCGACCGCGTCATATCCTTCTAATGGCCACTCACGCGATCGCATGCCCCACGCGATCGTGTCACCCAATATTTGGCAATTAATGATTTTGAACAGAGAGTTGTGCGAGTGCGAGGCTGCCCTCGCGCCAGTGGCATAAAACGGGTCACGCGACCGCGTGACCGACGCGACCGCGTCAATCAGTATCAGCGCAAGTCGCGCGGCACGTCGATTGCGCCGCACAGCTTCCTTGATTTGCCACTTATCTTATCTTTTTCTCCTCAAATCCTATTTTCTCTTTTCCCTCCTGATTTCTTCCTCCTCCCTTCTTCCTTCTTCCTTCTTCCTTCTTTCTTACTTTTTACACCCTCACTCTCCCTCTCTCCCCCATTAACAAGGTTTTCTTTTTCTTCTTCTCTCCTTACTTTTCTATTTTTCTTCTTATTTTTATATGTTATCTTCTTTTCTTTTCTTTCTCCTTTCATTATTCATATTTTCTTCCTTTTTACTTGGTGTTAGAAATTTATTTGAGTCATTATCTCTCATTATATGCTTGTGGATTGTTCTAAATTTGTTTGGCAATTATGTATTACTTTTTAAAGGGTTGCTTGCATGTTCAATTTAATACTTTCCATACATTATTTCACCATGCATGCTATGTGTTTGTGAAAAAGCCCATATGGCATTTTGCACTTTTCTACGTTATTCTACTCTACTATTAAATGCCCATTTTTCACAAAACCCTTTTATATTTTATTTGTTATAAATAATTGTGAATACAAATGTGATGGTTTATTACGAGTGATGCTTGATCTATGCTACTCATGCCTTTGCCAGCATGCCAATAAACACCTTGCATTCACTTGTCATCATATGCACTAACTACTTTCCATTGATGACTTTTCACTTGTAGTCATGACCATGTGATAACATCATTTAACTTTTATTGTGCATTCATAACCACCCTTTTCCGTTCTCTTCCTTGCTCTATCTCTTTGAATTTAATTTACTTTCTCTTCCCTTTTTCAGAATGGCCACCAAGAAAGGAAAAGAGAAAGCTACTCCCAAATCCACAGCAAGAAGAGGAACAAAAAGAGCATTAGTGGCAGAACCCTCTTCAACTGCGGTTAAACCCTCAACAAAGAGACTTAAGAGGATTATAAAGGTTGATGATAAAGAAAAAGCCTTCCCAGCAAAGGACACTGCACGATTTCCCAATCGCTACTGTGAGAAGATGTTCCCCATCCTGGCAGAAAGGAGCTACAACAACGAATACCTTCTTCTCCTCCCAAACCATATTGCTACCTTTGTTGAGCCGCAAATTGCACAAAGACAATGGGGTTTCCTACAGAGACAGACGAGGCAGGTCAATCTTTCTTGGGTAGTTGAGTTCTACTCCAACTTCCACCTACCAACCCTGCAGTCTGTCTTTGTCCGTCAGAAGCAAGTCCCCATTACAGAAGAGGCCATTCAAAAAGCTCTAGGTCTTCCCCCTATTCCAGAAGGTTTGGACGCCTTTCAAGAAGCCGCACTCAAGCGCCAGATGTACCAATTTGACTGGGACACCGTTCTCAGAGTTATCGCACTACTTGGCAGCCGATGGATCTACGGATACCATCGTACCCGCCCTAAGGGAATTTCGGCTTCAGCACTTACCTTGGAGGCTCGTGTATGGGCACAGATCATGTCCTATTACGTCTTTCCGAGCACTCACGAGTCCTCCTTCACTGCGGACATGGTCGTCCTACTATGGTGCATCCTTACAGACCAGCCTCTAAACCTACCAAGAGACATCCGGAATGCCATGGGACACATACAAATCGTGGGCAACTTACCTTTTCCTGCTTTGATCTCAGATCTCGTCTCAGCAGCCGGAGTCTCCTTTAGAGCTGGGGACACCAAAGCCATACTTCCACGGGATGATCAATATGTCCTAATGGGAAATATATCAGACTTTCAGCAGCCACTACAAGCAAGCCCACTGAACCGGCTCAGGACATTCCTCCTTCCGTACCACAAGCACCTACCACAGACCAACTGCTCCATCAGATACTCGAAAGGTTGGATCGGTAGGAACACAAAGCTAAGATGAGAGAGCGCCGTAACAAGCGCCGATTCACATACCTCAAGGAGCTGATTATGGGAAAATTCAAGGACTCAGACACCCTGGACTCCACTTCCTTTACCAGCACAGGGAGCCATGATGGTCCCGACTGTGGAGATACTGCTACCAGCCCACCCCTGTTCCTGACAGATGGCACCAAAGACTGTGCAAAGCCTTAAGTGTGGGGAGGTCGGTCAGTACCTGACTTTCGGAGGTAATTTCTCTTACCTAAACACCAATAAATTAGGATATTTAGTTTGTTTTTCTTTTATAGAATAGGATAAATTGCATAGTAATAGATTAGTTGCATGCATGTTCTACTTGATTGAAAAGACAATAAGTTTCTTCTAAGACTCTATTTTTGGAACAAAATTTCACTAATTTTAATTAAATTTTTATGTTAAATTTGCTTGAAGTTGTACTTGGAATATGATTTTTGAGCTAAAGAACACACAACCTATGAGATTTGAGCTTTTATGCATGGTTACATTATTTAACCATAATTATTTTATTCTTATGTGTTTACTTCTCTATGATTGTAATCTATATTTTGTTTCATCCTATATGTCCAATATTTATTATATTTATATGTTTGCATATGATTGAGGCCATTAATCGTTTAGCTCACTTATCCAAATTAAGCCTACCCTTTCAATTACCTTTGTTAGCCACTTTGAGCCTTTAAATCCCATTTGTTCTATATTTTACCATATTACTAGCCTTAAGCGGAAAAATAATTATATATCCCAAACTGAATCTTTAGTTAGCTTAAGATAGAATTGTGTGTGCTAATTAAGTATGGAAAATTGTGGAAACAAAAGATAATAAGGGAATGTGTCATGATAATAGAATGGGAATTTGGATACCTACTCATGTGAAACTATAAGAATAAAAACTCTATGTGCATTGATAAGCTATGTTTATTTTTATGCTTATAATAAAAAAAATAAAAAATATTCAATAAATAAATAAGGGGACAAAATTACCCCAACGTTAAGTTAAGAATTCAAAGGTCAATGCATGTATGATAACATTAAAATAAAAGTTGATACATGAGTATGGAATGTGAAAGAGAAATTCTGGGTAGCTAGGTATGAATTCTAAAGTTATAAAGAATATATACATAGGTTATGTTAAAGCTTGGGTTAATTAAAGATTCAGTTTATAAGCTTAGCCATATATGTATCCTTACCATTACCTTGGCCCCATTATAACCTTGAAAAGACCTCATGATGTCAGTGTTGGTATATTAAATGTTGTTGATTGATTAGGAGAAGAACAAAAATTAGAAAGCATGATTAGAGAAGGATAGAGTGATTGCCTTATACACTAGAGAGATTAGAGCGTACATACATCATCAGTGAGGGTTCAATGCTTAAAATTCTATATTCCCTGCTTTCATGAGCTGCCTTCTTGCATTTTTATCTGTTCTTACTGCATGAGAATTGAATTAGTGGAATTTGATTTGTAATTATTTTGAAGAGCTTATTTATTATTGATAAAGTGGACAAAAATCATATAGTTGCATTCATATATATAGGTTGCATTGCATTGCATGAGTTTTACGTGTTCCTACTCATTTATTTTATCTCCTTCAACTAAGCATGAGGACATGCTAATGTTTAAGTGTGGGGAGGTTGATAAACCACTATTTTATGGTTTATAATGTGTTTAATTGTGTGGTTTTATCATGATCTTTAACCACTTATTCATATGATTAGCATGCATTTATATTTCCTTCCTAAAATTATTACATGATTGCAAACTTGCTTTCCAGAGACTTTTAATTATGTATTTTAATTCTCCTTTGTTCCATTCGATGCCGTGATCTGTGTGTTAAGTGTTTCAGGCTTTATAGGTCATAAATGAGTTAGAGATTGGAAAGAAAGCTTGCAAAAATGGAAGGAACACAAGAAATTAAGGAGATGACCAGTGAGAAGTGACGTGGCCGCATTGCTCACGAGACCGCACTGAAGAGAGGAAATCGCAGTGACGCGGCCGCATGGCTCACACGACCGCGCGGATTGGAATAGCACAAGTGATGCAGAGGCGTGGACGACGCGCCCACGTGGCAAAGCAAAATGCCGCATGACGCGTCCGCATGAATGACGCGATCGCGTGACATGCGCGATCTGCATAATCTGCAGAATTCACTGGGGGCGATTTTGGGCCCTGTTTTGACCCAGTTTTCGGCCCGGAAAAGCATACTAGAGCCAGAGGACATATGAAAACCAAAACAACATTCATTCTACAGAGTTTTTAGTTTTTAGATCTAGTTTTACTCCTCCTCTAGGTTTTCTCTCTACACATTCATAGTTCTTAGGATTTTTATTTCAATTGCTCTTTGCATTGGGATATTGAGAAGAGTTATTACCTCATCAAGACTTCGTCATTCTAGTTTGTTTTCTTTACTTGGCTTTACTCTTCCATGTCCTTTAATTTACTCAATTTTACTATTGGATTATTTTTTAGAATTTATTAATACAAGAGTTACTTTTATTTTTAATTAATTCCTTTGAGTTTTATTTATCATGTCTTTCTTTAATTCCCTTTCCTATGTTATGAGTTCTACATTCACAATGAGCGAGTAGTTCCCTAACTAGATTGGGAGTTGATTGAAAGGAACCTTTGAGTTGGAATGTTCAAAGGAGAAATTGTAATTGGGTTCATTGTTGGATGGCTCTCTAGTCACTAACGCCAACCCTTCCAAGTAAGCGGATTGGGACTTGTGAGTAGAAACATCATTCCAACTTGTTTGACTTTCCCTTATTTAGTAAGGGATAACTAAACTGAACGACCTTCAATTATCAATTAATCTTGAGAGTACTGCAATAAGAATAGGGCTTCCAACTAATCTACTCCCAGTCAAGGCTTTTATTTAAATTACTTAATTTCCCCAATTTAATTTCCTGTTTCTTCAACTCAAACTCTTTCTAAAAATATCTGATTAATAAAATATCACACCTTTCTGCAACTCGTTAGGAGACGACCTGGGATTCATACTCCCAGTATTTTAATTTTAATTTTTGTGACAACCTTTCTAAATTGATAAGCGGATTTCTGGTTGGTTAAGAACTATACTTGCAACGCACAACTTATATCAATTCTTAATTAGCCAATTTCTGCCACGTCAGTCTTTCCACTCCTTAGCTGTATAGCTTTGCACTCCTCTTTTGGATTAGGAATGGTGTCGCTTGGTAATGAGCTTTATGGGATCTCAATAGCAATCTGCTTGGAAAGCTGTCCAATCTGCCTTTTCATATTTTTCATGGAAGCTTCCTGGTTCTTTGTTGTCATCTCTTGGTGCTTCATTATTTTCTCCATTAAGAGTTCCAAATTGGTGATCCTCTGAGAGTCTTGTGAGATTAGTTGGTTGTGAGATGTTGAGGGTTGATGGTATGTATTTTGATTGGTGGTTTGGTTATTGGATGGATGATGGTTAGAGTTGGGGTAAGTGTTTTGTGGTTTTATGTATGTATTTTGGTTATTATTCTGCTAGTTGTTTTGTTTGTATTTTTTCAACTATTTTGGGTTGAATTCTTTTGCCATGGCTGTTGAATCTGAGTGTGATTGTCTCCCCACCTAAGGTTTGGATGGTTCTTCCAGGAGGGGTTGTAAGTGTCACCATAAACCTCATTGTGTCCAAAGCCTTGATTGTGCATGTAATTCACTTGTTCTTGCTGTTGATCTTCACAAGCTTCTTCACCTTGCCCCCATGTGGTTGATGGTTGGCTTGTATTTACTGCTGCAACTTGGAGGCTATCAACTCTTTTGGCCATTTGCTCAAATTGTTGCTGAATCTGCTGATGCATCATTTTGTTTTGAGCTAGGATTGAGTCCACTCCTTCCAACTCCATCACTCCTTTCCTTTGTGACAGTTGGCGTTGCATTTAGTGAGCAAATAAATATTGGTTGTTAGCCACCATCTCAATGAGATTTTGGGCCTCCTCTGCAGTTTTCATGAGTTGCAAAGAGCCTCCAGCTGAGTGATCCAGAGCTTCTTGAGATTTCAATGTCAAGCCTTCATAAAAATTCTGTAATATGTCCCATTCATTGAATATTTCAGGAGGACACTTCCTGATTAAAGCCTTGTATCTCTCTCATGCCTCATAGAGGGGTTCAGTATCCATCTGTGTGAATATTTGTACTTCATTCTTCAACCTAATAATCCTCTGAGGCGGGTAAAATTTGGCAAGGAACTTGCTCACTAAATCTTCCCAATTGTTGATGCTGTTTCTTGGGAAGGATTCCAACCATTGAGTAGCTTTGTCTCTGAGGAAAAATGGAAATAACAGCAGCTTGTAGCTGTCAGGATGCACACCATTGGTTTTGACAGTATCATAAATCCTCAGGAAAGTAGACAAGTGTTGGTTTGGATCTTCAAGTGGTCCTCCTCCATATGAGCAGTTGTTTTGAACCAAGGTGATGAGCTGTGGCTTCAGTTCAAAGTTGTTTGCATTAACATTTGGGGTAAGAATGATACTCCCACAATGTCTAGGATTTGCAAATGTATAGGAAGGCAAAACTCTTCTCTGTGGTGGATTGTTGTTGTTGTTGGCTGCTCCTGCTGGTGGATTAGAATTAGAAGGATCCCCTTCCATCTCGTGATATTCCTCCTCAGAATCTTCCTTTCCAATAACAGCCTTCCCTCTAGCTTCTCTTCTTATCCTTCTGAGAGTTCTTTCGTCTTGTTCACAAAAGGTAAGTATAGCTCTCCTTGTACCTGACATACAAACAAAACATAAGAAACACACAAAACCAGAAAACCAGTAACACTTCAATCTATTGCTAGAGTGAAGTTTTGGTTAGCTTAGGCAAAAATTCAAACAGTTAATGTGTTAGCTAAAAACAAAGAAAAAAAAATGCTTAATCTAGATCACCACCTCACTTAATCATTGTCAACCTAATCAATCCCCGACAACGGTGCCAAAAACTTGATGTGTGGAAAACGATCCAACACAAAACTCACCGGCAAGTGTACGGGGTTGCATCAAGTAATAATAACTCACGTGAGTGAGGTCGATCCCACAGGGATTGAAGGATTGAGCAATTTTAGTTAGATGGTTGATTTAGTCAAGCGAAGAAGAGTTGATTTGAGTGATTTGTATCCAATAGAAGCTAAATTGCATGAAATTTAAAGGAAGAGGGTTAATTGACTGTAAATTAAAAGGCAAAGAAAGTAAAGAAGCTGAATCTTACAGTGCAAGTAATGTAAATTGCAGAAACTTAAATTGTAAGAAATGTAAATAGCTGAAGCTTAAAGTGCAAGAAATGTAAATGGCTTGAATAATAAACGGATTTGGGAGTTGGGATTGCAGAAATTAAACAAGAGAAAGTAAAATGGCATTAAACAGAGAAGTAAAGGATGAATTAAATTGCAACAGATCTAAACAAGAGAAGAATAATTGCTTGAGAAGACAAACAGAAAGTGAAATGTAGCTTAATTGCAATAACTAAAAGAAAGTTGAAGATCTCAGGGGTCAAGAGACTAGAAATCCAAGTCTAGATCTCAGTGCCTTCCTTGATCCAACTCAAAGAACAATTGCAAACAAATTAAAGATCAAACAGTAAAGAAATTTGAATTCAAATTACCAAATCTTGAATTATGCAGAGAAAAGAACAAAGAGATCTCAATGTAAGATTGAGACAGAATTTCTTCAATTCTCAACACCCAAGACTCAAGCAAATTATGTAGAAAAGAAAACAAGAAAACCCAGAGGAAGAGAACTCAATTCTCCTTTATATTCTCTCATATCCAAAATCAAAGTAAAAAATCTCAAAATTACAAGTGAAAATTCTAAAAGAAGAAAAAAGGTCCATTCTAAATCAAACTAGCTTCTATTTATATACTTTCTACTAATGATCATTAAGTCTTGAATTTGGGCCCTTGGCCTTGATGGAATTGGGTTGAAGATAGCCTCTGTTGATTGCTCTTGGTCTTGAGAAGAAATCCATTTGTACTATGGACTTTAGGATCATTCACGTTTGAGTCAACATTTGAGGCAAACGTTGACTCAAACGTCTTCGTGCAATGGCATTATGCAGAATGGGTGCTTGCTGTCACTCACGTTTGAGTACACGTTTGAGGTCAATCGTGGGCTCAAACGTGATCCCTCCAAGGCAATTTTCAGCCAACGTTTGACCTTACGTTTGAGGCAAATGTTGGCGCAAACGTTGAGTCCTCTAGGGTATTCCTTTAAGCCAACGTTTGACCTCACGTTTGAGGCAAATGTTGGCACAAACGTTGAGTCCTCCAGGGTATTCTTTTAAGCCAACGTTTGACCTCACGTTTGAGGCAAACGTTGGCGCAAACATTGAGTCCTCCAGGGTATTCTTTTAAGCCAACGTTTGACCTCACGTTTGAGGCAAACGTTGGCGCAAACGTTGAGTCCTCCAGGGTATTCTTTTTAGCCAACATTTGACCTCACGTTTTAGGCAAACGTTGGCGCAAACATTGAGTCCTCCAGGGTGGCTTTGCTGTTATCCACGTTTGAGTTAACGTTTGAGGCAAACGTGAACTCAAATGTGATCTTCTCAATGCTGCCTTCATTTTCATTCCTGCCATCCCCTCTCTTCAACCTTCCTCCAAGCCTTTTGATCACCTATCATCAATCAACAAATGCATCAAAGCTACGCTAAAATCATGAGACTTCTTCATATCCTTGACATAAGCAATTATAGCACAAAACCTCATGAAAATGCATCAATTTACTCATGATTGATTGAATCCAAGTACACATGAATTTCTACCCAAATGGCTTACTTGTAACTCAAGAAAGTGTATAAAACCTATTAAAAACAAAGGAAAAAGACTAGTAAAACTAGGCTAAAATGCCCTGGCATCACCTGCCCTGCAATCTCTGAAACACTTAACACACATATCATGGTATCAAATGGTAACAAGAGAAGATTAATAATTATCAAATTTAAGGACAAAGAAGCTTGTTTTCAATCATAGCACAAAAGTAGGAAGGAAAATGTAAAACCATGCAATTAGTATGAATAAGTGTGCAAAGACTTGATAAAAACCACTCTATTGAGCACCAGATAAACCATAAAATAGTGGTATATCACTACTACAATAAAAACTCAGAAGGCCACCTGAAGGTCGACCTCAGAAGTTCAAAAGCATTTGTTTTTTCCTAAATAAAGTTGCTAAGAAAAGCAACTAGAATGTCAAGGCCACACCAGAGCTCAATTACAAGAAAGCAGAGTTTAAAAGCTCACAAACCGGGCTATATAAAATACATCAGAAAAAGTCACAGGGGATCTAAGTTCTCCTTAGGAGCGACACCCTGAGTCGTCGGGGGGAGGAATGATCTTCATCGGAATTGCATCTACAGTCTCATCCTCCCAGTTTAAGATTTGGACGTCAGGGTCGGACTCAAGGTGGCCGACCTCAGCAGCAGGAGTCGAAGAAGTCGCCGCAGAAGGAGCTTTGACTAGCGGCTTAGGGGGAGGACCATCCTCCTCATCTTCATCAGGGGTAGGAACACTTTTACCATTTTGAATGACGTTATCCAAACTAAAAAGACTCAGGTCGAGCTCGAGAGCAAGAACTCGGACTTGAGCTTTTAGGATCTCATATGCATCCGTCACACTACCCACGAGATGGCCTTGAAGCTCAGAATAGTCAGCATAGGCTGATTCAAGCCTCTCCCTGACCTCCAGCAACTTGCCATAAGTTCAAGTATAACTCTCCTTCGACTTCTTGGCCATCTTCTCGGCCAGATTCATAGTAGCCTTCGTAGCAACAGCCCTGGATTTCTCCTTCTCTACATCTAGCTCCAGCTTGGCCACTTTGGCATCTAGCTCATCCTTCAACCCCTTGATCCTGTCAAACTCCGACTTGGCTTCGTGCATAAAGGCCTTCGTCGCGTGAACAGGAGATTCTTGGATTGAGCGAAATAAAGCCGCACCCATATGCGCCATCCATACACTACTGTTGGTGATAAAATCCAGGTGGTGCAGGATAGACACGTCGTCCATGGGAAGTCGGCCATAAGGAGCGATCTGGTTATCCACAAACCCCACATCATCAAAGTCAGGGGCATCCAGATTAAAAGGCTCAACAGTCCTCTGCTTCTTGGGAGGAGGACCGGCAGCAGAAGATGAGGCAGCACTAGAGGTCCGCTGGGGAGGATCAGAAGAAGCCAGGCGAACCTGGGGAGTTGGTATGACCTTCCTCGGCCCAGAGGTGTCCGAGGTCGACCTCCTCAGAGTAACTTTTAAAGACCCCTCCCCAGAACCTTTGGCCGAGATGTTCTGGGCAGCAGTTGCCTTCCTCGCCCTCTTAAAGGCATTAATAGAATCAGTGGTCTTTATCATCTCTGAAAACACAGCAAAAACCAGAATTTCAAGAGAAAAAAGGATGGATTGATAAAACAAACAAATAAAATAAGGAGAAAAAGCCAGCAAAGAAATCAGCAAACTACCCAATTCAGTTTGGAGAAGTAAGGGGTCCCCTAAAAACTTCTTCGTCTCAATATGGGGAGGTTGCCCCTAATTCTCCTCGAACACATGCACAAATGTCTGCTCGACCTCATCTAACATTTTCCACGAATACTTAGACACTACCACATTCTTCTGCCAGCATAAGGGGAAGGCAGGTTCATTATTCTGTTCCAAGAAGAAAGGCCGAGCTCCTTCAGCAACTCGGACCTTGAAATAATAGTTTTTAAAGTCCCTAAAAGACTCATCATACATGGAGAAAACTTTCTTTCCCTGGGCAGCACGGAAAGAAACCCTGGAAGCCTTCTTGTTAGCTACCCCAGGCTTCGTCAAAACAAAGAGGTAAAGAAAGAGAGTCTGAGAAAGGTCGAACATCCAGTTCTTAACACAACAGTTGGAAGATTTTTATGAAGCCCCACGAGTTCGGGTGAAGCTGAGAAGGAGCTACGTTGCAGGACCACAACAGGTCGGTCTCGAAGGAAGTGAAAGGAATGGTGATATTCATTTGGCTAAAAAAGTAGTCATACGCATAAAAGAAGGGACGTTCCCCCTGAGTCAGAGAAGGAAAATAAACCCTCTCATCAGGATCAGTCGCTACCAACTCGTAGTTTTTCTCCTGATCTCTACTACTAGAAATCCTATGATGCCTCCTAAGTCGCACATAGTACTCAGAATCGACCACGGAAACACACATCAACACAAGGGAGTCCAGCCAGTCAGACATGCCACCCGGGACCTTGGTAGACATCTCAACAATATTTTTACCAGAAGACATGGGTCAACTAGTCCTACAGTGAGAGAAAAGGAAAAGGGGTTACTAATCAAACAACTCGGACAATAACATGCGAATGTTAGAAGTCAAAAACAGTAGTAAAAGGAAAACCCCGGGACTCACACCAAGGTCCAGGGGCATCCTTTGGAGGCAGTAATAAGGTAAGAACCCAGAAAGAAAGAAGTCAACAGTCTATCTCCTAAAAACATCTCTCAAAATACAAATCCTTCACCAACATCACTCTACACAAGCAGCAAGAAACCCATCATCATCAAATCAGCAAAACTATAGTCATCCTCTACCAACAGTTCAAACAAAAGTAGTGAACCCAGAAACGAGGACATGTATGGATGAAAAGAAACGAGAACAGTGATAATCCTAAGGAAGCAAAAAACTATCATGTACATGTCATAGCAAGAGAGTGCAGGGATCACCATAAAGATGCAAACTTTCTCAGAAAAACAGAAACAAAATTCCGAAAAGAAAGACACAATCTTTTTCGAAGGAATCAAGACTCGCAATCAGTAAAAACCACATGCAACAATTTTCTTCATACAAGAAGGTGACTATTAAAAACATAGAAGGAGAAAAGAAAAATACCAACCTGTAGGGGGAGAAGAAGCGAGCGAAAGGGAAAGATCAGGAAGAAACGGCGACAAATCTACACTAACAAGAAAAAAGAGAAACCCGAAGACACGAGAGCGTGAGAAAAACGGAGGGGACGAAGTAATTGCAGTGAATAACGAAGTAAAGGGAGACGAAGAAACTGAAAGCAAGTCTTTTTGAAATTCAAAATAAAGATGCAAAAGAGGGAAAGAAGGAACGGAAAAAGGAGTTAATAAGCATTAAACCCTCGCACGTTTCCAAGGAAACAAAAACACGCGCAACAATTAAAAAGAGGAAACATTCCGCATTCAAGCCACTAGTAGGAGTTCTACAACGAAATCAACAAAAAATGCTCGAGATCGGCTTCTCCAGAAAAGAGATCAAAGTCTAAAAAAGGACACGACTCCAAAAGGAAGACTGCGCTCAAGCAGGGGCACTGTTCATGTCCTGGGTCGAGCTGTACGACCCGACCTGATTAAAGACAAGTCGACCGACCTCTTTAGGTCTGGAATTCCCGACCTCTTCTCAAAGAGTGATAAACCACTATTTTATGATTTATCTTGTGCTCAATTGAGTGGTTTTTGTCAATCCTTCACCCACTTATTCATATAATTTGCATGGTTTTACAATTCCTTCCTTATTCTGTGATATATATGAAAATATGTTTCCTAGGCCTTAAAACTGTTAATTTTAATTATCCTTAATTACCATTCGATGCCATGATCTGTGTGTTGAGTATTTTCAGGCTATATAGGGTAGGAATGGCTTAGAGGATAGAAAGGAAACATGCAAAAGTGGAAGGAACGCGCAAAATGAAGTTTTGAAGGAAATGGCAGCGACGCGTGCGCATGAACGATGTGGACGCATGCCTAGCACAGAGCACAAGCGATGCGTACGCGTGACAAGGAAAACTTCCAAATGATGCGCACGTGTGACCTACGCGTACGCGTGACAAACGCCATGTGCAGAAAGTTGCAGAAGTCACCTCCAGCGATTTCTAGGCCCTTTTTCGGCCCAAATCCAAGCCCAGAAACACAGAATAAAGGCTGGAGAATGAGGGAATCAAATAATTCATCAATCATTCATTCAATATGGAGAATTTTAGGTTTTAGATGTAGTTTCTAGAGAGAGAGGCTCTCTCCTCTCTCTATGTTTCAGAATTTAGGATTTCTCTTAGTTTTAGGTTTATTTCGTCCCAATTTCAGGTTCAATGTTCCTTTAATTTATGTTCTCTTCTACTTTTATTTATTCTATTACTTGAGTTTGTTTATTTTCTCAATATTGGTTTATGAACTTCATGTTAATTTGATTTTTTATTTAATACAATTTGAGGTATTTCAGATTTAAGATTGCTTTCTTTTATTTATGTTAATGATGCTTTTAATTTAATTTAGATTTCTTCTCCCTTTGCTTTGGTTGAGTAATGGGTGACACTTGAATTATCAAACTCAGTTGTTGATTGAAAATTAGAATTTGCTGATTGATTTGGATCCCTCTAAACCTAGTCTTTCCATAGGAGTTAACTAGGACCTGAGGAATCCCATTGATTAGTCCACTTGACTTTCCTTTATTTAGTAAGGGTTAACTAAGTGGGAGCAATAAATATTTTTCATCATACTTGATAAGGATAACTAGGATGGGATTTTCAGTTCTTATACCCTGCAATGGTTTTCATGATAATTAATTTACTTTCTTGCCAATTTATTTTCTTGTTCTCTATTTCAAAAAACCCAAAAATATACCCTTTTCCAAAACCAATAATAAATCATACTTCCCTGCAATTCCTTGAGAGACGACCCGAGGTTTAAATACTTTGGTTATAAATTTTATTGGGTTTTGTTACTTGTGACAACCAAACTTTTGTATGAAAGGATTCTTTGCTGGTTTAGAAACTATACCTACAATGTGATTATTTTTATAAAATTCTTTACCGACAAAAAATCCCGTTCGTCAAAATGGCGTCGTTGCTGGGGACTTGCAATTGTGTGCCTTATTATTGGTTATTTTAAATATTTGCTTTTTCTTGTTTATTTGTTTTTATTCTTGTTTTTTATTTTTAATTTTTATTTTTATTAGCTACTATGAGTTTTCACCCCTCTGGCTTTAAGTTTGGTTCCAATGTTGTTGTAAGGAATGGAAGCTATAATAGAAACATGCATCAAGGTCAAATTAATCAGAGATGGAAGGAGCCACGAGGATTTGATCAACCCTTTTGGCAGCAACGCCTTCCAAAGTACCATGGACAACGACCATTATACAATGCATACCAAGACAATAGTTATGCTGGATCTTTTCGTGAGAACCAACCCTCACCAAATTACTATGGTCAAGAGCCATTCTGAGGTGTGTACGTACCAAGATGATAGATATGGTGGTCCCCCTTGTAGTTACCAAAAACCCCCATGATATGCTATTGAACCACCTCCTCAACCTAGCTTTGAACCACCCTACTCATAAGCCACCTACAACCATTCACCTCTATATGACCCTAACCCTTATCCACCCCAATTCCAATCCAATTACCCCCAAGAACCACCACTTCCATATGCACCATGTCCATATCCATCGACCCAAGAATCATAGGCTCACCTCAAGGAAACAGTAGATCAATTCCATGCAACTCTTCACCAATTAGAGCAAGCGATAAATTGATTAGCCTCCCAACGTTCGGACATTCAAGGAAACCCCATGGTTTCATGTGGAGAATCTAATAAAGAACGTAGTACGAAGGAGACACTAGAAGCTTCGGTGGACAGTAAGGAGCATGACTTTGTATTGGAACAAGTGGAGGAAGCCGGAATTGTCGAAGAAGAAGAATTGGTTGAAGACTTAGGAGACGCTGAACCTCCATGGGAATCAAGAGTTATAGAGAATTCCGCCAAGAAATCTACAATTGATGCTAAGGAGGATAATGCACAACCCCCAAGGCATACACCTTATGAAGAACTAGATGGAATAGATCAAGAAGCAAGTTTCCTTGGTAATGATGATCATGAATCATGCTCTCCTAGTGATGAACCTGCATCCGTAATTGAACTCCTTGAGCTTGAAGAATCTTCCCCAAGTGAATATGAAGATGATATAGAGATAGATTTTTCTCAACCTCCAACCTATGACTTGAGTAATGGAGAGGAAATTGAAGACTTTGATCAAGACATAGTTGCAGTTGAAGAGGTTTGTAAGGAAATGAAAGAATTCACAGAGGAGTACAAGGAAGTGGAGCTTGAAAGACCACTGGAAACACCTCTCCCAAGGCCATTACCACACAATACAAACTTCAAGTGGGTAAAATCTTTAGCCTTTATCTTCACCTTCCCACTTGAATATGGTTTGCTCGAAACCGATGGCCAGCTTAGAGCTCTTTGTGACTTTAAGAGTAAGAGGGAGATGGTTTGTAATAGGAGTTGGCATACAAGGTTTTAGATGATGAAGATGATGAGTTCATTCCTGAGGAATCTCCTCCTCCTTCTATCGAAGGCAGTTCCATCTCCACTGGACAAAAATCTGCACTGTTTAATGTTGTTCGAGATGTGGTCCAATAATTTGTCTTTCAATCCAATCATATGATCGTCATGAGTAAGGAACAAAGGAACCTGGCAAGCAAGCATGAGAACTTCCTCCGTAAATCAAGAGACAGAGTGGCTGTGTTCATGAAGTTCATTGTTAATCTTCAACAAGATGAAGATCATGCCACTGATGTTGAAGAGGAAGCTGATTCTGAGGAAAATGGTCCAGATGCCTAGATTTGCCTCATGAAGCTGCTGCTGTCTGCTCACTTTTGTCTCATGAAAACTATTTTTTCTTGTTATTTTTGAACTACTTTCTATTATTCTGGATGACTGTAATACTTTAACTACTGCTGCATTTACTTTTAATTAATTTGGTGTTTTAGACTGTGCATTAACACTTTCTTGCAGGTTTTAAGGTGCGGATTTTACTTGATCTTGACAATTTCCACCCTTGATGACAAAAGGGGGAGTAATAGCGTGACTGTGAATTTTAATTTTTCTGGGGAATTTTGATTGCTGCTAAATTTTTATTGTGAATCTTGATTGATTTCACTGTGATAATTTTAAATTAGTTGTTGTCATGTGAATTTTGAATGTGCTGTCATATGAAGTCTGAAAGTGAATTTCAATTTATGAATCTGCCTTACATGATAAGCTAGTATGTCTTGCTTAGTTTTGGGCATCAAAACTTGAATTGATTTTTGGTGTTCTGCCATTGATGCGCGATATTTTGTTGGTATAGAATTTTTCAATAGAATTATGTCATAAGTATAGTCTAAACCAACAAGCTATAACGCATCAAACTTATAAAATGTGTCACCACAATTCAAGATCATAACCGGGAGTAGAATCTCGAGTCGTTCTCCTTAGGAGTTGCCCTAAGATGCACATCATTGGTTAGGAGTTCTCTTGGTATTTTGAAGTTGAATACATGAAAAGTAAATGAGCATGAATTAAGGCAATGAGCAATTAACAATTGAACTAAGGAAAACAAGAACTTAAGCTAACAAGTGAATGACAATCAATCAATGTAAAATCCTCGGCTAGGGGTAAGAATTGGAATTCCTATCCTCATTGCCTCCATCAATTGTGATAAGAATTGGTTATTGCTCCACTTAGTTAACCTTTAACTATGAAGAAAAGTCAAGTGAAGATAATCAATTTGAGTCCACAAGTCCTAGTCAAATCCTAAGGAAAGACTAGAGTTAGTGTCATCCAAATCAATTAGCAATTTTCAATTATCAATCAACAAAAGGCTTTGACAATTCAAGTGTCTCCAATTACCCAACCCCCAAGCCAAGAGTAAAAATCTACTCCATAGCTATAGTTGACATTTTCTCAAACACTTGGTGAACAAGAATGAAAGGCATTGTGAAATTGAGAAGAGAATTTGAATTCAAGCTATCTACTACAAGTAATTAACAACAATAAAGCAATTAACAACAATGAACATAAAATTCCTCAATGCATTAATAGAAATCAATGTAAACAAGATCCAAATCCTAGATCCAAAATAACTAGAGTAAGAAGAACACTAAATAAGAGTAGGAGAATGAGATCTACAAATTGAAGCAATGTAAAATTGAAATTAAATTCAGATCTAACCAAAAGATCCAAGTGAAATTGAAATTGAGAAAGCCAAAACCTAGAGAGAAGTTAGAGTTTCTATCTTTAGAACCACAAATTCAGAAACTAGCTAGAAAATTGTCTAATGTGTGTATCCCTTTTTCCTCCTTGGTCCCTTGGGTCGTTTCCCTCCAGAATTCAGCTCAAATTGGGCCTGGAGCTCTTCAGAAATTGCCAGTCACGATTTCACTAATGAAGTCACGTGCCGAGCGCCACGCGTACGCGTTATCTGGGTTTTTGTGATCCACGCGTACGCGTCGAGCGTGCACACGCGTCAATGAGATTTCTGCCCAGCCACGCGGAGTCGTCAACTTTTGCGCGCTAATTTTAAATCCAAGCTCCCACGCATGTGTGTCGGCTCCGCGTGCACGTCGATGCTAATACTCCAAAGCTCCATTTTTCATGCTCCTTCCACTTATGCATGCTTCCTTCCTCTCTTCTAGACCATTCTTGCCCCTATAAACTCTGAAATCACTTAACAAACAAATGACAGCATCGAATGGTAATAGAGAGAGATAAAAATATAGCATATTTAAGGCCTAAAAAGGATGTTTTCAATCATCAAGAAAAATTAGGAAGGAGACACAAAACTATGCATTTTATATGGATAAGTGTGATAGAATATTGATAAAACTCCCCAAATTCTATACAAAATAAACCCTAAAATTAGGGTTTGTTGAATCTTCTCACACTTAAACCAAGAATGTCCTCATGCTAAAAGGGATTAAAAGACCAAAGAATCATAGGAGAATGGGGATTTATTAAATGCAAACTACCTATATGGATGCAACTAATGCAAATGTATCTATCTACTTGGTCAAAGATAAATCAACTTCCAAGAATATATATGAGCACATAGGGCCAAAATGACAAAATAATTCATGACTCTACCAATTCAAAGCATCAAAGTGGAGTGTACATAACTTGCACGAGAAAAGCTCGTGAAAGCCGGGAACAAAGAATTGAGCGTCAAACCCTCGCCGAAAGTGTTTGAACTCTATCCTCTCTAGTGTTTAGGGTTGACCACTCAATTCTCCTCTAATCATGCTTTCCCCAATTTGTTTGTCATCTAACAATCAACAATTATTCAATGCATGCATACACCTATCATGAGGTCTTTTCATAGGTTGTAATGGGGCTAGGGTCAATGTAAGGTCATATATAGCTAAGTGAGCTCAGAATTTGAATCTTTGATTAACATAAGCTTCCCACCTAACCTATATAACAACCTATAGGAATCTAATGCAAGCCTAACTACCCATTCTTCACTTCTTCACACACTCATGCATTTTCTTTTCTTTATCACCTCCCATATGCATTGATTATTATTGAACCTTACTTTGGGGCATTTTGTCCCCTTTTTATTTCTTTCTTTTTCTTTTTCATTTTTTTATATTTTTTCCTTCTTTTCGAACTACAAAAATATACAAGAGCATCAATGCATATGGATTCACATTTCATGCATGAATATGTACCCAATTCCCAAGATCTTCAAAGAAAATTCTAAACACCCTTTTACCTCAACCAATGTCCCAAGTTTTCCCACACTTGAATGACACATACTCACTAGCCTAAGCTAATCAAAGATCTAAATAAGGACATTTATTGTTTTTCGCTTAGTGCGAAGAGGTCAGGCTGGACAGCTTAGCAATTTCTCCAACTTCTTGTATTCCTTCCACTTTTGCATGCTTCCTTTTCATCCTCTGAGCCATTCCTGCCCTGTAATATCTGAAATCACTTAACACACATATCAAGGCATCTAATGGTAATAAGAGAGGATTAAACATGGGGAACTTAAAGCCAAAGAAGCACGTTTTCAATCAAAGCACATAATTAGGAAGGCAAATGTGAACTATGCAAATAGTATGAATAAGTGGGTAAAGAGTTGATAAAAATCACTTAATTGAGCACAAGATAAACCATAAAATAGTGGTTTATCAACCTCGCCACACTTAAACATTAGCATGTCCTCATGCTAAGCTCAAGAGAAGCTATAAAAGTGAAGAGAAATGGTAGAATGTATGAAATGCAACCTATCTATGTGAATGCAACTACATGCAAAAATGTTTCTACCTACTTGGTTTAAAAGTAAATAAATTCTCCAAGAATAAATATGAACTGGATTTCACTAATTCAAATCATAAAAATAAAGTAAAAATAGGCTTGTAGAAGAAAATAGCTCATGGAAGCCGGGAACAAAGAATCGAGCATCGAACCCTCACTGGTAGTGTATACACTCTAATCACTAAAGTGTTTAAGGTTCGATTCCATTAATTCTCTACTAACCTTGCTTTCTAAGGCTTGCTCTTCATCTAACAATCAACAAAAAATTTAATGCATAGATACATATATCAAGAGGTCTTTTAAGGGTTGTAATGGAGTTATGTTCCGAGGGTTACCTGAAACTCGAGGTCGATCTCGGATGAAATCTTCTGTACTGGTCGGAGATGGCGTGTCCGGCTGGCTGGTGGCGGCCGGAGCTGTTGTGTCCGACTTGTTGGACTTGCTGCACTGCTGATCCTTGGTCACCGGAGGGTGGGGGGTACCTGCAAGAGACTCCGATGCTTAAGTTAGCACGGGTATTAAGCAGGTTTTTTGTAGAATCAGAGTATGAGTTATACCTGGGTGCTCCAGTGTATTTATAGTAGTTGTAGAGTGACCTTTTTAGATAAGATAAGTTAGTTATCTTATCTTATCTTATCTTTTGGTAAGGTCAGCTTATCTTCAATGGAACCGCCCTTATCTCTATAGGCTTGGATTGCCTTTGGATCTGGGTCGTATTCCTTGAGTTGGGCCCATTTTTCGGGCTTTTCTGTCGATTTGGCCGAGCTCTTTTGGAAAGAGGTCAGATAGTCTGACCTGAAGAGGTCGGTCGCTTTGTCGCCGATCATCCCGGGTCGGATAGCTCGACCCAGGGTATGAACAGTGCCCCTGCTCGAGCTCGGTCTTTCTTTTGGAGGTCGAGTCTTGGTTTTAGGACTTCGATCCTTCTCGGGTGAAGCCGAACTCGAGCATTTTATCGACTTCCTCTTTTGTAGAACCTTTTTGAATGTAGAACGTTTTCCTCTAAAAGTGCGTGCTTTTGTATTAGCGCCTTGTTATTGGGAACGTGGGAGGGTTTAATGCCCCAATTAATTTGGCATTAATTGCCCCGTTTCCCTTAACTTCTTTATTTTTGAACTTTACACTCAGGAAACGGTTTTTCTTTTTCACTCTTTCTTCGTAACTTCTCCCTTTACTCTCTCGCTTTCTGTTTCTGGCCTTGAGTCCATAGCTCCTTCCTACAACGCTTGCTTTGTTGCTGTTTTTCGTGGAAGAGGGGTGATTCTAGATTTCGCCTTCCGTTTTTCTGCTTTCTTTTGTAGCTTTCCTCCCATTTTCCAGGTTTGGTTCTTCTTCCTTCCTTCCTTTACGCCATTTATTTTGAGAAAGTTTTGATTTTGGCTGGAGAAAGTTTGGATCTTTCTGCCTTTGCTTATGCCTGATCGTGGTGTCTTCTGTAGTTTCTTTACCTCTTTGCATGATTTTTCGCTTTTCCTGTTGCTTGCTGTTTTTAGGGCTTCTGCCTGTTGTTAGTGCTTTTGGTTTCGAAGCTTTGAGTGATAATTTTGTTTGATCCTGAAAAGGAAGTATCTTTGATGCTTTCTACTTTATCGTGCTTCGATGTTTGGGGATGCATGCTTGTTCTTTACTGATAGACTGTAGGAAGATAGTGGTTTTGATGACTTTCTGTGCTTTTTGCGTTTTGTCTTTCTCCTATGAAAATGCTCGCTGTTTGAGGTCTTCTATTCTTGTTTACGAGATGCTGGAATGTAAGCGGTTGTTTTTTCCTGAAACGGTGCTTTGTTACTGCCTCCAAAGGATGCCCCAGGACTTTGGTTTGAGTCTTGGGATTTTTCTTTCCTTTTTGTTCTTCTGTATCATATTAGTCAAGTTGTTTCACCCTTTGTTCGAGATGCTTTTTAGTAATCCATTCTTCTTTTCTTATTGTAGGATTAGTTGGTCTCATGTCTTCTCGCAATAACGTTGTAGAGATGTCTTCCCAGGTTCCTGAGGGCATGGCCGATTGGGTGGACTCAATGGTTCTTATGTGTGTCTCTTTGGTTGATTCTGAGTTTTGTGCGCAGCTTAGACAGTTTCATAGTGTCTGTAGTAGTGCAGGTGATGAAAAGAATTATGAACTTGTCCCTCCCTCTTCTGAAGAGAGAGTTTGTTTCTCTACTCGGGTTGTTAGAGATCGCCCTTATTTCTATGCTTAAGACTTCTTCTTTGGTCAGCTGGGTATCACCCTCCTTTTTACTGAATTTGAGACTAACATGTTATGGTCCTGTAATGTTGCTCCCTCTCAACTTCACCCTAATTCCTGGGGTTTCATGAAAATTTTTCAACTGTTGTATGATGGTTTCGGTATTCCTGCCTCACAATCTCTCTTCTTCTATCTATTTGTTTTGACGAAGCCTGGAGTAGTAAAAAAGAAGGCAGCTTGGGTCTCCTTTCGATCTTCCCAGGGGAAGAAGGTCTTCTCCATGTTTGACGATCATTTTGTGATTTTAAAACTTACTTTTTCAAGGTCCGAGCTGTTGAAGGAGCTCGGCCTTTTTTTCTGGATGAAAATGATGAGCCCGCCTTTCCCTTGGAATGGAAAATTGATGTGAGAGTGTCCAGATACACGTGGGAGATGTTGGATGAAACTGAGCGAGCTTTTGTGACCGTCTTGGAAGAACACTGGGGTCAACCTCCCCATCTTGATATAAAGAAATTTTTAACCAATCCTTCTCTTCTTCAAACCGAGCTGGGTATTTTGCGTTCCTGATTTTCCCTTTATTATCTGTTTATATTGCTTGTAAATGCCTTTCCGACTTGCAGCTTAATTTCTTACCGTTGTGTTTTATTTGCAGAGGTAATAAAGAATAATGAATCCATGAAGGCTTTTAAAAGAGCACAGAAGGCGACTGCTGCTAAAAACATCTCGGCCAAGGCGGTCGGGGAGGGATCTTCCCAAGTGCGTGTGAAGCCGTCCATGCCGAGTTCTCCTGGGGCGAGGAAGGTGATCCCCACTACCCCGAGTTCGTCTAGCTGACTCTCCACCAACTTCTGGCGCTCCTTCTAGCGCTCCTCCCAATAAGAAACAAAAAACGGCTGAGCCTTTCAACTTTGATGCTCCCGACTTCAATGCGATCAAATTTGTGGATCAGCAAATTGGTCCCTACAGTGCTCTTCCTATGGATGATGTGTCTATCCTTCGCCATCTAGAATTTATGGCCCGAAACAGTGTAAAAATAGCGTATATGGGGGCTGCTTTGTACCGAACTACTCAGAATATTCCTCTTCATGCCACCAAAGAGTTTATGGAGGAGGCGAAGCAGGAGTTTGACCGGATGAAGGGCCTTAAAGAGGAGCTTGAGGTAAAGGTTGCCAAGTTGGAGAAGGATTTAGAGAACGAGAAGGCAAATTCTCTTGCTTTGGCAGCTTCTGTGCGGCTGGCCGAGGACACGGCACTGATGCATAAGGATAGCTACGTTACGTCTTATCGGGAGGTGATGCGTCTGAGGGGGGAGTTGGAGAGTGCCCGGGAAGATTACTCTGAGCTTCAGGGTCATCTCGTTGGCAGTGTGACTGCTGCTTACGAGAACCTGAAGGAACAAGTTCGGGTTATTACTCCTGAGGCCGACCTTACCCTCTTCAGCCTGGATAATGTTGTCAGGGATGGCAAGATTATCCCTGATGACGAGGATGATGATGTTGAACCTCCCCCTGTGTCCTCTGTCAAAGTGTCGACTTCTTCAGCTCCTCTGGTTGTAGCCGATCCGGATTGCCAGATTCTGAACCGGGAAGATGGAACTGTGGATGCTGTGCCTATTCAGACTCGCCCTCCTCCCCTAATGATGTTGCCAAGAAGGCTCCCGATGTTTGCTGATTTCTCTCTGAACATTTGTGTAGCTGGCCCGGCTTGTGGGCTTTTAAACTCTTTATTGTTTTGTTAACTGCTGACACTTTCTAGTCGCTTGCCTAGCAACTTTTATTTTGAAACACAAAGGTAGTTTTCTAGCTTTTTGAGGTAGATTTTGGTGGCCTCTAAAGCTTTCTAACTTTTGTAGATTATATCATGCTTTTTTGCATTTAACATGGTATCTCTTCTGGTTTTTGAGAGTGTTGGAATCTTGCGGCTCGACCTTTTTGGATTGCTTTGTACTTATTGTTTGTAGCTTAAATCCTTTGAGGTTGTGGCTGTGTGAGTCCAACTTGTTTTTCGGTTTTCTCGCTTTTGCTTGTATCTTTAGCACTTTCATAACCGATTTCTTTACGTTAGTCCTCTTTCCAGTTATTTTTGTTGTCCTCTTTTGCCAGATCTCTTTTTAAGGACTACTTTTATAACTTGGTTTTTGTAGGAGGCCGACTTCTTTACGTCGTTCTCTTCTAAGTTATTTTTGTAATCCTCTTTCTTGGACCTTTGTCAGGTCTCTTTCAGGGATTGCTTTTATAACTTGTTTTGTAGGAGGCCGACTTCTTTACGTCGTCCTCTTCTAAGTTATTTTTGTAATCCTCTTTCTTGGACCTTTGTCATGTCTCTTTTAGGGATTACTTTTATAACTTGTTTTGTAGGAGGCCGACTTCTTTACGTCGTCCTCTTCTAAGTTATTTTTGTAATCCTCTTTCTTGGACCTTTGTCAGGTCTCTTTCAGGGATTACTTTTATAACTTGTTTTATAGGAGGCCGACTTCTTTACGTCGTCCTCTTCTAAGTTATTTTTGTAATCCTCTTTCTTGGACCTTTGTCAGGTCTCTTTCAGGGATTACTTCTATAACTTTTTCATTTTGGGCTGACTTTGTTATGTCGGGCCCTTCTAAGTTAAAGTAATCCTCTTTAATAGGGTTGGCCAGACCTCTTTCCAGGGTTTACTTGTAACTTGGGTTGACTTGGTCCGACTTCTTTACGTCAGCCAGTCTTTAAGTTATTATTTAGCAATCCATAAGACCTCATCAGGTTCTTTTTTGGATCACTTTCGATAACTTTTTACATTATTCTGTGTTCATCTTTGCCGATTTGTAGAAGGTGGTTGCTATCTTTAGATTGTCTTTTAGGTGAATCGCGTTTTCACCCTTATCGGACGATTGTCTTGATCGTGATCGTGCAGTGAAGTTGCTTTTCACTTTATGCCGATCTGTTGCTTTATAATCGGACGATGAATGCTTCAGATTAATGCGTCTTGAAAACTTGTAGAATATCTAAAATATATTTTATTAAAGGAAAGTGCAAATATATACATGTGGGAATTTTTCATCCCTTTAAGTCGGATAGTGTCTGAGTCTCAACTTGGTGCCTCATTAAAAAACCTTTTTCAGGAAAAAGAGTGCATCCAGTAGTGAGATCTTTACTTTTTCTAGCTGTAGTACCTTCTTAGGTTGCAGGCGTACCATGATCTGGGAAGCTCTCGTCCATCGAGTTTGGACAGTCTGTAGTAGCCCTTCCCAAGTACTTCTACGACTAGGTAGGGTCCTTTCCAGTTTGCTGCCAACTTTCCTTCTCCTGGTCGAGTTGTTCCAATATCATTTCGGATTAGGATGAGATCATTTTCTGCGAAACTTCTCGGCACTACCCTTTGATTATATCTGGAAGCCATTCGATGCTTTAGTGCTTCTTCCCTGATCCGAGCTCTTTCTTGGATTTCAAGTAGTAGGTCGAGCTCTTCCCTTTGATGTTGGGAATTTGCTCCCTCATTGTAATGAACCACTCTAGGCGATCCTTCTTCAATCTCTACTGGAATCATTGCCTCTATTTCGTATGCTAACCGAAAGGGGGATTCCTTCGTGGTGGAGTGTGGTGTCGTTCGATACGCCCATAGAACTTGTGGAAGCTCTTCTGCCCAAGCTCCCTTTGCGTCTTGTAATCTCCATTTTAACCCAGCCAATATGACTTTGTTGGCAGCTTCAGCCTGTCCATTAGCTTGCGGATGTTCCACGGAGGTGTACTGGTGCTTTATGTTTAAGTCGGCTACTAACTTTCTGAAGCCTGCATCTGTGAATTGAGTGCCATTGTCTGTGGTGATAGAGTGTGGAACCCCGAACCTTGTGACAATGTTTCTATATAGGAATTTCTGGCTTCTTTTAGCAGTGGTGTTGGCTAGGGGCTCTGCCTGAATCCACTTTGTGAAATAGTCTACGCCAACTATGAGGAATTTAACCCGTCCTGATCCCTGGGGGAAGGGTCCGAAAAGATCAAGTCCCCATTTTGCAAAAGGCCAAGGCGAAGTTACACTGATGAGCTCTTCTGGCGAGGCGATGTGAAAGTTGGCATGTTTCTGACATGGTGGGCATGTCTTTACAAATTCTGTAGCTTCTTTCTGTAGAGTTGGCCAATAAAATCCCACCCGGAGTACTTTTTTGGCGAGAGCTCGTGCTCCGAGATGATTGCTGCAAATGCCGCTGTGTACTTCTTCTAGCACTTCCTTTGTGTTGTTGGTCGGCACACATTTTAGTAATGGTATTGAGATCCCTCTTTTGTACAAGATGTTGTTTATGATAGTGTAGTACCATGCCTCCCTTTTTAACCTCTTTGCCTCATTTTCTTCTGTGGGGAGTATTTCTGTTTTGAGGTAGTTAATTATGGGGGTCATCCATCTTTGGTCCTGACTTGTTATGGCTACGACTTTTTCCTCTTCCAAGATTGATGGGTTCTGTAGCATTTCCTGGATGAGGCTTCTATTGTTGCCTCCTGGTTTGGTACTGGCTAGTTTCGAGAGTACGTCAGCTCGGGTATTTTGTTCGCGGGGTATGTGGTGGATCTTATATTCCCCAAGTTGTCCGAGTTGTTCTTTGGTTTTATCCAAATAATTTTTCATGGTGGGATCTTTGGCTTGGTAGCTCCCTGTTATCTGTGACGTGACTACTTGTGAATCGCTGTAAATGTTGAGTTTTTGAGCTCCAACCTCTTTAGCCAGCTTCAAACCAGCTAATAATGCTTCATATTCCGCCTGATTGTTTGAGGCCGGGAACCCGGATTTAAGGGAGAGCTCAACTTGGGTTCCTTGGTTGCTTTCTATTATCACACCTGCGCCGCTTCCAGTCTTATTTGAAGAACCGTCCACATAGAGATTCCATTCTGTGGGGATTTCTGGGGCATCTGTGAATTCTGCGATGAAGTCGGCCAAATACTGTGATTTGATGGCCGTCCGAGCTTCATATTGGAGGTCGAACTCGGATAACTCGACTGCCCATTGTAAAATTCTGCCTGCTAAATCTGTTTTCTACAATATTCCTTTTATGGGCTGGTTAGTTCGAACCTTAATTGTGTGAGCCTGGAAGTATGGGCGAAGTCATCGAGATGTTAGAACGAGAGTATAGGCAAACTTTTCTATTTTTTGGTAGTTCAACTTGGATCCCTGTAGCACTTTACTAATGAAGTAGACGGGTTGTTGCCCACTTTCGTCTTTTCTGACTAGTGCTGAGGCTATTGCCCGGCTTTCTACTGCGAGATATAATATGAGCGGTTCTCCTTTTCGTGGCCGAGATAGGATAGGTGGCCGTCCTAAGAAATCTTTGAAGACTTGGAAGGCTTGTTCACATTCTGATATCCATTCGAACTGCTTTCCCTTTCTTAAAGTAGCATAGAAGGGGAGAGATCTTATCGCTGATCCTGCTAAGAACCTGGATAGGGCGGCCAATCTCCCGTTGAGTTGCTGTACTTCTTTGACACAGGTTGGGCTTTTCATGTTGAGTATGGCTTGACATTTATCCGGATTTTCTTTAATTCCTCTTTGTGTGAGCATGAAACCTAAAAATTTGCCCGCTTCTACTGCAAAGGTGCATTTTGCGGGATTGAGTCGCATGTCATGCTTCCTTATAGTGTCAAACACTTGAGCCAGGTCGGATAACAATGTCTCTTCACTTTGTGTCTTTATCAATATGTCGTCCACATAGACTTCCATGATTTTCCCGATGTTATCTGAGAAGACTTTATTCATTAGCCTTTGATAAGTAGCTCCTGCATTCTTGAGACCAAAAGGCATCACAATGTAGCAGTAGTTTGCTTTCGGCGTTAAAAACGAGGTCTTTTCTTGATCTGGTGGATACATGGGATTTGGTTGTATCCTGAATATGCGTCCATAAATGAGAGGTATCTATATCCAGAGGAAGCATCGACCAGAGCGTCGATACTTGGGAGTGGGTAAGGATCTTTTGGGCAGGCTTTGTTGAGATCGGTGTAATCGGTGCACATTCGCCACTTCCCATTTGATTTTCTCACCAAGACGACGTTGGCTAGCCATAGTGGGTACTTGACCTCTCTTATAAATCCTGCCTCCAGTAATGCTTGTACCTATTCTTCCACAGCTTGGGATCGTTCTGGCCCAAGTTTTCTTCGTCTTTGCTATACCGGCCGAGATCCTGGATAGACCGCCAACTTGTGGCACATTAGCTTGGGGTCTATGCCTGGCATGTCTGCGGCATTCCATGCGAAGAGATCGACATTATCTCGTAAGAATTGTACCAGTAATTCTTTTGAGTTTCTTCTCAGGATCGTGCCGATATTAGTCGTTTTGTCCGAGGTATCTCCGATCTGAACCTTCTCTATCTCACCTTCTGGCTGCGGACAGAGCTCTTCTCGTCTCTGAACTCCGCCAAACTCAATTGTGTAGAATTCTTCTCTTCTACCTCTGAGGTTTAGATTTTCGTTATAACAGCGGCGTGCCATCTTTTGATCTACTTTTATTGTGGCTATCCCCTCTGTAGTTGGGAATTTCATGCATAGATGTGGAGTCGAGACTATTGCCCCGAGTTGATTTAGTGTGGTCCGACCTATTAGGGCATTGTAGGCTGAACTCACGTCGACCACAATGTAGTCTATTTTGAGTGTTCTGGATTGGTTCCCTTTTCCGAAGGTTGTATGTAGTGATACGTATCCTAATGGTTGTACCGGGGTATCTTCCAGTCCGAACAGACTGTTCGGGTATCCCTTAAGCTCTTTGTCTTCTAGGCCGAGCTTGTCGAAGGCAGTTTTGAATAAGATGTCGGCGGAGCTCCCTTGGTCTATTAATGTGCGGTGCAGATTGGCGTTTGCCAGTATGATGGTGATGACCATGGGGTCGTCGTGTCCCGAGATGATACCGGATGCGTCCTCTTTAGTGAATGTGATTGCAGGGATGTCTGGTGTTTCTTCTTTTCCCTCGACATGATATACTTCTTTGAGATATCTTTTGCAGGATGACTTGGAGATTCTTCCCCCTGCGAATCCGCCGTGTATCATGTGGACGTGTCTTTCCGGTGTACGAGGTGATCGCGCGGTTCGTCCGATATCTTCGTCCCTTCCTCTCTTTCTTTGGTCGTCATCTCGGGTGGCTAGAAACCGATCTAGTTTTCCTTGCCTCACCAATTTTTCTATGATGTTTTTTATATCGAAGCAGTTGTTGGTGGAGTGCCCTCGCACTCAATGATATTCACAATATTCATTCTGGTTTTCTCCTCCTCTTTTGCCTTTGAGTGGTCGAGCTGGGGTATTTTCTCCGTATGGCAGACTTCTTTATATACGTCGACTAGGGATGCCCTGAGAGGGGTGTAATTGTGGTATTTTTTTATTTTCTCTCCTTGTCGATCTTCTTTCCTTTTGGATTCCTTGTCTTTATCTCGGTAGGGGACCCCGAATTTTGAGGTTTCTCCTAACCGAGCGTTTTCTTCCATGTTGATGTATTTTTCTGCTCGCTCCTGCACTTCGTCTAAGGAGGTAGGGTACTTCTTTGATATGGATTGGCTAAAAGGTCTTTCTCGTAGGCCATTGATGAGTCACATGATGGCGGCCTCTGTTGGCAAGCTTTGTATGTCCATGCATGTTTTGTTGAATCTTTCCATGTAGTTGCGGAGGCTCTCCCGATCTCCTTGCTTGATCCCTAGTAAACTGGGGGCGTGTTTGGTCTTATCTTTTTTGGCCAGGTCGTCAGAGTTTGAGATGGACTTTGGAGGTAGGTTGTCGAACCATCTGATTGCTGTCTTCGTGAGAGTTGTTGGAAAAGCTTTGCAACGAACGGCGTCTGAGGCGTCGGTGAGGTACATTCTGCTTCTGAAATTGCTGAGGTGATGGTTGGGATCTGTGGTACCACCATACAAAATCATATCTGGGAGTTTGAAGTCTTTGGGGATTTTGGTTTTCATGATTTTCCTAGTGAATGGATCTTGTTCTTTGTGTGAACTTTCCTCGGGAGTGGTCCGAGGGGTTTTTGATTTGAGATCGGCTTCTAATTGTAGGAGTTTATCTTCCAATTCTCGTCGCCGTCGTACCTCTCTTTGTAGATCCTTTCCGACCTCTCTTTGTTGTTGGGTTTCTTTTTCAAGTTGCTTTAAGCGGTCTTGAAGTGCTTTTTTTACCCCCGGATTTGATGAGTTTTTGTCCCCGTTGGATTCTGGAGTATCCTTTAGCGTAGTGTCTGCGTTCTTGTGCGGTGTTCTGTTTTCCAGATCTGAATCGTGGTCGTTGTCATGGCCGTCCGCCATGGTGTTGGGATGACTTCCAGGTTCCCCGGCAACAGCGCCAATGTTCTGAGGGTTACCTGAAACTGGAGGTCGATCTCGGATGAGATCTTCTGTACTGGTCAGAGATGGCGTGTCCGGCTGGCTGGTGGCGGCCGGAGCTGTTGTGTCCGACTTGTTGGACATGCTGCACTGCTGATCCTTGGTCACCGGAGGGTGGGGGGTACCCGCAAGAGACTCTGATGCTTAAGTTAGCACGGGTATTAAGCAGGTTTTTTGTAGAATCAGAGTATGAGTTATATCTGTGTGCTCCAGTGTATTTATAGTAGTTGTAGAGTGACCTTTTTAGATAGGATAAGTTAGTTATCTTATCTTATCTTATCTTTTAGCGAGGTCAGCTTATCTTCAATGGAACCGCCCTTATCTCTATAGGCTTGGACTGCTTTTGGATCTGGGTCATATTTCTTGAGGTGGGCCCATTTTTCGGGCTTTCCTGTCGATTTGGCCGAGCTCTTTTGGTAAGAGGTCGGATAGTCTGACCTGAAGAAGTCGGTCGCTTTGTCGCCGATCATCCCGGGTCAGATAGCTCGACCCAGGGTATGAACAGGTTAGGGTCAAGGTAGGATTGTATTTGGCCAAGTGGACTAAAATCTGAATCCTTAATTAACTTAAACTTTCCACCTAACTTTAGACAATCCATGTAATCATAATACCACATCTAACTATCCATTAACCATGTTTTCCACATATTCATGCATCCTGATTTGAGTACAGTACAAATGCATTGCTATCATTTACTTTGGGGCATTTTGTCCCCTTTTATTGTTTGCTCTTTTTCTTTTCTTTTTCTCTTTTTCTTCTTTTTTTTCTTTATTTTTATTTATATATATGTCTTTTTTTTCTCAATGCATATGATTAAATTATTGAATGCATGAACATGTCCTAAACATTTCTTTCACATTTTTATAAAGATATATAACATACTCAATTCTCAAACCAAATGCTTCCAAACCCACTTTCCCCATACTTACTTCATGAGCACTCTCACTTAGTCTAAGCTAACTAAGGATTCAAATTAAGGGCATTATTGTTTTCCGCTTAGAGTTAATGATGTGCTAAAGTAAAGAACAAACGGGTAAAATAGGCTCAAATTAGTTTGCAAATGATAATGAAGGGGTAAGGCCATATGGGTATGTAAGCTCAGTGAAACAAAGGCCTCAATCATATAAGTGCATGCATACATCAAACAATGGAAATATAGAATTAAGCAAGACAAAGATCACAATTTTAGAGAGAAAAACACACACTAAAACAAAATTTTGGTTGATAAAATGCAACCAATTCAAATAAGCTCAAAATCTCACAAGTTTTGTGTGTTCGAGCTCAAAACCATGTTCCAGTATAATATTTCTTCAAACAAGTGTAACAAAAAATTTAAGTCAAATTAGTGAAATGCTATAAAAAGTTTCTTAAAAAAGAAATTATTACTTTAACCAAGTGGTAAAATATGCACAAAATTAAACAAATATGCAATCAAACATGCAAATGCAACAATGAATAAACAAAGAAAATAGAATATTGGTGTTTGAAAAGAAAATAACTAACCTTCGGAGATCGGTATCGACCTCCCCACACTTAAAGATTGCACCGTCCTCGGTGCATGCTGAGATGGACATGTGGACAGGTTACTCCAACTGACGCTTGTAGATGGAGGCGCCTTAGTTGGAGATCTCTTGGTTCCTTTCCTTGCTGGTGTCTTGTCAGTAGCCTTCTCTTTTCCTTTCTTGGTACCCATGCCTAAGGAAGAAGAAAAAGGAAGAGTGTGAAATATAAAAAACTAAGACCGAAAGGGAGGAAATTCCAAGAGATAAGGAATGCCAATGGAAAGATGATAGCCCAACTACATGGTAGCTACAACATGTAGGGAAGACAACAATAAAGATCAAAAAGGGCAATTCAAAATAATTAGATGCAAGAGGATAAAAACATGCAAATAATAGGCATGCGAAGCATAGCTGAAGCATCAAGTAATAAATGTGCCAAATTAAAGAGCATGTGTAATTATGACAATTGTGAATGATAATCCCAAATACATTGGGTGTGCAAGTTAAAATAGGGATGAAAATAATGAATCCAAATGTATATGAGAGCCATAAGTAAATGTCAATTGTCAGATCTCTCCTCAGAATAGCCACAGGCTCAAGTAAAATAAGGTACTATCCAAATAAAATTCCAACACCAACATAAAAAAATACATGAAAAAGAATTGAAACAGAAACCAAAAGGAAAGAAAAATTAAATGCATTAAATTAAAGGGATAGAAGAGTAGAGGGAGAGAAGAAGAGAAAGAAAGAAGAAAGAAGAAGAAAGAAATTAGGTTTGGGGAGAAAAAGATAGGTTATTTTGGCTGAGCTGGATATTCTGTGCGCCGCATGCGACGCGGACGCGTGGGTCACGCGTTCGCGCGGATAGCGCTTCTATGAAATGATGCGGACACGTCATCCACGCGGTCGCGTGGATCGATCTGTGCCATTAGCGCGAGGGCAGCCTCGCGGTCGCGCAACTTTCTGTTTGAAGCTCATATTGCCAAATTTTAGGGTGACGCGGTCGCGTGGGGGACGCGATCGCATGGTTGGCCTTGTTTTGAAAAATGGCGCAGACGCGTGGGGCACGCGTTCGCGTGGTACGGCTTGTGCTTCTAGCACCGTTCCAGCTCCATTCCAGCCCAACTTACTGCCATACACCCATTTATGTCGATTTCACAGAGCCACGTGTTCGCTTGGGTGACGCGGACGCGTGGGAGGCTCTTTTGCCACATGACGCGGACGCGTCAGCGACGCGGTCGCGTGGGGTCAAATTATGCTAAAGGCGCGCCTCCAGCCACGCTCTCGTGTTACTTTCTGTTCTATTTCTTTTCTTCCCATTGCACTGGTGACGCTGACGCGTCAGCGACGCTGACGCGTCAGCGACGCTGCCGCGTCGCGTGCGTGTTTTTTTTTATAATAATGCAGTGTGCAGAATGCAATGCTAATATGAATGTTATGCATGATTCCAGGTTCAATCATTACTCAAAAACAAACAAAATAGACTAAAATTAAAACTGAAAAAGGGACGATCATACCATAGTGGGTTGTCTCCCACCTAGCACTTTTAGTTAAAGTCCTTAAGTTGGACATTTGGTGAGCTTCCTGTTATGGTGGCTTGTGCTTGAATTCATCCAGAAATCTCCACCAATGTTTGGAATTCCAGTAGCCTCCGGGATTCCAAACTAGGCGCAGAAAGCCTTCAAGTAAGTTGAAGCAAGTGACAAGGCCCCAAGAGTGTTGATTATTAGAATGAATTCCGGGGTCCCAAGTCTTGCTTTTGCACCCGTCTTCTTGTTGATCATTATTATTCCATCCGGGTAGCAAGCAATCTGAATTCTCACTAAAGCAGCCAAACAACTTCCTAGACCCATTCAGCTGAGCTCTACACCAACCTTTGCGTTTAAACTTTGAGCACACAACCATGTTGAACCTTGCTTGACAACTCCAACCACTAACCATCTTCCTCTTACTCTTAATGCCACAAAGAGCTCTAAGTTGACCATCCGTCTCCAGTAGCCCATATTCAAGTGGAATTAGAAAGCTAAGGGATATGAATTTTACCCACTTGAATGTTGTGAAGGATGATGGTGACTTAGGTGGAGGTATTTCTAACGAATTTGCAGGCTCCACTTCCTTATGCTCTTCTCTGACAACTTCCACCTCTTTGCAAGTTTCTTCAATATCAACCTCTTCCTCTTGGTTGCTTTCTTCCAGTTCAATCTCTTCTTTATTGCTCACCAAGGGCATGAGAGGTTGTGCTTCTTTTTCTTGAATCTCCATCTCTTGATCGACCTCTTCCAAGTCCTTAACCATGACATGCCTTGGAGGTTGTACACCCTCTTCAACATCAAATGCAACCGTCTTGGAAGGAGGCTCTATGTCTTGACTTTCCCATGGAGGTACAGCATCTCTTAAGTCTGCAACCACTTCTTTCTTTTTAATAATTGCTGCTTTGTCGAGTTGTTTAAGTATAAAATCGTACTCATCCTCGATGATTTTCTTTCCATGACAACTCCTTTCAACTACTCTTTCATCCTTAAGGGTCTCTCCTACCTTTACCCGTAGGGCCTCCTCTAGCTATTTATGAAGTATGGATTCACGAAGATGATTCCTTCTTTCCTGTTCCATATCAATAGCATAATTGGGATCATCTTGCTGTTGGATTGATGGATGTGGGTGCTCTTCCATGGAGGGTGGTGATGGGATGAAAAGATCATTATGTGGTTGAAAAGGAAGTGCACTAGAGCTTGAGGGTTGAATTTTGGAGGTAGAGGTTTGGTTCATGCGGGATAAAAGATTTTGGAGTGTAGAGGTGAGACCAATGATGTTAGAGATGAGTGTATTGTTATCCAATGGAGGTTGGGGTGGATCTATGTATGGCTCATTCGGTTCATAGGGTGGTTGGTATGGTGGATGTGGGTTAGGGTCATATAGAGGTAAATGGTGTAAAGGGGCTTGTGAGTTTGGTGGTTCAAAGGTATGTTGGGGAGGTGGTTCATAAGCACAAGGTGGGGCTTGTTGGTAATTACAAGGGGGTCCACCATATCTATCAACTTGGAATGCATTGTAAAGTGGTCCTTGCCCATGATATCTTGGAGTGTGTTGTTGCCTAAAGGGTTGATCAGATCCTCTTGGCTCCATCCATCTTTGATTGCTTAGACCTTAATGCATATTCCTGTTATAGCTTCCACTCCTTTCAACAGATTTAGAACCAAACGCAAAGCGAGAGGGGGTGAGAATTCATGGTAGCTAATAAAAATAAAAAAAAACAAAAATAAAAACAAATTTAAATTAAAAGGTTATTGAAATTAAAATTTTTGAATTTGAAAAATTAAATTTTTAATTTTGAGTTTTTAAATTTTGAAATTTGAATTTTAAAATTTAAAATGTTGAAATTTGAAATTTGAATTTTTAAATTTTGAATTTTGATTTTTGAATTTTAGAAATTAAATAATGAAATTTGAAATTTTGAGTTTTAAATTTTGAATTTTTGAATTTAATGAGGAAAGAGAAAAACAATAAAATGACACCAAATTTAAAATTTTTAGATCAAAACGAAGAAAACAACTAAGAACAACTTGAAGATCAAGATGAACACGAAGAACAAATTTTTGAAAAAAAATTTTAATAACTAAATAAAAACCAATAACCTCTTAATTTATGAAAAAGAAAAAATAAAAAGAAAAATAAAAACAAATAAACAAGCAAAAAGCAAATATTTACAATAACCAATAATAAGGCACACGTTTGCAATTCCCCGGCAACGGCACCATTTTGATGAGAGAACTTTTGCGTGGTCTAGAAATTCGCAGATAAATCCTCGTTGCAATTATAGTTTCTAAACCAACAAAAGTCCTTTCATACAAACGTTTTGGTTGTCATAAGTAACAAACCCCTTTAAAATTGATAACCGAAGTATTTAAACCTCGGGTCGTCTTCTCAAGGAATTGCTGGGAAGTATGTTCTTATTATTGGTTATGAGTCTTGTAAATTGGGGGTTTTGAAATTTGGGCAATGGGCACAGGTATATTTATAAATTAAAGCAATAAAAATAAATAAGAGATTTTATGTAATTAATTTAAAACCCTTGACCCGGAGAAGATTAATCGGAAGTTCTATCCTTGTTGGATTTTTCTCAATATCAATTGATAATTGAAGGTTGCTTCTACTTAGTTATCCTTTACCAAGTAATGTAAAAGAAAGTCAAGTAAGTTGGAAGTCTACTTCTATTCACAAGTTCTAATCCTCTCCCTTGGGAAGGATTAGCGTTAGTGACTAAAGAGCCAGCCAACAATAAACCCAATTAATCAAGAGAAAAATTGTAATTGGGTTAATTGTTGGATCGCCCTCTAGTCATTGACACTAGTCCTTCTCAAGGGAGAGGATTAGGACTTGTGACTAGAAATAGCTTTCCAACTTGCTTGACTTTCCTCTAACTAGTAAAGGATAATTAAGCAGAACAACCTTCAATTATCAATTAATCTTGAGAGTACTCCAACAAGAATAGGGCTTCCAACTAATCTACTCCCAGTCAAGGTTTTTATTTAAAATTACATAATTTCTCTGATTTAATTTCCTGTTTATCAACTCAAACCATTTTAGAAAACATCTGATTAATAAAATAGCACACCTTTCGGTAACTCGTTGGGAGACGACCTGGGATTCATACTCCTAGTATTTTAATTTTAATTTTGTGACAACCCTTCTAAATTGATAAGTGGATTTTCGGTTAGTTAAGAACTGTACTTGCAACGTATCTCTTATAACAATTTCTTAACTCGCCAATTTAAAAGGGTTGGCCCAAAATCACCCCCAGTGAATTTTGCAGACTCTGCAGATCGCGCATGTCACGCAATCGCGTCATCCAGGCGTTCGCGTCATCCAGCGTTTTGCCTTGCCACGCGTGCGCGTCGTCCACGCCACCGCGTCACTGGTGCAGTTTCCAATCCGCGCGGTCGCGTGAGCCATGCGTCTGCGTCACTGCAATTTCCTTTATGTCGCGCGGTCGCGTGAGCCATGCGTCCGCGTCACTTCTCGCTGGTCATCTCCTTAATTTCTTGTGTTCCTTCCATTTTTGCAAGCTTCCTTTCTAATCTCCAAGTCATTCATGCCCTATAAAGCCTGAAACACTTAACACACAGATCACGGCATCGAATGGAATAAAGGAGAATTAAAATACAAAATTAAAAGTTTCTAGGAAGCAAGTTTTCAACCATAAAGAATTTTTAGGAAGGAATTATAAATGCATGCTTATTTAATGATTAAGTGGGTAAAGATTTGATAAAACCACACAATTAAACACAATATAAACCATAAAATAGTGGTTTATCAAAGTTCATGGAACTTGGGTAGAAGATTGATCAATGCGGTTTTGAGTTCAAAATTAGCATTTAACTCCGGATGACACACTTGAAGCGGTTGAAGAACAAAGTCCGGAGCACCGGCTTCCTTAAGAGTGACTCTTCTTGGAGCGGCCATAGTATCGGTACCTAAATCAATGGAAGAAGTATTAGTAGTATCAATGGATGAATAGATGGTTTCTTCCTCAAATGACGCTTTGAATTTACCCTCAGGTACGGTTGGTGAATTGGTAAGAACCCTTTCACCACCTCCAAAGGCTAACCATCTCCGAGCTTGCCTAAGATGTGATATAGTTCTCTCAATTTCTGGATCAAAAAGGGCTAAGCTCGGATCCAGTAGTGAATGCGTCATTTAATGAAAGAACTATAGAGCTCATGACAACAAGATGCACTAAACAAAGATTAATCCTAACTAACAATTGAACTAGAAAACAATCAAGAAAAGTGCAAGTATTCACATATCAACATATTTACACTAACCAACAACGTGGCACACATATGCAACGCTCCGGCAACGGCGCCATTTTGATGCGCGATATTTTGTCGGTATAGAATTTTCCAATAGATTTATGTCGTAAGTATAGTCTAAACCAACAAGCTATAATGCATCAAACTTATAAAATGTGTCACCACAATTCAAAATTAATAACCGGGAGTAGAATCCCGAGTCATTCTCCCTAGGAGTTGCCCTAAGAAGTACATCATTAGTTAGGAGTTCTCTTGGTATTTTGAAGTTGAATACAAGAAAAGTAAATGAACATGAATTAAAGCAATGAGCAATTAACAATTGAACTAAGGAAAACAAGAACTTAAGCTAACAAGTGAATGACAATCAATCAATGTAAAATCCTTGGCTAGGGGTGAGAATTGGAATTTCTATCCTCATTGCCTCTATCAATTGTGATAAGAATTGGTTATTGCTCCACTTAGTTAACCTTTAACTATGAAGGAAAGTCCAGTGGAGATAATTGATTTGAGTCCACAAGTCCTAGTCAAATCCTAAGGAAAGACTAGAGTTCGTGTCATTCAAATCAATTAGCAATTTCTAATTATCAATCAACAAAAGGCTTTGACAATTCAAGTGTCTCCAATTACCTAACCCCCAAGCCAAGAGTAAAAATCTACTCCATAGCTATAGTTGACATTTTCTCAAACACTTGGTGAACAAGAATGAAAGGCATTGTGAAATTGAGAAGAGAATTTGAATTCAAGCTATCTACTACAAGTAATTAACAACAATAAAGCAATTAACAACAATGAACATGAAATTCCTCAATGCATTAATAGAAATCAATGTAAACAAGATCCAAATCCTAGATCCAAAATAACTAGAGTAAGAAGAACACTAAATGAGAGTAGGAGAATGAGATCTACAAATTGAAGCAATGTAAAATTGAAATTAAATTCAGATCTAACCAAAGGATCCAAGTGAAATTGAAATTGAGAAAGTCAAAACCTAGAGAGAGGTTAGAGTTTCTCTCTTTAGAACCACAAATTCAAAAACTAGCTAGAAAATTGTCTAATGTGTGTATCCCCTTTTCCTCCTTGGTCCCTTGGGTCTTTTCCCTCCAGAATTTAGCTCAAATTGGGCCTGGAGCTCTTCAGAAATTGCTAGCCATGATTTCATTAATGAAGTCACGTGCCGAGCGTCACGCGTACGCGTGGGTCACATGTACGCGTCGTCTAGGTTTTTGCAATCCACGCGTACGCGTTGAGCATGCGTACGCGTCAAAGAGATTTCTGCCCAGCCACACGGAGGCGTCAACTTTTGTGCGCCAATCCCAAATCCAAGCTCCCACGCGTGCGCGTCGATGCTAATACTCCAAATCTCCATTTTTCATGCTCCTTCCACTTATGCATGCTTCCTTCCTCTCTTCTAGACCATTCTTGCCCCTATAAACTATGAAATCACTCAACAAACAGATCACGGCATCGAATGGTAATAGAGGGAGATAAAAATATAGCATATTTAAGGCCTAAAAAGCATGTTTTCAATCATCAAGAAAAATTAGGAAGGAGACACAAAACTATGCATTTTATATGGATAAGTGTGATAGAATATTGATAAAATCGCCCAAATTCTATACAAAATAAATCCTAAAATTGGGGTTTATCAGCCATGTCTTGGTCAATCTTGATGATCTGTTTTTGTTCGAATTTTTTGAGTAGCTTCTGAAATAGACACTTGATTAAAAGTGCTGATATGACATACTCAGTACTGGGCTGGATTTGTGTTGCTGGTTGTGTAATATCCCTTAGTTAAATTGAATTGTGTGTAGCTCTTTATTGTATTCTCTATAAGAATAATAAACAGGAAGGAAGAAAAGAGCATAAATCTAGGAGGAGCTACTCTTGAAAAGGAAAGGGGGAGCAACACAAAAGCAAGTGACAACATTCAAAGGAAAGTTCCTTAACTTTACTCAAAGTCAATTCCTTTTGATTAAATGCCACAATTATATTTGTCATCAAGGGGGAGATTATTGAGTTAAGAAATTTAACTAAATTAATTGATGATGACAAACATTATTTTATTGGGCTAATTAACCAATTAGTTTTTAATTAAATTTAATCAAGTGTTGCAAGCCATACAAAAACAAAGCAACAGCCCAATAGGATGGAAAATAAAACCAAAGCTGGTGGCCTACAAAACAATAATAGCTCAAAGGAATCAAAGCAATGAAATCAAATGGGCCAAAGAAATCAAACGGGCTGCATGAAGCATAACCAACCCAAGCTCGATTTCATCTCTCAAGCCAATCCCTCCAATTTGCTTCCAATAAAGCGACATTCACTTTTCTTCTTCGGTCAGAGTTTAGAGAAGTGAAAGAAAGCTTAGTTCCTAAGTCTTTTCATCAAAGAAGAAATGAAAGAGAAATGTTAAGCAAAAGGCTGAGGTCTAATCACCAAAATCAAACCATCTTAGCAAAAGGAAGAAGTCAAAGGTAACTTATTTCCTCTTGCATGCATATTGATTTCTTCTCTTCTACCCCAACTCTCTTCCACTCCAAATTGGGAAAAGTGAAGAGAGTAATCTCTGTTAATCTCTGCTGTGAATCTATGGTCAAATTTGTGTCTTAGGAACCAAGTAGTATTTCAATGGCTTAGATCTGGTTTACCATTGAAAGACTATTTCTCCTTGCTTCCCTGAGGCTTTCGGTCAAGCAAGAGAAAGTCAGACTCAAACTTCTAATTTGGGGATTAACTGGAAAAAGTGAGATGGTGAGTTGGTGAAGCACACGGGTCGAGGGTTGACCTAGGAGAGAGTAACTCAGCAACATACTAGGAGATACAAAAGAAGATTTTTCATCATTCTGAAGCCAAGGAGAGATAACCAGTGTTTTTGGAGTTTATATTCTGAGAAGAGTTCTCTGAAGATGTTCATCAACTTGGATAGTGCTTCCTAGTCAAAGGTGCATTCCGCCAGAATGAGTAACTAAATCAGAGGCAAGCAAATCTGGTTTATCACATAGCAAAGAGGCTGGTGAAGCATTAATCTCCTTCATATTTTACGGATTGTAATTTTCTTTTTAATGTTTATCTTTTTGTAATTTCTTGAGGTAAAAGTCAGAATGAGAGAGCTCAAGTAAAATCCTAAGAGTGGAAAGAGGCAGAGTGATACACTTGAGTGAAAAGCCTAGAGTGATTTTAGATTTCTTTAGGTTGGTTCTGTGTCTTGTATCTTGTACCAGTGAGGTACCCCTTTCTTAGTTGGGTAAGCACTGATGAATCCATATTTGATGATATATTTTGGTTTGATTTGAGTGAATTTAATCATATAAACCCACATTTATTCATCCAAATAGCATACTTTTGTGTTATCTCCCTAAATTGTGCTTAATTGTGAAAACATGCTATTTTATACTTAAATTAGTGATTTTAATCCCACTTATATGCCATTCGATGCCATGACATGTATGTTGAGTAATTTCAGGTCCTAGAGGCAAGTTTGGCAAGGCAAAAGTGGAAGGAAGCATGTACAAAGGGAGAAAACATGGAGAAAACAAAGGAGAAGCACACATTGGAGTATGCGTGCGCACAATCTCTCGTGCATACGCACAAGAACCACACAGCCATGTATGCGTACGCACAATATCCTGTGCGTACGCACAAGAAGAAAATCAGCACGTGTGTGTACGCACACACCTGTGCGTACGTGATGCCAGGGCATTTTGGCCAGTTTCACTGACCTTTTCTTTACTGTTTTTAAGGTAGTTTCATGCATTTTTTTAGGAAATAAGCTAGTTTTGGGTGGATATTCACTTACATCTTGATTAAATCATACATTGTGCATTTTACATGATTTCATCAGGATTTTGCATGAATTATATGATAAATTGGATGATGCATGATCCATGATTAAGAGCAAGACTTTGATGCACTTTGTTTGATTGATTTCAGGCCAAAAGAAGAAGAGAAGAGCCACGTTAGTGGCTACGTTAGTTACACTAACGTAGGCACTAACGTGGAAGGAAGGAAAGCCCCAACGTTAGTGGGAAAAGTTAGTGGCATTAACTTTGAAGAAAGGAAATGAAGCCAACGTTAGTGACACTTAACATTATCACTAACGTTAGACCAAGCTCATAAATGGGCACGTTAGTTGCCACGTTAACTTAGTTAACGTGGAAGTTAACGTGGGCAAGAGTCCCACCTGGCAGCCTGACCATGCCTTCTTCAAACACGCATAACTTGAGCCACAAAGCTCCAAATGAGGTGATTCCAGTGGCATTGCAAAGTAGGATTCCAGATCTTTCTAAGCATATATAGTACTACATGGTTGACACTAAATTTGAGGGAGAAAACCTGCCCCGAAAGTGCAATGATGAACATGGTATCAGCCTGTATTTAGGCCAACTGACCTCTTCATCTTCCAAGAAGTATAACTCGAGTTGTAAAGCTCCAAATGATGCGCTTCTAAAGGCATTGGAAAGTAGACATCCAGGGCTTTCCAACGATATATAATAGTATGGGGTGGACATTAAGTCTGAGCTTCAGAAACGGGAAATCGCTAGCGTTATTGGCAATCAACATTTCCAGTAACGTTGGCATATATGCCAGCGACCATGTCCACTTCAAAGGAGCATAACTTGAGCTACGAAGGTCCAATTGAGGTGATTCCAGTTGCGTTAGAAAGCTGACATTCAGAGCTTTCCAAAAATATATAATACTCTATAGTGGGCACGAAATTTGAGCACAAAAAAAAAGGCATCTTTTAAGCCCCAAAAACACCAACTGGGCAGCAAGTGCAACGTTAGCCACAATAACTTTAGCACTAACGCCACACTTGTAGCGTTAGTGTGGCTAACTTTAGCACTAACTTTAGCACCTGGACCTCAACTTAACTCACTTCTCTCTCAAGTCCACTTCAAAG
>NC_029794.2:41802473-41804313 GCF_000816755.2 Arachis ipaensis
CTGGAAATTGAAGGAAGGGGGAGAGAGTGAAGACCAATTCGAACTTCTGTGAATTGGCACACTCCAAGGGGAGTGGGTCTTCGGACCCCTCCCCTCAACCACTCTTCTTCCTTTTCTCTTCTTTTCTTTTCTTAGTAGTAGTTTTTCTTTTAGTTGTAATTTTCATTTATGAATGTTGAATTTTTCAATTTCGGTTTGAATCTTCATCTTTACTTTTCTGCATTTTCTTTCTTTTCTATTTTGGTAGAGCAATGATCAACTAACTCTTTTCATTGGGTTAGAGAGCTCTATTGTGATTCAATGGATCAATTGTAGTTCTTATTCTTCTTCTTCTTTCTTTTCTCTTGATTTTACTTGAAAGCTTTCGATCTTCATCCAATTGGGTAGTTATCTTGAAAAAGAAACTATTCATACTTGGATCTCTTCTGAACCTTGGAAGAGGAATGAAGAGATCAAGCTAGAAATGCTTTCTCATGCTGGACCAAATTGGGTATGGATGGATATGTGACTATAATCCTCTCAATGCTTGATTTGGGAAATGCATGTGGTATAATCAGTGACCATACTTCATCTCTTCTCATGAGCAATTGACCAAAGAATTGGCTATTGATCAAGATTTGAGAGATTGAATTACAAGAAATTGTAATTCAACCACTTAAGATTGCCAAGGAGATCAATGAGTGCATTGATTGAGGAAGAGATGGGAATGAACTTGATCCGGAGGATTGCAATATCTCTTGATCCCAATGTTCATTTTATTTTTAATTCTTAAATTTACTTTTCTTGCCATTTTACTTTTCTGCACTTTATTGCTTTCTTTACTTTTCTGCCAATTTACATTTCGTTGTTGCTTATCACTCCAAATCTGAACCGTCTAACTAGGATAATCAATTAACCATTGATTGCTTAATCCGTTAATCTCTGTGAGATTCGACCTCACTCTATTGTGAGTTTTACTTGACGACAATTTGGTATACTTGCCGAAGGAGAATTTGTTGAGAGACAAGTTTTCCGTGCATCAAGTTTATGGCGCCATTTTTGCTTGCTTAACCACATACATCACTTACATTTCAGTATGTAAGACGTTCATGACCCATCATAGACCCCACCACCACTGTTTTATTTGCTGCTTGAAGACAAGAAATTAGTCTAAATTGGTGTGGGAAGGGAGAAAAGTAGGAGAAGAAGGGCAACAACAATAAAGATGAACTACAAGGTGGTAAAGTTCCTTTTTCCTCTTACTTATTTCCAGTACATTCATTTGCATGATTGTCTTCTATGTTCTTTGTATGTATGTGTGCTTTCTCCTTGTGAATAAGCATGTCAATTCTGTCTTTTAAACTTTTTATTGATTAAGGCTGTGTTTTCTAGCCTGAATGTCATTACTGCATCCTTACTTTGCTTACTAGTATACTTGTCCCTTTTGAATCAAATGAAAAGAGAATGAGTGTTTTATAAAAGACCAGAGTAGAGTTCATACTATGGAGTAAGTTGCTGAGTTTGTGGTGTGGTCATAAGTTAGCTAAGTTGGTTCAACCACAAGGTGGGAAGACAACTATCTATCATGAATACTATGCTTGAGACACACCCCATGAGACTAGCTAAATAAGAAGATCCTAATAAGAAAGAGGGAAAGAACAATGAAAGTGAAAAAAAAATAAAAGAAGAACTAAATGAAAACAAAGGAAAAAGACTAGTGAAACTAGGCTAAGATGATGTGTCATCACCACTAACGTTCTCGAACTCTTATTTTCACTAAACGTTAACACCCCTAACGCCTTGAGCTAAAGTCTCTGCCCACTTCACACTTTCTCTCTGCAAGTAAAGCCAAGCCCAATTA
>NC_029794.2:41804619-41804841 GCF_000816755.2 Arachis ipaensis
GGGTGCTTCAACACCTAGCACCTTGAACCAACTAGTTCGGGAGTGTTGGCTGAAAGCTTATTTTAAAGAGTTGCCCCTTTATAGAGCACTTAGCTTAAGAACAAAAATAAGCCCTGAAATGACAATAAAAGGATCAATGAATAAAACTCTCATGGGATGCAATCAAAGTGAGTGTTTTAGGACATGATAAAGGTCTGAAAGCCAGGAATGAACCTAAGTTGC
>NC_029794.2:41806069-41807118 GCF_000816755.2 Arachis ipaensis
GCATCTTTTAAGCCCCAAAAATACCAACTTGGCAGCAAGTGCAACGTTAGCCACAATAACTTTCGCACTAACGCCACACTTGTAGCGTTAGTATGGCTAATGTTAGCACTGTCATTAGCATCTGGACCTCAACTTGATTTACTTACAAGGACCACCCAACCTCAAGGAAGCAAGCCCACAAGTATCAATCAATCACGGCCACAAGAAGCATCTAGGAATAGGAATTTTCATTTAATTGTAATTTGCTTTTAATTTCATTTTGTAATTTAGCAGAGCCTATATAAAGGCCTTAGTTTTTACATTCAAGTCATTCTGGAATTCTGGAAATTGAAGGAAGGGGGAGAGAGTGAAGACCAATTCGAACTTCTGTGAATTGGCACACTCCAAGGGGAGTGGGTCTTCGGACCCCTCCCCTCAACCACTCTTCTTCCTTTTCTCTTCTTTTCTTTTCTTAGTAGTAGTTTTTCTTTTAGTTGTAATTTTCATTTATGAATGTTGAATTTTCAATTTCAGTTTAAATCTTCATCTTTACTTTTCTGCATTTTCTTTCTTTTCTATTTTGGTAGAGCAATGATCAACTAACTCTTTTCATTGGGTTAGAGAGCTCTATTGTGATTCAATGGATCAATTGTAGTTCTTATTCTTCTTCTTCTTTCTTTTCTCTTGATTTTACTTGAAAGCTTTCGATCTTCATCTAATTGGGTAGTTATCTTGGAAAAGAAACTATTCATACTTGGATCTCTTCTGAACCTTGGAAGAGGAATGAAGAGATCAAGCTAGAAATGCTTTCTCATGAGGATCAATGAATAAAAGTCTCATGGGATGCAATCAAAGTGAGTGTTTTAGGACATGATAAAGGTCTGAAAGCCAGGAATGAACCTAAGTTGCTATGCATGAAACCACCAAAACACCAGGGACATGACTTCCACAAGAATGACTCATTTCTCTTGGCGTTCCATTCATCATTCTCTTGTTCCAGTACTTGCTTAGGGACAAGCAAGCTTTAAGTTTGGTGTTGTGATGCCAGGGCATTTTGGCCAGTTTCACTG